>NC_092163.1:46115251-46429418 GCF_045791955.1 Oncorhynchus clarkii lewisi | reverse complement strand
TCTATGCAGATGACACCAGTCTGTATACCTCTGGCCCTTCTTTGGACACTGTGTTAACTAACCTCCAGACGAGCTTCGATGCCATACAACTCTCCTTCCGTGGCCTCCAACTGCTCTTAAATGCAAGTAAAACTAAATGCATGCTCTTCAACCGATCACTGCCCGCACCTGCCCGCCCGTCCAGCATCACTACTTTGGACGGTTCTGACTTAGAATATGTGGACAACTACAAATACCTAGGTGTCTGGTTAGACTGTAAACTCTCCTTCCAGACTCACATTAAGCATCTCCAATCCAAAATTAAATCTAGAATTGGCTTCCTATTTCGCAACAAAGCATTCTTCACTCATGCGGCCAAACATACCCTCGTAAAACTGACCATCCTACCGATCCTCGACTTTGGCGATGTCATTTACAAAATAGCCTCCAACACTCTACTCAACAAATTGGATGCAGTCTATCACAGTGCCATCCGTTTTGTCACCAAAGCCCCATATACTACTCACCACTGTAACCTGTACGGTCTCGTTGGCTGGCCCTCGCTTCATACCTGTCGCCAAACCCACTGGCTCCAGGTCATGAACAAGTCTCTTCTTGGTAAAGCCCCGCCTTATCTCAGCTCACTGGTCACCATAGCAGCACCCACCCGTAGCACGTGCTCCAGCAGGTATATCTCACGGGTCACCCCCAAAGCCAATTCTTACTTTGGCTGCCTTTCTTTCCAGTTCTCTGCTGCCAATGACTGGAACGAACTGCAAAAATCACTGAAGCTGGAGACTCATGTCCCACTCACTAGCTTTAAGCATCAGCTGTCAGTGCAGCTCATAAATCACTATACCTGTACATAGCCCATCTGTAAATAGCCCATCCAACTACCAAAACCCCATACTGTATTTATTTATTGATCTTGCTCCTTTGCACCCTAGTATCGCTTCTTGCACATTAATCTTCTGCACATCTACCATTCCAGTGTTTAATTGCTATATTGTAATTACTTTGCCACCATGGCCTATTTATTGCCTCACCTTCCTTATCCCACCTCATTTGCACATACCGTATATAGACTTTTTCTACTGTATTATTGACTGTGTTTGTTTATTCCATGCGTAACTCTGTGTTGTTGTATGTGTCGAACTGCTTTGCTTTATCTTGGCCAGGTCGCAGTTGCAAATGAGAACTTGTTCTCAACTAGCCTACCTGGTTAAATAAAGGTGAAATAAAAAATTGATTTAAAAAAAGGATCGAGGCAAAGATGATCGGAGCAAAGTACAGAGAGATCCTTGATGAAAACCTGCTCCAGAGTGCTTATGACCTCTGACTGGGGTGAAGGTTCACCTTCCAACAGGAAAATGACTCTAAGCACACAGCCAAGACAACGCGGGACTGGCTTCGGGATAAGTCTCTGAATGTCCTTGAGTGGCCCAGCCAGAGCCCGGACTTGAACCCGATCGAACATCTCTGGAGAGACCTGAAAATAGCTGTGCAGAAATGCTCCCCATCCAACCTGATAGATATTGAGAGGACTTGCAGAAAAGAATGGGAGAAACTCCCGAAGTACAGGTGTGGCAAGTTCGTAGCATCATACCCAAGATGACTCGAGGCTGTAATTGCTGCCAAAGGTTCTTCAACTAAGTACAGATTAAAGGGTCTGAATACTTATGTAAATGTTATATTTCTGTTTATTTTTTTTTTTCATAAATTAGCAATGATGTAAAAAGAAAAACGTTTTTACTTTGTCATTATGTGGTATTGTGTGTAGATTGATGAGAAATAAATATTTAATACATTTTGGAATAATTTTGTAATCTAACAAAATGTGGAAAAAGTCAAGGGGTCTGAATACTTTCCGAAGGCACTGTAAGACTCATAATATTCTCTCTGTCTTTTGCTCATTAACAAAATGTGGCTCTGCATGAGTTGTTTTCATAGGAAGGATTGTGGTTTTCTGCAGATTGCCCTGCTTATGCACAAGAGAACATGTCAGGCTAACATCCTGCAGCACCACACCCAGAAATAACCCTAGTTGAACCTGCCTCACTCGAAAACCAATACCCTAAAATACAAATATAATAGACTTAGAAATATAATACTTTAAGTACAGAATTACTAATTACGCTTCAATATAATTACACCTTGGATCAATCTTTTACATTTGTTTTCCTTTTCTCAGGGAAGTCTATGACTTTTCTAGGCTTATAAACTCTAAATCATGGCAGGCAGCTGCAACAAAAGCACTCAAACAACAGGTAAGTCGGATCTACTTTAACTCACACTATTGTGGTCTCTTTTTTAAAAGGAGACCAAATATACATGCCATTGAAAATGATAAAACACAGACTCAAAGATTGATGTCCGTGTTAAAAGGTTAAATGTATTACATAGCGTAACCAAAATGAACCCACACACTGTTGTAGGCTCCCAAAAAACATGTGTGAGCCTACAGCAGTGTGAGGGAACATTTAGTTGACTTTGAACTATTTATTCAACTTAGAGTCTTCTGGAGGTAGAGACACATCTTGTTTTTGTTCTCCCCATAGTTTTTGATATTTTCTGCGGGTCTTATGAGCTGTGGATCCTACTGGCAGTTGTCAGCACAATGTTGGTATTTTCAGTGTGCTGGATTATTCTTTGCTGTATCGCAACACATTGTACAGGTAAGGCCAAAGGCAAGAGTTAACACTACCTCTGAAGAAAATAATATCGATGTAACTGACAGAGAACACTCTTTTGTTGTTACAGATAAAGGGAATATATTTCTACCCCGCTTCAGAAGGAGGTGTGTATCTAATTAATTACATACAGACAGAGAGAGAAAAAGGTTGATTGACTGATGAATTTTACGCTAAAAGTATGTGGACACCTGCCTGTCGAACATCTCATTCCAAAATCATGGGCATTAATACGGTCCCCCCTTTGCTGTTATAACAGCCTCCACTCGTCTGGTAAGGCTTTCCACTAGATTTTGGAACATTGCTGCGGGGACTTGCTTCCATTCAGCCACAAAAGCATTAGTAAGGTTGGCACTGATGTTGGGCGATCAGGCCTGGGTCGCAGTCGGCATTCCAATTCATCCCAAAAGTGTTCGATGGGATTGAGATGAAAAACAGCCCCTGGCCATTATTTCTCTTCCACCAAACTTTATAGTTGGCACTATGCATTGGGGCAGGTAGTGTTCTCCTGGCATCCGCTAAACCCAGATTCATCCGACGGACTGCCAGATGGTGAAGAGTGATTCATCACTCCAGAGAACACGTTTCCACTGCTCCAGAGTCCAATAGCGGTGAGCTTTACACAACTCCAGCCGACGCTTGGTATTGCACTTGGTGATCTTAGGCTTGTGTGCAGCTGCTCAGCCATGGAAATCCATTTTATGAAGCTCCCGACGAACAGTTCTTGTGCTGACATTGCTTCCAAAGGCATTTTTAAACTCGGTAGTGAGTGTTGCAACCGAGGACAGACAATTTTTAAGCGATACGCACTTCAGCAAACGGCAGTCCCGTTCTGTGAGCTTGTGTGGCCTCCCACACCGCAGCTGAGCCATTGTTGCTCCTAGAAGTCTCCACTTCACAATAACAGCACTTACAGTTGACTGGGGCAACACTAGCAGGGCAGAAATTTGACAAACTGACTTGTTGGAAAGGTGGGCTCTTCAGTATGGGCCATTCTATTGCCACTGTTCATTTATGGAGATTGCATGGCTGTGTGCTCGATTTTATACAATGGGTGTGGCTGACATAGCTGAATCCAATCATTTGAATGGGTGTCCACATACTTTTGGGAATCTAGTATATATCTGATGGACTGCAGTGAATGCTGCAGAGCCAAATATATAGACATACAGTGGGGCAAAAAAGTATTTAGTCAGCCACCAATTGTGCAAGTTCTCCAACTTAAAAAGATGAGAGAAAAATGTTGCTTGTTTGTAGGTGACCAAATACTTATTTTCCACCATAATTTGCAAATTAATTAATTAAAAATCTAACAATGTGATTTTCTGGATTTTTTTTTTCATTTTGTCTGTCATAGTTGAAGTGTACCTATGATGAAAACAGGCCTCTCTCATCTTTTTAAGTGGGAGAACTTGCACAATTGGTGGCTGACTAAATACTTTTTTGCCCCACTGTATATAGAGATTTTCCTAAATCAAATCTAATTTTATTCTTTACTTGCTTTGTAAACAACAGGTGAAGAGTAACAGTGAAATGCTTACCTAAAGGGCCCTTCCTAAACATGCAGAGAGAAATAAAATAGAGACATTTATATTGAAAAATATATGGCTTTGGATTGATTGTTTATTGTCTTTACTCATCTTCAGATTAATCTATCTCTTTTAATCATAAGGGCCTATTACATGCTAATATCTGCTTTACTAATGACCCCACTGTTTCCTCTCTCCTCATCCTCGATGGGAATCAACCAGTCTTAGTCTGAGAGTGAGGGACATGGAGGACAACCCTATCTATGGGAACATCACCTACACCCAGACTAGTGAGAAGAAGTTCCCACAAACTACTTGTTTACAGAATTTAAGTTTTTAATTTTGAATGTCAAGGTTTCGATGTTGTCAGTGTAATGTTGAATGGTAATGAAATGAAACAGGCCATTTTTTGTTTAAAATTAGTTTCTGATATACACTCTTAGGAGATAGGAGATAGGTAGAACCTTTTTGGGTTACACGTAGAACCCTCTGTGGAAAGGTTTCTACATGGAACCAAAAAGGGTTCTTCAAAGGGCTCTCCTATGGGACAGTCAAATAACCCTTTTAGGTTCTAGATAGCACTTTTTTTTCTAAGAGAGTAGTTATTGTACAGTTACGTGTAATTACACCAATCCTCTTAAGGATCCGCCCCTTTATTTCAATTTTCTTCTAAAATGACATACCCAAATCTAACTGCTTGTAGCTCAGCCGCTGAAGCAAGGATATGCATATTCTTGGTACATTTGAAAGGAAATACTTTGAAGTTTGCAGAAATGTGAAAGGAATGTAGGAGAATATAACACAATAGATCTGGTAAAAGATAATACAAAGAAAGAAAAAACGTTTTTTTTTTTTTGTAAAATCATCTTTGAAATGCTAGAGAAAGGCCAAAATGTATTATTCCAGCCTAAGTGCAATTTAGATTTTGGCCACTAGATGGCCGCAGTGTATGTACAACGTTTTAGACGGATCCAATGAATCATTTCAAGACTGCCCAAATGTGCGTAAATGTTTATTAATAACTTTTCATGTTCAAAATTGTACACTCTCCTCAAACAATAGCATGGTATTCTTTCACTGTTATAGCTACTTTAAATTGGACAGTGCAGTTAGATTAACAAGAATTGAAGCTTTCTGCCAATATCAGATATGTCTTTGTCCTCTGAAAATTTTCTTGTTACTTACAACCTCATGCTAATCACATTAGCCTACGTTAGCTCAACCATCCCGTGGAAGGGACACCGATCCTGTAGAGGGTTTTACTCCATGTCACTACATGCTATCAAATCAAATAATATACAATTTTATTAGTCACATGTGCCGAATACAACAGGTGTAGGTAGACCTTACAGGGAAATGCTTGCTTATGAGCCCCTAATCGACAATGCAGTTTAAAAAAATATGGATAAGAATAAGAAATAAAAGTAACAAGTAATTACAGAACAGCAGTATAATAAAAATAGTGAGACTATATACAGGGGGGTACCGGTACAGAGTCAATGTGCGGGGGCACCGGGTAGTTAAGGTAATATGTACATGAAGGTGGAGTTATTAAAGTGACTATGCATAGATGATACCAACAGAGAGTAGCAGCGGTGTAAAAGAGGGGGAGAGTCTGGGTATGCATTTGACTAAGTGTTCAGGAGTCTTATGGCTTGGGGGTAGAAGCTGTTTAGAAGCCTCTTGGACCTAGATTTGCCGCTCCGGTACCGCTTGCCATGCAGAAGCAGAGAGAACAGTGTATGACATGGGTGGCTGGAGTCTTTGACAATTTTTAGGCCTTTCCTCTGACACCGCCTGGTATAGAGGTCCTGGGTGGCAGGAAGCTTGGCCCCAGTGATGTACTGGGCAGTTAGCCCTACCCTCTGTAGTGCCTGGCGGTCAAAGGCCGGAGCAGTTGCCATAACAGGCAGTGATGCAATCACTCTTGATGCTCTTGATGGTGCAGCTATAGAACCTTTTGAGGATCTGAGGACCCATGCAAAATCTTTTCAGTCTCCTGAGGTTTTGTCGTGCCCTCTTCACGACTGTCTTGGTGTGCTTGGACCATGTTAGTTTGTTGGTGATGTGGACACCAAGGAACTTGAAGCTCTCAACCTGCTCCACTGGAGCCCCATCGATGAGAATGGGGGTGTGCTCGGTCCTCTTTTTCCTGTAGTCCACAATCATCTCATTTGTCTTGATCACGTTAAGGGAGAGGTTGTTGTCCTGGCACCGCATGGTCAGGTCTCTGACCTCCTCCCTATAGGCTGTCTTGTCATTGTCGGTGATCAGGCCTACCACTGTTGTGTCATCGGCAAACTTAATGATGGTGTTGGAGTCGTGCCTGGCAGTGCAGTCATTTATGAACAGGGAGTACAGGAGGGGACTAAGCACGCACCCTCGAGGAGCCCCTGTGTTGAGGATCAGTGTGGCGGATGAGTTGTTACCTACCCTTACCACCTGGGGGCGGCCCATCAGGAAGTCCAGGATCCAGTTGCAGAGGGATATGTTTGGTCCCAGGGACCTTAGCTTAGTGATGAGCTTCGAGGGCACTATGGTGTTGAACGCTGAGCTATAGTCAATGAATAGCATTCTCACATAGTTGTTCCTTTTGTCCAAGTAGGAAAGGGAAGTGTGGAGTTTAATAGAGATGGCATCATCTGTGGATCTGTTGAGGCGGTATGCAAATTGGAGTGGGTCTAGGGTTTCTGGGATAATGGTGTTGATGTGAGCCATGACCAGCCTTTCAAAGCACTTCATGGTTACAGACGTGAGTGCTACAGGTCGGTAGTCATTTAGGTAGGTTACCTTAGTGTTCTTGGGCACAGGCATTATGATGGTCTGCTTAAAACATGTTGGTATTATGGACGCGGACAGTGCGAGGTTGAAAATGTCAGTGAAGACACTTGCCTGTTGGCCAGCGTATGCTCGCAGTACACGTCCTGGTAATCCGTCTGGCCCTGCGGCCTTGTGAATGCTGACCTGTTTAAAGGTCTTACTCACATTGGTTACGGAAAGCGTGATCACACAGTCTTCCGGTGCTTCTGGTGCTCTCATGCATGTTTCAGTGTTATTTGCCTCGAAGCGAGCATAGAAGTAGTTTAGCTCATCTGGTAGGCTCGTGTCACTGGGCAGTTCTCGACTGTGCTTCCCTTTGTAATGGTTTGTAATGGTTTGCAAGTCCTGCCACATCCGACGAGCGTCAGAGCCGGTGTAGTACGATTCAATCTTAGTCCTGTATTGATGCTTTGCCTGTTTGATGGTTTGTCGGAGAGCATAGCGAGATTTCTTATATGCTTCCGGGTTAGAGTCCTGCTCCTTGAAAGTGGCAGCGCTACCATTTAGCTCAGTCCGGACGTTGCCTGTAATCCATGGGTTAATAGGTTGGGGTATGTACGTACGGTCACTGTGGGGACGACGTCATTGATGCACTTATTGATGAAGTCAATGACTGATGTGGTGTACTCCTCAATGCCATCGGAAGAATCCCGGAACATATTCCAGTCTGTGATAGCAAAACAGTACTGTAGCTTAGCATCTGTTTCATCTGACCACTTTTTTTATTGATCTAGTCACTGGTACTTCCTGCTTTAATTTTTGCTAGTAAGCAGGAATCAGGAGGATAGAATTATGGTTAGATTTGCCAAATGGAGGGCGAGGGAGAGCTTTGTTTGCATCTCTGTGTGTGGAGTAAAGGTGGTCCAGAGTTTTTTTCCCTCTGGTTGCACATTTAACATGCTGATAGAAATTTGTCAAAACGGATTTAAGTTTCCCTGCATTAAATTCCCCAGCTACTAGGAGTGCCGCCTCTGGGTGAGCATTTTCTTTTTTGCTTATGGCGGAATACAGCTCATTCAGTGATGTCTTAGTGCCAGCCTCTGACTGTTGTGGTATGTAAACAGCTACGAAAAATACAGATTAAAACTCTCTAGGTAGATAGTGTGGTCTACAGCTTATCATGAGATACTTTACCTCAGGCGAGAAATCGCTCAAGACTTCCTTTGATATCGTGCACCAGCTGTTATCTACAAAAATACATAGTCCACCGCCGCTTGTCTTACCAGACGCCGCTGTTCTATCCTGCCAGTACAGCATATAACCAGCCAGCTGTATGTTGATAGTGTCGGCGTTCAGCCACGACTCCGTGAAGCATTAGATATTACAGTTTTGAATGTCCCGTTGGTAGTTTAATCTTCCATGTAGGTCATCTATTTTATTGTCCAAAGATTGCAAGTTTGCTAGCAGAATGGAAGGAAGTGGGGGTTTATTCGATCGCCTACGAATTCTCAAAGAGCAGCCTGCCATCCGGACCCTTTTTCTCCGCCTCCTCTTCCCGCAAATCACTGGGATCTGGGCCTGTTCCCGAGAAAGCAGTATATCATTTGCGTAGGGCTCGTCAGACTCGTTAAAGGAAAAAAATGGATTCTGCCAGTCCATGGTGAGTAATCACAGTCCTGATGTCCAGAAGTTATTTTCAGTCATAAGAGACGGTAGTGGCAACATTATGTACAAAGTATAAGTAACAAAATAAGTTAAAATCATTGCAAATAAAATTTTAAAAAACACAATCGGTTGGAGGCACGTAAAACGTCTGCCTTCTTCTTCGGCGCCATTTTAGCCTGTGCATTACAATGTAATGTGATGAGTGATGCAGAATGTAATGATCCTTTTTATCACGACATTTGTCTCTTTGTTGACAGGAGTAGACCTCCCACTCCGTTCCTCATCTCTCAGAGATGGCCAGGTCAAAAGTGTCTCTCAGGTGCTACTTTTTCTACACCATCTCCTTGTGAAGCACAATGTGTCCTGCTATTGTTCATTATTTTCCCTAGTCTTTATGTCACGTAGAAGCCCATACCAAAAACCTATTCAGTATATTAAACATAACCACTTCTCCACGCTCAATTGCTAGAGAGAGCCGGCTGGTGGACAAGATTGTACTGAACATAATTTTACCATGTTTCTTCCTTATGTCAGGCGCCCTCCAAAGGTCAGGACTGTTATGCCAACCTGACTCTGAAGGCCCCTAAACTGGTGTCTGGCTGCAGCTCCCCACAGCCCCAGATGAAGTACTCTGACGTAGTGAAACTACAGGGGCCACAGGAAGCGGAGAAGGTGACCATGGCCAACAACAACGCTGACTCAGTCTCTGTGCTCTCGGACCTGTATGCCTCAGTGCAAATAGACCGCACCAAAACCCTGGACACAGTGGATGGCAATGACGGCTATGCCAACCATGTCTGAGAGACAAAATGTTGGTGACATGCTTTTCAATCTGTTATAGATTTTTTCTGTGTTTTTGGTTGGCAAGATTTGGAGATGATGACGCTGGTTGTCTAGCTGTTTCACCTCACAACCACAGAGTGTCGCTAATTGGCAGCTTTAGAAAAATATTTTTCCTTCCTAATATAAAATTCTGCAGAGCAGTGTGTGTGACAACTGTGTGGTTTAACTTCAGTCCCTGCAGACTTTATTACAACTTATTGAGGCCCATACTTACTTATTTAATTCCCTTAAACCTTAGTCTGAATTTCAGACTCCAACAAGAAGCCAGTAGGAGGTAAGAGGCTACATGCAAGCAGTGGTGTAAAGTACTTTGAAGTACTGCTTAAGTCGTTTTTTGGGGGTATATGTACGTTACTTTACTATTTATATTTTTGACAACTTTTACTTTTACTTCACTACATTCCTATAGAAAATAATGTACTTTTTACTCCATACATTTTCCCTGACACCCAAAAGTACTCGTTAGATTTGAATGCTTAGCAGGACTTGAAAATGGTCCCATTCACGCACTTATCAAGAGTACATCCCTACAGACTCTGATCCGGTGGACTCACTAAACACAGATACTTCATGTGTAAATTATGTCTGAGTGTTGGAGTGTGCCTCTGGCTATCCGTAAAAAAATATATATACAAAAAGTAATTGACTAATAAGGAATTTGAAATGATTTATACTTTTACTTTTACCTTTAATACTTAAGTATATGTTAGCGATTACATTTACTTTTGATACTTAAGTATATTTAAAACCACATACTTTTAGACTTCTACTCAAGTAGTATTTTACTTGGTGACTTTCACTTTTACGTGAGTCATTTTCTATTATGGTATCTTTACTTTTACTCAAGTATGACAATTGAGTACTTTTCCACCACTGCATGCAAGGTATTTGGAGGTGGATTCTTTCCTCTATTTCCATCACACATTTTCAGATGCCAATTAGGGTAGAGTGTCTACCGTGTTGTTTGCTGTTTTATAATCTCCAGATCCTGTCAAACATTAAAGTTAAACTGAACATGAAATTTAAGGAGATAAAATTGTGAAGGGCAATACATTTCTATATTTCTGAGATATTAGTTCATGTGGTTTATGTCTAAAATTGTTGATACCTCCTTTTGTCATAAATAAACAAGCGGTATTTTTTATTTATTTAAGTTCTGTGCACATTTATTTTGTCAGTTAATTTGATGGTCGGATTCTCCTGCAAGGGTAATAATGCATCATAGACCTTTTGATATGTTCATGTTTAAACCCATAGAATACTCCAACAGTGATTGTGAGTGACTAGGCTTTGAGATACAGGCATGAGGCTTTGCAAGTTGTAATCACTATCTTAACAAAGTGTTTGTTATCATCACTATAATAAAAACTTGATCAGTTTGTCTGAAATGTATTTTCTATCTAGGGTTAATTACTGTACTACTTAAACCATTCTCAAGCTTTTAATTTAGAGGGTAACAGGGAATTAAATCCCTTGGTTTTTGAAGTAGGTTTTTTAGTTTTGTTGAAACTTTTATGAAAATGTTAATGATGTAATTGATTTCAAATTATTAACACATTTGGGTTATGAAGTGTTTCTAAGGAAACATTATTGGGATATTTGCAACCAACATTGGCAGCAAGATCATCTGGGTCAGTGAATTCAGTAGGTGAATTGAATATCCTCATTTAAAATAATCATAATTTTTAATTGTTAAATTGGAAATCCAATGAACCTCCTAAACGGATTGAACTGAAATTAATATAGGTTCACCAAATATTCACCCAGTATTTATTAGACCAGATGTATTATTTGCATAGATAACTGTTCATAGATATAGATGTACTATAATGTTCTGCTTTCTTGCAGACTTTATTGTCACTCCCTGACCTTAGAGAGACTTTTTATTTCTCTATTTGGTTAGGTCAGGGTGTGATTTGGGTGTGATTTCTAGTTTTCTATTTATTTGCTGGCTGGGTATTGTTCCCAATCAGAGGCAGCTGTCTATAGTTGTCTCTGATTGGGAATCATACTTAGGCAGCCTGTTTTCCACCCTAGTTTGTGGGATCTTGTCTTTGTATAGTTGCTGTTTAGCGCTACAGAGCTTTACGTTCGTTTCTAACGACGGACGTAGCAGTTGTGCTGTCCAGCATTTTTTCTCAGTCAGGATGTCAGAGGAGTAATAATCCAGCGATAATTGTTAATGAGAAAATACTTTATGGTCAAAATGGTAAATGAATAAACAAGAGACAACGATAATCGATTATACCATATTAAGGAATTATTAACATGGTACATTTTTTTGGCAGATTATGCAACTAATTTATACGTGAAAGCTGAATGGTCTATTCATTCCTTTTTCAGTAGACACGCTTATCCAGGACAACTTACAGTAGTGAGTGCATACATTTTCATACTGCTCCCCCTTGGGAAATGAACCCATAACCCTAGCAATTCAAACACCATGCGCTACCAACTGAGCCACATCATCACATCTCATCATCACAAACCACTTGATGTCTCCATGTACTCAATTACTGTATTGTCCATTGTTTTTCTTCATGGTGATGGAAAGTCTACAGGTACAATCATAGATGACCAGCCTATGTATAATACAGTAATGCACATTTACATTAAGTGGTTTGTAAGGATGGTAAAGTAATACTGCACATATAGTGGTTGTTTTCCATGTTATTTGATCAAGAAAAATATTTAATTTGTAGATGTTTTGTGTCTTTGCATATAACTTTCCACCTTTTGATTTAAATGTTTGAGGACAGGGTTTTGTTCTTTCTGAATACATTAGAATGACAATCACACCAAAATGGACAGGACAACAACTCTTACAATTACAACAATTGAATCATGCAAGATACTGTTCTTAATTGTACAACTACTTTTTTTTGCCAAAGCAGAGATGCTGCAAAAATATTTTTTCTGCGCTAAAGACCATATCGGTCCGCTAATACTAGTAAAGGCCCAGTACACTACTTTTGTGAAAAATATATATATTTAAAAAAATATATTTAAAATGTATTATTTTTCTTTTTAATTCAGATTTTTCAGGGGGTGCTGCAGCATCCTCAGCACCCGTACTTGAAAGTGGACAGAGAGTTCAAAGTAGTTTGAAGTGATCCTGCTCTGTACTCTCTACCAAAGATAACGTGTAACGTGGATGGTATTGTGTCGAAGCTCTGGCTGAAATCAACATTGTGGACATAGTACAATGTTTTGACCACTTTGACCCTTTGTATCAGGAAACCAGTAATCCTACATGGCTCTGTGCCCAGAGCTCCTCTAAGAGGGGACCAGCAGCATAGGGCTTCACACACTAGACTGCTTTATCAAGTGCAAAAGCAACACCACCGACTTGCTAATAAAAATAGTTTATTCCTAATGTCTGGGGCCAGGGGGTTTCCTGACCATATAACCTGACCAGGAACAACTCTGGACCTTGTAATGGAAATTAAAAGATTCAACACGTGATCCCACGACCTTGAACAGAATTGAAAAAAATATTTGTAGTTAATAGCGGCAATTTACTTATGAGGGCAATTATTATTTTATTATTCAACCAAGACAGTCCACTCAGCAACAATAATCCCTAACTATTGGTGATAGGTAGCCTAGCGGCGTTAGAGCATTGGTCGCTGGTTTGAATTCCCGAGTCGACAAGGTGAAGCATTTGTCTGTGTCTTTGATTTCAAGTCCTCTCAACTTAACGATGCAAGCCAACCCGCTCAGCTGAACTATTTAAGATCAATGGGAAAAGATTGCGAATTCTGTGGGTAGCCCCAACCGGGACTCGGACCCAGAGCCAGTGACTACAACATCTTACCATTGCTCTATAGAATTACCACTATGGAAATTATTTGGTTATTGATGGCTGTTATATATTTTTTATTTTGGATGGAACAAGTATGTTAATGTTGCATGAAGACTGTGTTTACACAGGCAGCTAAATTCTGAAAATGTTTCCACAAATTGGTATTTTGACCAATAACATCAGATCTTTTCACATCAGACTAGTGCTGAGCGATTAGTGTTTTTAGGGCTCGGTTTGGTTTTGGTTCTTTTGTAAAAAAAATAATCATGGTTTTAAATTATTATATTATTTTTTACATTAAATGCATTATGAAATATGACCGTGAAATGATTTTAGAGCTTTTTCATTGAAATTCCAAGCCAAATATTGAGAACATTCAATTGCCAAAACACTGAAAACACAGAATAAAGCAATTAATAAGAGCCCCATGATCGTAGAGACTGCCCATTAAGTCTTATCACTTATTAACCACCATCATTTATTCACATTACTTTACTTAAATAAAATATTTCAGTTGTGTATATATATATATATATATATATATATATATATATATATATACATATATATATTTTTTTAAATGTATGACTTTATTATTTAATTTCTTAATGTCATCCTGTTATCTCTTCTCAGACAGCAGACAGACAGTGAAAATGGTATCCCGTGATCATTGGGTTACCACAGTTGCCCATGCTGCAGAGCTGTCTGACGAAATCACTATTTTAGTAGTTCTTCAAAGTAGATAAGGCATACTTTCAAGTCTGCCTCAACTATCAATCGGGTCTCGTCACTGTGTTGGACATTCCTCTCTCATATGTGTGCAGGCCCGGGAAGAATAGGAGCAATGGATTCTGGTCATTGTAGTTAATTATCACATTTTCTGCGCTGAACTAGGTTGGATATTTTCCCATTGAAAACAACAACTCCTTCACCGTCCCACAATTCGTTCTGGATTTGATGTAATCTTGTGCTTGAAACGGCTTGTTGAGCTCACAAAATAATTTACTAAATGGAATTCAAGTAATTGAACCAACATGGGTCAATTAGTTGTTTAATAATCTGGAAAATCAGCACTATACATCCAACCTTTTTCAGAGCTGATCTGATTGGTTAAAAGAAAAATATCAGAATTGGGCTGCCTGTGTAAACGCAGCCTTCGAGTCAGTCCGCTTTGAGTCCTTTCTAGTTTTGACTAAAATAAAGTCAAAACAACTTGCAGAAAGGTACATTGGGTAATATGTTAATGAAACACATGTTTTTAAGCCAACACAGTATTTTACATTACGGGTCTCAGCAAACTAAACTCTCTTGTGTGATAAACTCAACTCAACTTAAATATTTCAGTTCACGCAACATTGTCTTACAAATTCAGCTCACTTTGAGCAAAAATCATTAGGTTAGTGGAGTATTCCATGTCAGCTGACCAATTTCCCAATATGAAGTCCAGCCAACTTGGATATTTAAGCTCCATGGACATTTTTCTAAGTTGTATTTTTTTTTACAGTGAGAAAAAAAACTGGTGTTAGATATCTGTCCTGGACTCTGTCGTGGAAGTGAATGACAGCTGAGAGAGTTTGATTAGAGGCGTAGCGTTAAGCTACTCCAAATTCCTAAACTAATTACACATTTTTAACATGCAGATCTCCTCAAGATCTGTCAATGGACATGAAACACATAAAACATTTTCATGTAACACCAATTGTCCCTTGTATAACCTCATAAATATATGGACCTCTCTTTCTTGGGAATCATAACAAAAAATGTTTTCCGATAATGCCAACCTTTGAGACATAAAAAGTGTTTCCTGTCTAACCTTATAACTAATAATGGATGTACATAAAACATACCGTAACGTAGACAAAAAAGGTATACAAAGCTTATTGAAAAGCTAATAACTGAAAGGTTATAGTGCAAGACCATGAACATCACAAGTGAACATGAGTAGGGCTAACTGTGTTCTTGATGTGAGGATCAACAACGCATGTTTCCTTGTTCACTAAAGCTTTCATAGAAGTTGTCATGATGTCTAATAACAAATAACAAAAAGTTGAATAACAAATATAAATTAAATATAATTCATGTTTTATTTCCAATAAAGTCAAAAATATGATTTGAAAACATCAATAAACATACAAAAAAAAGCATCAATTGTATTGTCAAATCTTTGATCATTTTTGTACAAATTCAGCCCATTATGAATATTTCTATATCACCATTATTGCATTCATCTTTTTAAAATAGTTGTGTAAATTCCTCTGACAGCATCTTTGAGTATAACACTTTATTTCTCACTCTTACATTCACTCTGTAAAAAAGTGCATATCTGAAATTGTCATCTTGCAAAATTAACAAAACAAATAATTGTATAACAATTGTCAATAACAATAACAGGCCAAAATGAACAGCAGCTATTCCTTCTGTACACAACAAACACATTTTTTTATTGATCAAAATGCCAAAGAACTTGAAAGCTGGCAAGAATGTATAAGATGTCAATCCCATCTTCTCATGTCATATAAGAGAGAGTGGAACATTTGTGCAACATTTTGCAGCGTCACACCTTCACATTCATTCCTCAGTATTGCTAACCCATTGTCCCCATACAGGGCTGGAAGCCTGAAATGTGAGTTCAGACCTTGGTATTGTCCTAAATGTCCTTTATGCTGGGGGGGGCCTTGTGCACCCCCATGCTGGCAAAATCAGAGGGCACGTCGAAGAACAGCTCGTCGTCAAAGCAGAACTCGTCAGACGGCGTAGCGAGACAGGGCAATTTCAGTGCAAAGCCGGTCAGCACCCCACCGACAGCGGCTGCCCCGATGGTAGAGAAGATAGCTGCCACCTGGTTGACGGCTTGCTCCTTGGCGGTGCGCCCCAGCCCGGGCCTCAGCCCTGGGATGAGCTGCTGTAGCTCTAGGAGCTTTGGGTCTCCCTCCATGGGTGCACGGTGGGAGAAGATCTGGTACATGCTGGGGCCATAGGTTTCTTCGTTGGCCATGAGGATGGCACAAATGCCAGCCATGCAGGATATGAGGCCAGTGAGGCCGTGGAGATTGTGGATGCCACACTGGTCTTGGATCCTGAAGTGGCGGGCCAAGAACGAGGTGAGGTACCTGTATCCCATGAAGCAGGCGGTGCAGCCCATGATCCCAAGGGCGTAGGCGGCTGCAGGGGAGATCATCATGTCCACAGAGGCCCCAACAGTCACACCACCCGCCAGAGTCACATTTTGAATGTCAGCCATGGTGAGCTTGCCTCTCTTGTTGAATACGGCAGATAAGGCGAAAGCGGTCATCGTTGAGGAGCTGAGGCCTATGAAGGTGTGCAGGACGGCCCTGTGCTGGTCATCACCCTTTAAGGTCAGAGCAGAGTTGAAAGAGGGCCAGAACACCCAGAGAAACAGGGTGCCCATCAACGACAGGATGTCTGACTGGTAACTGGTAACCTCCTTGACGTGGCCGTCATTCAGGCTAGGCCGATACAGCACAAACGTGACCCCCAACCCAAATTAACAGGCAAACCGGTGGATGAGGATGGAGCCACCTGCGTCATTGATCTTTAGGTACTTCAGCACAGCCCACTCTGTCACGGCAAAGATAGGGACCTCTAGCAGGGCCATAACCAGCAGCTGCACCGGACTGGTCTTTCCCAGCACCGCCCCGAAGGAGATGAGCACCACGGCACAGGCAAACTCAGCATTGAGCAGGTTGATGACCCCAAGGTGGATCTTTCCATCAGAGTAGAACTGGAAGTAGCCCTGCATCAAGATGGCCCACTGGATGGTAAAGGTGGCTGTTAAGAAGTTGAAGACCATCCCGCTGAAGCCATAGAGCCGCAGAAAGGCCAGCAGGCAGCCGAAGCCAACGAAGATCATCACCTGCACATCCGCGAAGAAGGGATAGTCCCGATACAGGGAGTTGTCCATAGGGTTGGTCTCATTGTTCTGAAACTTGGCGTTGGCATTGTCGTCGTAGGTGACAAAGCCGGCAAAGAGACCAAGGAAAACCACTTCCATCAACAGTACCAGCACTGGCAACCGCACCCTGATGCTAGTGGAGTTATTCATGGTGGAATGGACACCTCACATAGGCCAATTACTCCTGCAGCCGCACGCTTTATAGCTCTGCTGCCAGATAAAGATTGGCAATTGGCAGAGAGCAGAAACGCACACTGTACAGCTAGCTACACAGGACTCCACATCTCTACCGCTGAAGACAGGGTTGTACTTTGGTCCCTCAAATTACCCACAGTAACATTTTTACAATCCAGCACGTTCTACAGTTTCACAGAACAATGTGTACTAATGAAATGATTAGGGATTCAGATAAAATACATTTTTAGGTTAGTAGCCATGCAGGGTCTATTTTGAATAAGTAAGGGAAATGGTTTTTCAGAAGAAAAAGAACTGAGCTAATGAGCTAATGCCTCAAAGGTATTATAGTATTGAACACGTTTTTCGAAACAAAAGATGCCCAAACAATTGACTTTGCATAAAAAATAATGTTTCAGTAATTCTATATCTTTACAATTCCCTTTACAAAAAAAGATTTCAGTTTTGAAACTGCAGTAAAAGTGCAAAAACTGCAGTCGACTGTGGCATTATGGAGGCAATAATTGCAGAATAACTATACTGCACTTTAACTGCAGTTACACTGCAAAATTACTGCAGTAAAAAAACAGTGTTATTTTGGATGCAGTATTTGCAGTATACTGCAGTTATATTGCAATCTTTTTTAGTGAAGTACAGCACAATATATTCAACAAAACATTCCAAATCAAATGGAAAAAGGGTTCTACCTCTTCAAGAAAGTGTGTATTATTGCAGTGGATGAGAATATACCTTTGCTTTAGCTCCTATCAGTGAAATTGTGCTGGGTTGGTTGGCAAGTGGTTTTTCAAACTTTGAAGGTTTTACAAACTTCTACAAACGTGCTGTTTCCAAGTTGTGTCCTTCATTTGTATGAATATGTTGATATCTAGTGGGCATATATAGACATTACAGGCACTCGAGCTTTACAACAGTCGTCCTGTGGCCTCATTTATAACAGTTGAGTAAATTTCACACTACATTTCTGAATGAGCATTAAATGAGCACGACACAAATCCACTCACCTTTTTATGGTGATAAAAACACCCCTTTATTTGCTGAATCATTTGGAACTCTTGGCATGTCGTGGCACGGCATACAAAAGACAAATTGTTGTTCAATAGTGTATATATTCTACTAGGTCCAATTAAATGATAGTTGCGCATGGTAATTTGTTGCATGGGAGATCTGTGGCTAAATCGAGGGTGCCTACTGCGCTGGCTAAGCGGATAGCTACAACCACAGTGCCTATAGCTTCCATGACCCCGGCCACAGCAGAGTTTGATACTAGCCTATATGATAAGTCAGAGTACAATCAATATTGTCTGAGAATAACAATAGTCAGGCCAGGCTTATAGCCAATATGCTGTTATAATGTATTAAGCCTACTGCACAAACCTCATTCCTATAGAATTGTTTTTATAGGTTTAGGTTAATGTTACAATTTTTAAGTCGTGTTTAAAATAATTCTGAGAGGTAGATTTTGACTGCGAAAGTGATCTTCACGCCAAAAAGGTTGGTGACCACTGGTCTAAAGTTTTCAGGGAGGTGAGCACATTCTCCCCTCAAGTTCATTAAAAACAAAAATCTAACTTTGCGTGAAAACTAGGCTGGCACATTTTCGGGTATATTTTTTTACTATGCATGGTTTATAAATGAAGCCACAGGGGCCTTGTCTGGCCCGCCACAACTAAGTATTCAGACCCTTTACTCAGTACTTTGTTGAAGCACCTTTGGCAGTGATTACAGCCTCAAGTCTTCTTGGGTATGACACTATAAGCTTGGCACACCTGTATTTGGGGTGTTTCTCCCATTCTTCTCTGCAGATCCTCTCAAGCTCTGTCAGGTTGGACGGGGAATGTCGCAACACAGCTATTTTCAAGTCTCTCCAGAGATGTTTGATTGGGTTCAAGTCCGGGCTCTAGCTGGGCCACTCAAGAACATTCAGAGACTTGTCCCGAAGCCACTCCTGT
This sequence comes from Oncorhynchus clarkii lewisi, assembly GCF_045791955.1. Taxonomy (NCBI): domain Eukaryota; kingdom Metazoa; phylum Chordata; class Actinopteri; order Salmoniformes; family Salmonidae; genus Oncorhynchus; species Oncorhynchus clarkii. Next base: position 46,410,090 of record NC_092163.1, on the reverse strand, counting down.
GTTATCTTGGCTGTGTGCTTAGGGTCGTTGTCCTGTTGGAAGGTTAAACTTTGGCCCTGTCTGAGGTCCTGAGCGCTCTGGAGCATGTTTTCATCAAGGATCTCTCTGTACTTTGCTCCGTTCATCTTTCCCTCGATCTTGTCGAGTCTCCCAGTCCCTGCCTCTGAAAAACATCCACACAGCATGATGCAGCCACCACCATGCTTCACCGTAGGGATGGTGTCAGGTTTCCTCCAGACGTGACGCTTGGCATTCAGCCCAAAGAGTTCAATCTGGATTTCATCAGACCAGAGAATGTGGTTTCTCATGGTCTGAGAGTCCTTTAGGTGCCTTCTGGCAATCTCCATGCGGGCTGTCATGTGCCTTTTACTGAGGAGTGGCTTCCATCTGGCCACTTTACCATAAAGGCCTGATTGGTGGAGTGCTGCAGAGATTGTTGTCTGGACCTTCTGGAAGATTCTCCCATCACCACAAAGGAACTCTGGAGCTCTGTCAGAGTGACCATTGGGTTCTTGGTCACCTCCCTGACCAAAGCCTTCTCCCCCGATTGCTCAGTTTGGCCGGGCGGCCAGCACTATGAAGAGTGCCTCGACACAATCCTGTCTCAGAGATCTACGAACAATTCCCTCAACCTCATGGTTGGTTTTTACTCTGACATGCACAGTCAACTACGGGACCTTATATAGACAGATGTGTGCCTTTCCAAATCATGTGCAATCAATATAATTTACCACAGGTGGACTCCAATCAAGTTGTAGAAACATCTCAAGGATGATCAATGGAAACAGGATGCACCTGAGCTCAATTTCGAGTCTCATAGCAAAGGGTCTGAATACTTATGTAAATGCGATATTTCAGTTCTTTATTTTTAATACATTTGCAAACATTTCTAAAAACCTTTTTTTGCCTTGTCATTATGGGGTATTCTGTGTAGATTGATGATGTAAAACCCCCCATTTTAATCCATTTTAGAATAAGGCTATAATGTAACAAAATATGGAAAAGGTCAAGGGATCTGAATACTTTCTGAATGCACTGTATAGGCATATATACTGACCAAAAATACAAACACAACATGTAAAGTGTTAGTCCCATGTTTCATGAGCTGAAATAAAATATCCCAGAATTGTTACACACACACAAAAACCTTATTTCTTTCAAATATTGTGCACAAATGTGTTTACATCCCTGTTAGTCAGCATTTTATCCTTACCAAAATAATCCATCCACCTGACAGGTGTGGCATATCTAGAAGCTGATTAAACAGCATGATCATTACACAGGTGCACCTTGTGCTGGGGACAATAAAAGGCCACTCTAAAATGTGCAGTTTTGTCACACAACAATGCCACAGATGTCTAAACTTTTGAGGATGCATGCAATTGGCTTGCTGATTGCATGAATGTCCACCAGAGCTGTTGCCAGAGAATTGAATGTTAAAATCGTTGAAATTGTTGCATGTTGCATCTATACATTTTTTCAGTATATATAAAAGGTTATTTTACTTAGTTCTTTAAAGCAAGGCTACCCCAGGAATGTGAGTGGGCTGAGGTTGCACTTAACTCGCCACTGATGAACCTCCAACCACTTTGTATAGGATCATGCACGGTCTGTTCTTTGGCTCGTGGGGAGGGGTTGGCATGGGGAAATAGGCCTACCGGCATGTTGCTTGTTAGATCCAAATGGCTCATACGCCTCATATTTAGTTGCCTAGATTTCTCCACGACTATGAAAGCGTATTTTGAAGTGTTGCGTAATTTCCAATCGTTGAAGCAAAATAAAATATAGGATTCGCACCCCTGTAGATTATTAGATATGGGTGTTATTCTGATGATGTAAACCAATGTCTCTGATAAAGCTGTGGCTTTCCTTGATCTAACCTTATAAAAATGTTTAGGCTTAGTTAGCTATTTCATTTGGGATGAAATGTAGGCTACATTGAATGTTAATTTGAAATGAGCAAGCAGTATTGACATAAATAAATACAATAAAAAACGACCTATGCATAATTAGCCTAAACTTGTTATTAATAGAGCTCGCCAACTTGTAGTCATAAAAACCGCAAATGACTTACCTCTGGTTCGTTCAGCCATTCCCATGGGGCAAATGAATGGGGGAAAAAAACATGGTTTGGGGATAAAAGCTCAAAATAAGGTCTGAGGTTAACACAGGCTTAGTAGATCTAATACGTTTTGTTCTAAGAGATAATATCAGTCAGTTAACATGACCTTTATGAATTAAGAAGCCTTTTATGTGCTTAAAAAAAAAGTTAATACATGCTTCAAAATTCACAAAAAGTTACGTTAGCTAATGAATATTATCTAAACGTATGATATCTCCTAAACCTGTGTTTACCACAGACCTTATTTTCGGAGTTTTTCCCAAATCTCTCCAGAAACGACATTGATTTCCCATAGGCTTGGCTATGAGTGCCTACAAAAATATGCCATTACTATTGCAGAGATGAAAGCCTCATGACGCTAACATTTTGGCTCTATAAGTGACATTTATCTTCAATAGACTAATATTGTAGCTGGCTATGTATGCATCCTGCATTTTAATAGGTACAATTACTCAGGCAAATGGAATAATGCTCCACATAACAGTGTTTGAATGTCGGTGTCACAGTCCTTTATATAAAAAAATAAAAAAATATATATACCCATAATGCATTGCAATGCCAACGTAGGCAAATCTGCCACTGGCTAGTTGTCAACATGGCCACCAGTGTTTGCAATCCGCTATCATAGCTCTTCTCAATGGGATGTCATTTAACTCCACGTATTTAGCAAAAAGCCTTATCGAACTAGCTAAGCAAGAGAGACGCTTTAAACACCGCGTTCTTTAGGTTCTACAATACCCAGCCTGGTAAGAGACCACGAGCTAGCAGTAGCATAGTAGTAGTTAACATCAGTTAGCTACAGTAACTATTAGATCTCTTCAGATACACTATCATACATAGTATAGACTATTGAATGACATTCAGCTTTCTAGTTGCAGTCAGTTCGAATATTGTTTATTTAACAAGGTATGGCTTTCAAAGTCTGTCAAAGGCGTCCTACGTTAGCCGCTTGGTAGTTAGCTAAACTATACACGTTATTGCTTTGATGCCGGCTTGGTTGGTGATAACAGAAGAAGCTAGGACATGATTTATGTGTAAGATTGCTAATAATTACTCTCTTCAGTGTCAGTGAAAATGGCAAGCCCAAGGACCAGAAGAGTTTTGAAGGAAGTGAGAACCCAGGAGGAAAACAACGTGAGTAGCTAGCTAACGTTAGCTTGCTGTTTGCCCAAAGAGCCAGGGCTGAACTATCTAAGGTTTAATATGAACACTGACGTTAGGACCTTGTGGGTTAACAATTTCTGTTGAGATATTCAATGTGATAGTGTCCACATCCATGTTTTCAATATCGACATCAAATAGTGAGCCAACATTTCCCCTCTTTTCTCAGCTTTGCTTTGAGTGTGGGGGCTTCAATCCTCAGTGGGTGAGTGTGACCTATGGGATCTGGATTTGTTTGGAATGTTCTGGCAAACACAGAGGCTTGGGAGTACACCTTAGGTGAGTAAATTCCAAAAGGCCAATTTTTCTGATTGTTGGTATTTATGCTTGCCTGCAGAGGCTTGTCTGTGCATGAATGTCCAGCCTCTACTGTTGAATCTCTTATCCTGAATAAGTAATTGTTCAAGCCTTCAGCCAGGCCCTTCTAAGATGGTGATTACCACTTATATTCTTTAACCCACCATACTCACCTAGTCATCCAAATGTCTTCTTATATAAGGTCCCATGCCTAGTTAAATAAAAAATGAAGTAACATTTCCTGTCAAGTCGGTTTGGAAGTATTTAACCCCTAATGTGATCTCTGTACTGTAGCTTTGTGCGCTCTGTTACCATGGACAAGTGGAAGGACATTGAGCTGGAGAAGATGAAGGCGGGAGGGAACGGAAAGTTTCGTATGTTTCTGGAACTCCAAGATGATTACGATGCCACCTGGACCATGCAGGACAAATATAACAGCAGACCTGCTGCACTTTTCAGAGACAAGGTAAGGAAGCCTCCCTTTTGAGTCATTATTTTAATGGTCATGTACATAATAAAGTTGCCGGGGACACTCCAAATCAACATTTCTGAATTTCCAATGCTAAGATCAAACAGTACATCTATAATGGTCTCACTCACTGAAATGCATGCCTCTTTATTCGATTGACAGGTTGCAACCATTGCAGTGGGGAAAGAGTGGTCTATTGAAACTTCCTCTGCCAAGGACTGGACTCCGCCTCAGGCTAAGACCGGACTTTCGACGTCTCATCGGTAAGGGTGAAAAGTGTTATTTCACTTTGACTTGAATATTTTCAAAGTACTCATTTCCAATATTATCACATCCCAAAATAATCTGTGGTTGGTTTTCCAATGTAGCTCAGGGGGCCCTGGCCAGAACTCGGGAAACCCTTCAGACAAGGTGTTTGAGGACTGGTTGAGTGACGATGTGAACTCTTATCAGAGGTGAGACCATTGTATCCATGACTTGCTTGTCTCTGAAGCAGATGTACAGATGTACATGTCAGGCATGGACTTCACAAGGCGTTCCACCGAGATGCTGGCTCATGTTGACTCCATTGCTTCCCACAGTTGTGTCAAGTTGACTGGATTCCCTTTGGGTGGTGGACCATTCTTTATGCACACTGGAAATAGTTGAGCGTGAAAAACCAGGCATCTTTGCAGTTCTTGACACAAACTGGTGCGCCTGGCACCTACTACCATACCCCATTCAAAGGCACTTAAATAATTTGTTGCCCATTCACCCTCTGAATGGCACACATAGTCTGTCTCAAGGCTTGAAAATCCTTCTTTAACCTCACTCCTCCCCTTCATTTACACTGATTGAAGTGGATTTAACAAGTGACATCAATAAGGGATCGTAGGGGTCAGTCTGTCGTGGAAAGAGCAGGTGTCCTTAATGTTTTGTGTGTGTATACAGTGCATTTGGAAAGTTTTCAGACACCTTGACTTTTTCCACATTTTGTTACGTTACAGACGTATTCTAAAATTGATTCAATCTACACACAATATAATTTTTTTGAATTTTTTGCTTATTTACCTGAGTATTCAAACCCTTTGCTATGAGACCCGAAATTGAGCTTAGGTTCATCCTGTTTCCATTGATCATCCTTGATCATCCTCTACAACTTGAATGGAGTCCACCTGTGGTAAATTATATTGATTGGACATGATCCTGTCCCCTGGGGAAGGGATGCCTGGTTATTCTTTAAGCGTTTTCCTCACCATCTTAAATAAGCATGCCCCATTCAAAAATGCAAAACCAGGGATAGATATAGCCCTTGGTTCACTCCAGACCTGACTGCCCTTGACCAGCACAAAAACATCTTTGGCGTTCTGCATTCGCATCGAACAGCCTCCGCGATATGCAACTTTTCAGGGAAGTTAGGAACCAATATGCACAGGCAGTTAGGAAAGCAAAGGCTAGCTTTTTCAAACAGAAATTTGCGTTCTGTAGCAAAAACTCCAAAAAGTTCTGGGACACTAATGTCCACAGAGAATAAGAGCACCTCTTCCCACTGCAGCGAGGCTAGGAAACACTGTCACCACCGATAAATCCATGATAATTGAGAATTTCAATAATCATTTTTCTACTGCTGGCCATGCTTTCCACCTGGCTACCTCTATCCCCGGTCAACAGCTCTGCATCCCCCCACAGCAACTTGCCCAAGCCTCCCCGATTTCTCCTTCACCCAAATCCAGATAGCTGATGTTCAGAAAGAGTTGCAAAATCTGGACCCCTACAAATCAGCTGGGCTAGACAATCTGGACCCTCTCTTTCGAAAATTATCTGCCGCAATTGTTGCAACCCCTATTACTAGCCTGTTCAACCTCTTTCGAATCGTCTGAGATCCCCCTCTTCAGAGGGGGAGACACCCTAGACCTAAATTGTTACAGACCTATATCTATCCTACCCTGTCTTTCTATGGTCTTCGAAAGCCAAGTTAACAAACAGATCACTGACCATTTCGAATCCCACCGTACCTTCTCCGCTATGCAATCTGGTTTCAGAGCTTGTCATGGGGTGCACCTCAGCCACGCTCAAGGTCCTAAACAATATCAGAACCGCCATCGATAAAAGACAATACTGTGCAGCCTTATTCATTGACCTGGCTAAGGCTTTCAACTCTGTCAATCACCACATTCTTATCGGCAGACTCAACAGCCTTGGTTTCTCAAATAATTGCCTCGCCTGGATCACCAACTACTTCTCTGATAGAGTTCAGTGTGTCAAATTGGAGGGCCTGTTGTCCGGACCTCTGGCAGTCTCTGTGGGTGCCACAGGGTTCAATTCTCGGGCCGACTCTTTTTTTTCTATACATCAATGATGTCGCTCTTGCTGCTGCTGATTCTCTGATCCACCTCTACACAGACGACACCATTTTCTATACTTCTGGCCATTCTTTGGACACTGTGTTAACTAACCTCCAGACGAGCTTCAATGCTATACAACACTCCTTTCATGGCCTCCAACTGCTCTTAAATGCAAGTTAAACTAAATGCGTGCTCTTCAACCGACCGCTGCTCATCCCCATATTGTTATTTTATTTTTTTGCTCCTTTGCACCCCAGTATCTCTACTTGCATATTCATCTTGCATATCTATCACTCCAGTGTTTAATTGCTAAATTGTCATTTTCACCACAATGGCCTATTTATTGCCTTATCTCCCTAATCTTACTTCATTTGCACACACTGTATATAAACTTTTCTGTTGTGTCATTGACTGTACGTTTGTTTATTCCATGTGTAACACTGTGTTGTTTGTCGCACTGCTTTGCTTAATCTTGGCCAGGTAGCAGTTGTAAATGAGAACTTGTTCTCAACTGGCCTACCTGGTTAAATAAAGGTGAAATAAATAAAGTAAAACAACTGTCTATACAAGGTCCCATAGTTGACAGTGCATGTCAGAGTAAAAGCAATGAGTTTGAAGGAATTGTCCCTAGAGCTCCTAGACAGGATTGTGTCGAGGCACAATCCTGTCCCCTAGGGAAGAGTAGCAATTTAAAAAAAATAATAATTCTGCAGGAATGAAGGTCCCCAAGAACACAGTGGCCTCCATCACCAACAAGACTCTTCCTAGAGCTGGCCACCCAACCAAACTGAGCAATCGGGGGAGAAGGGCCTTGGTCAGGGTGGTGACCAAGAACCCGATGGTCACTCCGACAGAGCTCCAGAGTTCCTCTGTGGAGATGAGAGAACCTTCCAGAAGGACAACCATCTCTGCAGCACTCCACCAATCAGGCCTTTGTGGTAGAGTGGCCAGGCAGAAGCCACTCCTCAGTAAAAGGCACATGACAGCCCGCTTGGAATTTGCTTAAATGAACCTAAAGGACTCTCTAATCTGAGGAAATCAAGATTGAACTCTTTGGCCTGAATGCCAAGCGTCTCGTCTGGAGGAAACCAGGCACTGCTCATCACATGGACAATACCATCCCTACGGTGAAGCATGTTGGTTGCAACATCATGCTGTGGGAACGTTTTTCTTCGGCAGGGACTGGGAGACTAGTCAGGATCAAGGGAAAGATGAACAGAGCAAAGTACAGAGAGATCCGCTTAGGACTGGGGCGAAGTTCACCTTCCAACAGGACAACGACCCTAAGCACACAGCCAAGACAATCCAGGAGTGGCTTCTTGACAAGTCTCTGAATGTTCTTCAGTGGCCCAGCCAGAGCCTGGACTTGAACCTGATCAAACATCTCTGGAGAGACTTGAAAATAGCTGTGCAGCAACACTCCCCATCCAACCTGACAGAGCTTGAGAGGATCCGCAGAGAAGAATGGAGAAACTCAGTAAATATATATTTTTTTCTCACCTTTATTTAACCAGGTAAGTTGTTGAGAACAAGTTCTTATTTACAACTGCAACCTGGCCAAGATAAAGCAAAGCAGTGCGACACAAACAACAGAGTTACACATGGAATAAACAAACATACAGTCAATAACACAATAGAAAAAAGTATATATACAGTGTGTGCAAATGGTGTGAGGTAAGGCAATAAATAGGCCATAGTAGCGAAGTAATTACAATTTAGCAAATTAGCACTGGAGTGATAGATGAGCAGATGGTGATGTGCAAGTAGAAATACTGGTGTGTAAAAGAGCAGAAAAGTAAATAAAAAATGGGGATGAGGTAGGTAGATTGGGTGGGCTATTTACAGATGGGCTATTTACAGATTGGCTATGTACAGCTGCAGCGATCAGTTAGCTGCTCAGATAGCTGATGTTTAAAGTTAGTGAGGGAAATATAAGTCTTCAGCTTTAGCGATTTTTGCATTTCGTTCCAGTCATTGGCAGCAGAGAACTGGAAGGAAAGGAGGCCAAAGTATTTGTTGGCTTTGGGGATGACCAGTGAGATATACCTGCTGGAGCGCGTGCTACGGGTGGGTGTTATCGTGACCAGTGAGCTGAGATAAGGTGGAGCTTTACCTAGCATAGATGACCTGGAGCCAGTGGGTCTGGTGACGAATATGTAGAAAGGGCCAGCTGACTAGAGCATACAGGTCGCAGTGGTGGGTGGTATAAGGGGCTTTGGTGACAAAACGGATGGCGCTGTGGTAGACTGCATCCAGGTTGCTGAGTAGAGTATTGGAAGCTATTTTGTAAATGACATCATCGAGGATCGGTAGGATAGTCCGTTTTACGAGGGTATGTTTGGCTGCGTGAATGAAGGAGGCTTTGTTGCGAAATAGGAAGCCGATTCTAGATTTAATTTTGGATTGGAGATGTTTAATATGAGTCTGGATGGACAGTTTACAGTGCCAAGCTTGTGTCATCATACCCAAGAAGACTCGAGGCTGTAATTGCTGCCAAAGGTGCCTCAAAGTACTTAGTGAAGGGTCTAAATACTTGTGTAAACACTTTAAAAACCTGTTTTTGCTTTGTCATTATGGGGTATTGTGTGTATGTTGGTGAGGGGGGGGGGGAAACTCCAGACTATGTAATCCATTTTAGAATAAGGTTGTAACGTAACAAAATGTGGGAAAAGTCAAGGATTTTGAATCCTTTCCGAATGCACTGTTAACATATTGTACCCAGAAAGCACAGTCTAAATCCAAAAGCAAGATGCCACAGAGCACATTTGACTATTGCTTAAAGATAACTTGAATCTAACTTGAATTTCTCTTTATATGTTCTTGTATAGCACAGGGTCTTAATCCAACAGTAAGATACCACAAAGTACACATTTGTACTTTTTCTTTAAGATCAATTTCATCCATATTTGTCATTTTTTTTTCGTTTCCCGCTGGGACCACCCATATTCGTACGCATGATTGTAAGTCACGTTACATAAAAGCATTTCCTAAATGTAATTTATTATGTTTTTGCTCACCTTTTTATGAAGACTTGTAATTTATGCAAACATACCATTTCCCCTGTAGTGGTGGCGGTTATAGTGGGAATCAGGAGAACCGCTATGTTGGCTTTGGGAATACACCGACCCCAGAGAAGAAGGAGGATGATGTCCTGAACAACGCTCTATCTTCCATTTACTCGGTACGGCAGTAATATGGCACAGCATCTGGGAATCTGCGTGGCCCTGAAGTAAGGGGGGGGGGGGGGGTTCCCAAATGGCACCATATTCCCTATATTTGGGACACACATGGAGTTTAAGGTATCTGTCATGGTGATTCGTGTGTCTATTTGGGACGCAGAGTTTAAGATATCTGCCGTGGTGAATTGTGTGTGACATGTTTTGTTTGATAGGGCTGGAACAATTTCACAATCGGAGCAAGCAAAATTGCAGCAGTCGCCAAAGATAATGTAAGTATCTCCAAGGAAAGCTGTTATCCTGTCACAGAACTTAATTTCAGTGTTTATTAATAGCTTTTTTTCCTGTCTTTTCATTGGAACAGACTGCAAAACTTGCAACCTCAGCAACTCTAAAGGTATTACTTTCTTTTATTAAACAGTTCATTAGTACCGGATTGATTAGCACCAAGTTTTTAAACTTTTAGTTACTATTAAGATATCGTTAAGGTTTGTTTTACTATTTATATGAATGTGTAGATACAAACTCTTAACCTAACAGGTCTGAGATGCCATTTAACAAAGTTGATAAAGATGTGATTGTGTGAATCCCTTTTTGATGAAAAAGCAAACCATTATTATGCTCATGCTCGCATGACACAAGTAATAAATAGGTTTCAAAGTTTATTCGCCACATGCACAGGATACAATAGGTGTAAAGCAGTACAGGGAAATTCTTACCTTCAGAGCTCTTTCCAACAATGCAGTGATAATAATAATAACTACGATGAGAGTTAAAAAAAAAAAAAAACACGAGAATGCAAGAGTATGTTTAGGTCAGTGCCAGTACATTTATTCAATGTGCAGGTTTACTGGAGTGGTTGAGGTGGGTTTATGCATAAATAAATAAACTATTTATTGAACTGCATTGTTGATTTAAGGGCTTGTAAGTAAGAATTTCACAGTAAGGTCTACTACACCTGTTGTATTCGGCGCATGTGACAAATAAAACGTCATTTGATTTAGTATGATACACAGTACCAGTTAAAAGTTTGGACACGTACTCATTCAAGGGTTTTTATTTTATTCTTAATATTTTTTAAATTCTAACGTTATAGTAAAGACATCAAAACTATGAAATAACACATGGAATCATGTAGTAACCCAAAGTGTTAAACAAATCAAAATATATTTTAGATTCTTCAAAGTAGCCACCCTTTGCCTTGATGACAGCTTTGCACACTCTTGGCATTCTCTCAACCAGCATAATCCTGGAATGCTTTTCCAACAGTCTTGAAGGAGTTCAGCACTCTTTGGCTGCTTTTCTTTCACTCTGCGGTCCAACTCATCCCAAACCATCTCAATTGGGTTGAGGTCGGGTGATTGTAGAGGCCAGGTCATCTGATGCAGAACTCCATCACTCTCCTTTTTGGTCAAATAGCCCTTACACAGCCTGGAGGAGTGTTGGGTCATTTTCCCATTGATAAACAAATAGTCCCACATTGGCGCAAACCAGATGGGATTGGGTATTGCTGCAGAATGCTGTGGTCGCCATGCTGTTTAAGTGTTCCTTGAATTCTTAATAAATCACTGACACTGTCACCAGCAAATCACCATCATACCACCACCTCCTTGCTTCACGGTGGGAACCACACATGCGGAGGTCATCCGTTCACCTACGCTGCGTCTCACAAAGACATGGCGGTTGGGAGCAAAAATGTCAAATTTAGACAACAGATTTCCACTGGTCTAATGTCCATTGCTTGTGTCTCTTGGCCCAAGCAAGTCTCTTCTTCTTATTGGTGTCCTTTAGTAGTGGTTTCTTTGCAGCAATTTGACCATGAAGGCCTGATTCACACAGTCTCATCTGAACAGTTGATGTTGAGATGAGTCTGTTACTTGAACTCTGAAGCATTTATTTGAGTACCAAGCTAGAGTCATTTATTTGAGTAAGACATTTTCATGTATTGGTTAAGAGGTTCAACCTCCTAATTCCATTTGATGTACCCACAGAAAAATCATTATTCCAGATATAACTTAATTCTATGGATGCACCACTGTATGTGATTCCCTCTGCAGCAGAAACAGCAGTGCAAATGTTTAGCCTTTAGAGCTCATGGAACATACATTTTCTTCCACAGGTTTCCCTTTTTATTTTTGCTCATAAATGAACTGGACATAAATAACTGCCCTTATTCTGTGAACATTACTCTAGTTTGAACTGTTTGTCGCTTCTTTAACTTCCTTGCTTTCTCTGGACGTAGTTAAGGGGCTATAAGCCGCCCCCAGAGCCGGTAAAATCAATAACAAATGCATGCTCTTTGTCCCTATTCCTGCATCCCATTTTACTCATTGTTTTCATGAATGTATTCATTCCCACCCTAAGCTTGTCGGCTGGTCATCGGTGTCCTGTCTGAAAATGTATGTGAAAATGACCAGACCCACCACTGCAAAATGGTGGATAAGTACAGTTAGCCTAACCAGTAGTGTTACATTGAGCTTTTCTTGGCTGCAGACAGAAAAACATATTTAGCAGTTGATGGATAATCTTAATGTCAAGGGTTGTCGTAGTTTAAATTATTATTATTAAATTAATTATTATGAAGTTCTTGGTCACGTTCACTTTAGTGGCCCATTTAAGACCATGGTTGAGAAACCATTCAAGGAGTGTGAACATTCCTGTCATTTACAAAGAAAGAAATCTTGGCATAATAATCAACATGATGACCACTTATTTTGTACTCGCCAACCATAGTTATTTATCCCTGCATGACCGTTCCATTGCTCAGTTCCCTTTGAGGGTCAGCCCTCGCTGTGCTGACTGTGCTTGTTTAATGTCCTAGTGAATGGAATGACAGTTCCCTCGCCTGCCTCAGCTTCCTGCTACTCAGAAATTCAGTCAGTGTCTTGCATTGTCGTGAATGTCGAACTGTTCTGTTTAATTCACACATCTTCTCCCTGTCACTCCCAACTAGGCCACAGAGTTAGGACAGACATTAAATGAGAATGTTATCAAACCTACCCACGAAAAGGTAACTGTTTAAAGTTTAGTTAATAGGCTAATATGCTTCATAAAACCAGCTTTACATTTGATTTGCATTGTCTCCTTTGGAATGTGTCTGCTCTAGTGACTGACTATAGTGTGCATGTGCAATAGCTAATTGCTTGATGTAGAAAAATTTCACACAGCTTCTTAAAATGGGTGTTTTCAAATCTATCTTGACTGAGACTTAACAGAAATCACCTACTGTCTCATAAGTAGGCTAATCATCACATTATTGTCCTCTCAGTAAAATAAAATCTAAGACTAATTCCTTTGCGCACAATAAAATGTGCAACTGTTCACAATTAGAAACACTGCCTGAGCTAGTCTGTGTGGTGATGTCCTGATTTACACACCCACCTCTTGATGCTGTGAGATGTCTCCATTTCCATTAACGGTGATTTGGCTTGTCCAGGTTAAAGATGGAAAGTTGCTAGATGAAATGTCTGTCGGCATTGCTGGGCTGGCATCCAAGGTAGGAGAAGGCAGACCTCTGCCACACTGCACACCTACAACCAGTCTCCTGAGCAAGGGTCGTGGGAAGCTATGCATTCATCAGGAATTAGCTTAAGTTTAGCAGGGCAAAATACGTTGGTGCTGTCATCGCACTGCTTACTCTGAAAAGGAGACTAGTTTGGGTGTGTTGATGTACATTTTGAAGATATTTATGCAATTTGTATCTCCCTTTTCTCTTGCTGCTATTGTTATTCTGGTGGTGAGTACTGTGTAGATTGAATTGTACTTATATTAACTTGTACAACCTTATACAACCTTTACTTTGGTCAATGAACTATTGTGAATCTGATAAACATGATTTGTAAACTTGTTTTGGTGAGTGTTGTAGACTTTTTATCAACATTTCATGTCTATTGTTGTTTCCTCAATTTTGTTTGACATGTGTTCCCTCTTCTCAGGTTCAGGATGCTGGTGCAAAAGGCTGGAAAGACATGACTGACTTCTTTGCTGGAAAGCCCGAGGACGGGTAAATCAAAATGATTAAATCTGGAATTTGGCATAGTGATGTGTCAGTTGAGGGTCTTTATTTCTGAGATAAGTTTCCCCTCTTTATGACGAACCCTCTCCCACAGGTCAGAAGGAGAGAGCTACCAGAACATGGACGCCACTGAAGGTTACCAGTTCAACTCCTCAGGCCCAGAACTAGGCCAGGCCCCTGCGCAGGACTTCTGGACGTCCTTTGGCAGCGCCAGCTCCTCCAAGGCCAAGAAGTCCCCAAGCAGCGACAGTTGGACCAACGTCGACAACTCTGCCGCTGAGAAGAAGAGCTCCGACAGCTGGGACAACTGGGGCTCGAAGGCGGCATCCAACAACAAACACAGCACTGGAGACAGCTGGGAGGCCTGGGACAACAACTGGGACAACGCTGCTGGGGGAGAGGCCAAGGGCAAGAAAAGCCCCGCAGCCGCCCCCACCAAACCTGCTGAGGAAACCTGGGACAATGCAGACTGGTAGAGGCCTCACTCACAATCCTCCCCAGCTCTATTTCTCCCTTTTCCTCTACCTTCACCGCCTTCTCTCTTTCCTTCCTTCTCACAGGCACTTTTACAGTTGCACAGTTCTGTCTCTAACCTGGGTAGAGTTCAATGCCAGTTCAGTATGTATTTATCACTCAATAAGAACTAATTGAAATGGAATTGATCTCAACGCACACTGAGTATTCCTGAATATTTACACATTTTAAAGGAAGGTTGCAGTCTATTTAATTTTGCCTGGATGTGTATACATTTCTTTAATTCATTACAGGAGTTAAATCTAAATGTAAGCAGAGTCGTCATCTTATGTCACATTTAAAGTTATCTCCATATTAGAAGGCAAGATGCCATCTTGGTTTAATGAGTCTATAGTCTGACATTTTAATACATCATCCTTAACTAAAGATGGCGGCAGTCACCTACTCAACCAGAGTGAGAGGAGCCCGGTCTGTCAGTGGTTATCCCTTGAAAAATGGGGATTTCAACTTTCTGAGTTTCCACACTCAATTTATGCATAATGAAATTGACAAGGAACTGGAATCCAGTTTAGTGTGCTGTCGTGTAAAGCCAGCATCCCTTGCACCCCAACAGGCCTGTGTTGACTAAAACCTACGGTCAAAATGTTATTTTGTGTGTCAATTTTTTGACTGCAGCTAACCTTGGTATGATGATGCTTAACATTGTGCAATGGCGTTATATGTATAAAATGTAGCTGCTGGATTCATGTGATGCAAGTATAGTATTTTTACCAATATTTTTTTCTTTCCATTCTCAGCCGTCTTCATTGAAACCTGAAGAGAAAGCTCTTATGAGTCGGTACGACTTGGTTATTTTGATGAGGAACAGGGGATAAGTACATTTAGGTTTAAATACAACCTAGTCTAAAAAGCAGTTGACAGTGTTAAAGCACTATTCCACCACCCAATCAGTGGTTGTCGATCGCATGGCATTAATCTCAGCAGCTAACTGTAATATAAATGATAATGTGTTAATTTAATGTGATAAGTTGTACAATTATTGTGTGTGTGTTGAGAACTGGACACATTTGTTTTTGGAGCAGGGACTGTAACTCTGACTTACGGTTCATTGCATGTAATACTGCCGAACCTGTGGGAGCACCACAGCAACCTTCTGTGACCTCAGCAACCTTCTGTGACCTCAGTGGGATCTAGTATAGTCTAGTTGCGTCTATTGTCCTCAACACACACACTCCAAAAAAAAAAAAAAGAAGCTTTCTCATTAAGCTGATCTTTTCAGTCTCCATGTCTGTGTTAAGTGTTGCATCCAAGTTTTCATGACTTTTCATGTTAAAACAGACAATGGGCAAAGAACACGTCTCAGGCCAGTCATGTAAGAATCTTTGATACGAATTTCAGTTTGATACGGACAGTCACTTCTCAAGGAGTGAGGTTGAATACTGCCAATTTTGAAAGTGCTTTTCGCTGGACTTCTAAGATGAGTCCGATGTTTTACATTGACATGCAAACTTCAGCCATGTAATCCCTTGACCCTGTTCGATTTTACATGTTTTTGTGTTCGCATGCAGGGGTTAAATGGGCATTTCTATGTCCTCTGAATTGCTGGCTTTTCCATAGTCATTTTTCACAGATTAGCCTAGTTCCTACTGTTTACTATCTCCCCTTGTAATGTCTCACGTTGGAACTCTCAATTTCACCCTTGTATCTATGTGAGAGAGCGGCGTTGCCTAGATTATTTTTTTCACTCATGAAAAAGAGAACAAGGCAAGGCTACTATTTCTTAATTGCACCAGATTGTTGGCATTTCCTTCCCCTGGCTGTTTTTCTGGTGGAACCACAGCAATATGGGCTGATGTGGTGTGGCTTGCATTGTCTTGTGTGAGAAACAAAGACTGTCTGAGTTGTTTTCTACACACCAGGATAACTTTAATGACTAACTGCAACGCTTGTGTAGTAGTGCATGTTTTGCGGTATTGCACTCTCCCCACCCTCTATTTTAATGTTGTGTTACAAGCCTTAAAGAGCTGTCCTCATAGTCTATCTATTGATAAACCGGTGACCATTTGGTTTTAAGTGTGTGTTATGGTGTGTGTTTTCCGTTATTGGATGGACAGCATGTATGATCAAATGATAAAATATGAACGTAAAACGAGGTGCTGCTGTTTACAGTTTGCCTCCATATTTCTGATGCTTTGACTTTTTGTACTATATTCAGTTTTATGACGAAGCACACAGCCTGGATGGTGAACCAGCCTGATGGTGAACGTAGCGATTGGGCTGTCTCCACCAAGCTAAAATACACATTCTTAGTCCCAATTTTGTTATTAAAAAAAAAAGAGATTATTCATCAATGAATTCCAGTGTTATAATCTAAAGGATGTTAAATGTTAGATATTATGTTTTATAGATCTACAAGTCTCAGTAGATCATTAGGTATAAATGTGTTATGTAACACTTGCACATATTAAAGAATCTTCTCATATTTTTTACCATTGATGGTAATGAAGACTTTTCAGCAGTGCGGTTTAGTGAAATATAGGCCTAACGCTGAAAAGTACAGTAAACCATGTGCTTTTATGTCCATTCATGTTTTGACTGCCACATTGGAGATTGCCACCCATAATCTTTGTCGATCTCATTGTTCAGTCAACAAATACTATTTTATGATATTGTACTTGGTTTCCTAATGTGTAACTATGGTTTGGAGATAAAAAAAAAAAAAAGGTCATTTTTTTATTTTGAAAAACATAGTATTTCTAAGTACAGTGGGCGTTGGTAAGTTGAGTTCCACTAACTTATCTAAACAAGCATTCCATATTGGTGATTGATTAAAGGGAATTTCCTCCAATGCTCTTGAATCTCATGTGAACCATAATTACTTTAGGTTTGTCCCTTATAGTACTGTAATATGTATGTGTAAAATGTACAGTTATGGGTGTATGTACAGTGGCTTCAGTATGTATTCATACCCCTTGACTTATTCCACATTTTGTCTTACAGCCTGAATTGAACACGGATTAAATAGCTTTTTTTCTCTCACCCATCTACACACAATACCCCATAATGACCAATTGAAAACATGTTTTTAGAATTATTTTCAAATGTATTGAAAATGAAATTCAGAAATACACTACGTGACCAAAAGTATGTGTACACCTGCTCGTCAAACATCTTATACCAAAATCATGGGCATTAATATGGAGTTGGTCCCCCTTTGCTGATATAACATCCTCCACACTTCTGGGATGGCTTTCCACTAGATGTTGGAACATTGCTGTGGGGATTTACGTCCATTCAGCCACGAGCATTCGTGAGATCGGTCACTGATGTTGGGCGATTAGGCCTGGCTCGCAGTCAGCGGTCCAATTCATCCCAAAGGTGTTTGATGGTATCGAGGTCGGGGCTCTGCAGGCCAGTCAAGTTCTTCCACACCAATCTCGACAAACCATTTCTGTATAGACCTCGCTTTGTGCACGAGGGCGTTGTCATGCTGAAACTGGAAAGGGCCTTCCAAAACTGTTGCCACGAAGTTGGAAGCACAGAATAGTCTAGAATGTCATTGTATACTGAAGCATTACGATCTCCCTTCCCTGGAATTAAGAGGCCTAGCCCGAACCATAAAAAACAGCCCCAGACCATTATTCCTCCTCAACCAAACTATACAGTTGGCGCTATGCATTGGGGCAGGTAGTGTTCTCCTGTCATCCGCCAAACCCAGATTCATTCCTTGGACTACCAGATGGTAAAGCGTGATTCGTCACTCCAGAGAACGCCTTTCCACAGACGATTATCACCATTCTGTGAGCTTGTGTGGCCTACCACTTCGCGGCTGAGCCGTTGTTGCTCCTAGACGTTTCCACTTCACAATAACAGCACTTACAGTTGACCGGGGCAGATCTAGCAGGGCAGACAATTTGATGAACTGACTTGTTGGAAAGGTGGCATCCTTGGACAGTGCAACGTTGAAAGTCTCTAAGCTGTTCAGTAAGGCCAATGTTTGTCTATGGAGATTGCATGGCTGTGTTAAATCTTACACTTCAACCGGTGTGGCTAAAATAGCTGAATCCACTCATTTGAATGGGGTGTCCACATATTTTTGTGTATATATAGTACATGTGAATTCCATAAGTATTCACACCCCTGAGTCAATACTTTGTAGAAGCAACTTTGGCAGTGATTACATCCGAGTCTTTCTGGGTAATTCTATCATCTTTGAACACTTGGAGTGTTCAAAATTTGCTCAATATTCTTTTAAAAATTCTTCAAGCTCTGTCAATTTGGTTGTTGATCATTGATAGACAACCATTTTCAGGTCTTGCCATAGATTTTGAACTAGATTTAAGTCAAAACTGTAACTCAGCCATATTCAGTGTCTTCTTGGTAAGCAACTCCCGTGTAGATTTGACCTTGTGTTTTGTGTTATTGTCCTACTGAAAGGGGAATTAATCTCCCAGTGTCTGTTGGGAAGCAGACTGAACCAGTTTTCCTCTAGGATTTTGCCTGTGTTTTGCCTCAATTCCATGTATTATTTTTGTTTTATCCTAATAAAAACCCTCACCACTTAACAAAAACAAGCATTCCCATAACATGATGCAGCCACCACTATGCTTGAAAATATGGAGAGGTACTCTGTTGTATGGGATTTGCCCCAAACACAACAAAGGTTAATTGCTTTGCCACATTTTTTGCTGTATTACTTTAGTGTCTTGTTGAAAACAGGATGCATGTTTTATTCTGTACAAGCTTGCTTTTCACTCTGAATTAGGTTTAGTATTGTGAATGTTGTTGATCCATCCTCAATTTTCTCCCATCACAGCGCTAAACTCTCAACATTTATTTCATTTTTCGCCAATTTCGTGATATCCAATTGTTAGTCTTGTCCCATCGCTGGAATTCCCGTATGGACTCGGGAGAGGCGAAGGTCGAGAGCCATGTGTCCTCCAAAACACGACCCCGCCAAGCCGCACTGCTTCTTGGGAGGCCTCTTTAACTTTAAAAAAATCACCATTGGCCTCATGGGGAAATCCCTGAGTAGTTTCCTTCCTTTCTGGCAACTGAGTTAGGAAGGATTCCCGTGTCTTTGTAATGACTGGTTGTATTGATACACCATCCAAAGTGTAATTAATAACTTCACCATGCTCAAAGGGATATTCAATGTCTGCTTTAAAAAAATTTTTTTTTTTTTTTTTACACCCATCTACTAATAGCTGCCCTTTGCGAGGCAACCTCCCTGGTCTTTGTGGTTTCATTTGTTTGAAATTCAGTGCTTGACAGAGATGAGGTAGTCATTAAAAACTTATGTTAAACACTATTATTCCACACAGAGGGAGTTCATGCAATTTGTGTGACTTGTTAAGTATATTTTTACTCCTGAACTTATTTAGGCTTGCCATAACAAATGGGCTGAATACTTATTGGCTCAAGATACTAAAGCTTTTTTAAATGTGTAATTTTAAAAAAAATCTAAAAACCTAATTCCACTTTGACATATGCGGTATTGTATCTAGGCCAGTGACACAACATCGCTATTGTATCCATTTTAAATCCAGGCTGTAAAACAACAATGTGGATAAAGTAAAGGGCTGTGATTACTTTCTGAGGCACTGTATGTGCACTATCTGTTGTCTGGATGGAAAATAAAAACATACATGTCTGTAGTAAATGCTGTTTTAGATCCCCCCCTTTCCTTGGTAGATATAATATTTTTTTAATATGGTGTCATGAGATCAATTATAACATGTACATGTCACATTATGATATGTATTAAATGTTAATGTGTGCATTGCCCTGCACATGCACTGATTAAAATCAAAATGTTGAATTTATGTGAAAGACAGGATTCTTGTGCAGTAGCCATGGACATATACTTTATGTCCCGCCTACGAGGCGTGGTGATGTATCGTCTTACCACAGATGCTGCATTGGTGGAAGTATCAAACGGCGGCGATCCGGTCCAGGCCATGGGGTAGGTAACCGCAGTTACATGAACTATTTACTATCAGTAAATGAACCATTTTGAGTAATTATAGAATTTTGTCGTTATATTGTAGTCACTGTTGCGCGCCTGCAGACCAAAAAGCACATCGGCAGTAGCCTAGTGAAAAATAGATGTTTGCGAATGAACAAATCGCTCTCCTATGGAATATCGTGTGTAGGCTTTTTTTTGCTCAGTGTGGTGATTCACTCTTGAGACGAATACGTTCTATAAATTCATACAGTTAGGATTTTATTCACTTGGATGGGATTTAATTGTTGAAATATGAATGCCCAGAAGTTATGTTGAGCGCTGGCTACAATTTAATTCAAGGTAGCTGTGTTTCTCAAATTAGTAAATGGATTTACATGCTTTGCCATCCGATGTGGCTCATTTACAGTCCCACTGCCTTTGGTTGCTAGTAAATTATCAACGCTCACTAGGCTACATGTGAGGTTATCATGGTTTATAAAATGATTATTAATATCCGTTTCACAATTTGGCCAGGTTTCTGAAAATACAGCGTTAAGAGCAGGAATGTCATTTTAAAGCAATGCATTGTGGCTGCAGCCCATTCTGTCTTAATTACACTGGCCTTACAAGGTGGTGGTGGTCAGCAGTAATTGATGCTGGATACATTTGTAACAATGTATCCAGCTGCCTTGTGTGACACACTGAAACCACCCTCATCTGTCTGAGGGGGGACTCTCTGTCCCCATCATTCTACAGAAGGTCGATATTTGCAAGCTGGGGACGTGTCACTCAGTAACCTATCAGACCTACCTACCTGTCATACTATGTGAAGAGCCAGGATCATGCATGAGTCCTGAAAACAAAGGATTAACTCATTTTCCTGTAACATTGCCACTCAGGATTTGTAGTTAGGGCCAGTACATGGTAGGCTATGGGGTCTTTAGGATCAGTTATCTGAAGTCTCTCCTAACTTTTACAGATTAGGTACGTCAGTGGTTGCTTGAGTAGCTGAGCTCCTCAGCAGTATCACCAGCAGACAGTATTATCCTTTATTTTAGTCAGGATGCCTTTGAAAATGTGTATTTTGTCTTGCAGTTTTTACATTCCCACATCAATAAGAATTGCAAGACAGAATCCCTCTGTCTATAAAATAAGAAATTCAATACACTCAAATGATGTCAGTTAAAAGCGTTCTGCAAGATTGAAACCAATCTGAGATGCAATTAAAACAGTTTTAGAAGGAATGTCTGCATGAAAGCAGGTTGTCTGTATTTGACTGGTTATTAACATCAAGACAAGGATAAAGGGAACTTCTCAAGGAAGGGATTTTATAGGGGTGGAGAAGCATTTAAAGGTGGAATGTTTGACTATATTTTACAGTTCCTCTAATGATACTTTCCCACTGTTAGGCTTTGCACCAGTGTTTGACCCAAAGATGCCTTGACAGTTTCTGTCTTTACAGGGGAACTGATGCCATGGTCTGAAACGTGAGATTGAGAGAGCGAGTGAGGTGCCCACTCAACGCTCCAACAGGTGAGGATGGTCACCGTATCTTGTTAAGATGAGACCCAGGATGAGAGGAGAAAACATAAACCATGGCACCCACTTAACCTCTGGGATATTCGGGACGGTAGCGTCCCACCTCAACAACAGCCAGTGAAAGTGCCAAATTTAAAACAACAAATCTCATAATTAAAATTCCTCAAGCATACAAGTATTTTACACCATTTTAAAGATAAACTTCTCATTAATCCAGCCACAGCGTCTGATTTCAAATAGGCTTTACGGCGAAAGCACACCAAACGATTATGTTAGGTAAGCAGCTAAGTCACAGAAAAACACAGCCATTTTTCCAGCCAAAGAGAGGAGTCACAAAAAGCAGAAATAGAGAGAAAATTCATCACTAACCTTTGATGATCTTCATCAGATGACACTCATATGACTTCATGTTACACAATACATGTATGTTTTGTTCGATACAGTTCATATTTATATCCAAAAATCTGAGTTTACAATGGCGTGTTATGTTCAGTAGTTCCAAAACATCCGGTGATTTTGCCAAGAGCCACATCAATTTACAGAAATACTTATCATAAATGTTGATGAAAACACAAGTGTTATACATGGAACTTTAGATACACCTCTCCTTAATACAACCGCTGTGTCAGATTTCAAAAAAGCTTTACCGAAAAAGCACACCATACAATAATCTGAGTACAGCGCTCAGACAACAAAACAGCCAAACAGATATCCACCATGTTGTGCAGTCAACAAAAGTCAGAAATAGCATTATAAATATTAACTTACCTTTGATGATCTTCATCAGAATGCACTCCCAGGAATCCCAGTTCCACATTAAATGTTTGATTTGTTCGATAAAGTTAATCATTTATGTTCAAATACCTCCTTTTTGTTTGCGTATTTAGTACACAGTCCAAACTCACGACGCACAGGCAAGTCCATGCGAAAGTTCAGACTATGTTATATTACAGTTCGTATAAACATGTCAAACGAAGTATAGAATCAATCTTCATAAATCTTCGATATTGTTCCAACCGGAGAATTCCTTTGTCTGTAGAATTGCAATGGAATGCAAGCTAACTCTCACGTGAACGCGCGTGGTAAGCTCATGGCACTCTGCCAGACTTCTGACTCAATCCCCTCTCATTCGCCCCCACTTCACAGTAGAAGCATCAAACAAGGTTCTAAAGACTGTTGACATCTAGTGGAAGCCTTAGGAAGTGCAATATGACCCCATAGACACGGTGTATTCGATAGGCAATGAGTTGAAAAACTACAAACCTCCTGGTTGGATTTTCTTCTCAGGTTTTTGCCTGCCATATGAGTTCTGTTATACTCTCATACATCATTCAAACAGTTTTAGAAACTTCAGTGTGTTTTCTATCCAAATCTACTAATAATATGCATATATTAGCAACTGGGCCCGAGTAGCTGGCAGTTAACTCTGGGCACCTTATTCATCTAAGCTACTCAATACTGCCCCCCAGTCCCAAAGAAGTTAACAGTTAACGAGATTAGCATTGCCGACTTGATAGATTTGCCTTTAGGCATTAGAGAAGAGCCCTGGCTGAGATTCTTCTTCAAATGTGTGGGGGAAAGTTGTGCTAGGATGGAAAAGGAGTAGGGCTTTTTGTTTTGAATTCACATTGAACAAGATGGCTGTCTAGACTGCATAGTCCTCGTTATGGGCAGAGGGAGAAGCCTACTAAATTAAGAATGTCTCTCTCAGGCTTACTGGGCATCTGTTTTCAATTCCCTCCCTTATTGCCCAGGCACATAGGTCCTGACATGTACTGACTGTCTGATTTGCCTCCTCCAACCTAGACACACACACACACATACTGTTTCTCTTAATAACCTCTTAGCCTTGTCCTTCATGGACTCTGGTTTCTTATTGGTGCTTAGTGGTTTCCCCCACCATTGTGGTTGTAAGCACATGGCCATCTGTCAACTACTGGAATTCTGAGTTAGTATTCAGACGGTATCCTCACTATGCTGGACTTAGTGTTTCATGCCATGCACATTGTTCCCCATGTAGAATATTGACTCAGCTCTTAATGATTTCCTTAATTTAAAATTAAATGATAGATATCAGTCATGTTTGCTTGCTTTGGTTCAAGAATTTCATTGATACCCTAATTTTTAAAGATTTTAGTCGAGCTAGTCAGTGAACTGAGAAAATTAACACCATTCTTGCCAGCTCTAGGTACTAGCATACAGCTCTAGCACGCAGTGATGCAATCTTCATAGACAAATATTGGCAGCAGAATGGTCTTACTGAAGAGCTCAGTGACTTTCAACGTGGAACTACCGTAGGATGCCACCTTTTAAAAGTCAGTTAGTTAAATTTCTACCCTGCTAGAGCTGCCCGGTCAACTGTAAGTGTGCTGTTCTTGTGAAGTGGAAACGTCTAGAAGCAACGACGACACAATCGCAAAGTGGTAGGCCACACAAGCTCGCAGAAGTGCTGAAGTGCGGAGCTCGTAATAATAGTCTGTCCTCGGTTGCAACACTCACTACCAAGTTCCAAACTGCCTCTGGAAGCACAATAACTGTTTGTCGGGAGCTTCATGAAATGGGTTTCCATGGCCGAGCAGCCGCACTCAAGCCTAAGATCACCATGCGCAATGCCAAGCGGTGGCTGGAGTGGTCTATAGCTCGCCGCCATTGGACTCTGGAGCAGTGGAAACGTGTTCTCTGGAGTGATGAATCACGATTCACTATCTGGCAGTCCAAGGAACGAATCTGGGTTTGGCGGATGCCAGGAGAACACTACATGCCTGAATGCATAGTGCTAACTGTACAGTTTGGTGGAGGAGGAATAATGGTCTGGGGCTGTTTTTCATGGTTCGGGCTAGGCCCCTTAGTTCCAGTGAAGGGAAACCTCAGCGCTACAGCATACAATGGCATTCTAAACTCAGCAAAAAAAAAGAAACATCTCATTTTTCAGGACCCTGTCTTTCAAAGATAATTCATAAAAATCCAAATAACTTCACAGATCTTCATTGTAAAGGGTTTTAACACTGTTTCCCATGCTTGTTCAATGAACCATAAACAATTAATGAACATGGACATGTGGAACGGTCGTTAAGACACTAACAGCTTACAGACCATAGGCTATTAAGGTCACAGTTATGAAAACTTAGGGCACTAAGAGGCCTTTCTACTGACTCTGAAAAACACCAAAAGAAAGATGCCCAGAGTTCCTGCGTGAACGTGCCTTAGGCATGCTGATAAGAGGTATGAGGAGAGGTGATGATATGTGGCCAGGGCAATAAATTACAATGTCCGCACTATGAGATGCCTAAGACAGCGCTACAGGGAGACGGGGGACAGCTGATTGTCCTCGCAGTGGCAGACTGTGTAACATCACCTGCACAAGATCGGTACATCCGAACATCACACCTGCGGGGCAGGTACAGGATGGCAACAACAACTGCCCTAGTTACACCAGGAACGCACAATCCCTCCATCAGTGCTCAGACTGTCCGCAATAGGCTGAGAGAGGCTGGACTGAGGGTTTGTAGGCCTGTTCTAAGGCAAGTCCTCACCAGACATCACCGGCAACAACGTTGCCTACAGGCAAAAACCCACCGTCGCTGGACCAGACAGAACTGGAAAAAGTGCTTTTCATTGACGAGTCGTGGTTTTGTTTCACCAGGGGTGATGGTCGGATTCGCGTTTATCATCGAAGGAATGTGCGTTACACCGAGGCCTGTACTCTGGAGTGGGATCAATTTGGAGGTGGAGGGTCCTTTATGGTCTGGGGCGGTGTGTCACAGCATCATCGGACTGAGCTTGTTGTCATTGCAGGCAATCTCAATGCTGTGCGTTACAGGGAAGACATGCTCCTCCCTCATGTGGTACCCTTCCTGCAGGCTCATCCTGACATGACCCTCCAGCATGACAATGCCACCAGCCATACTGCTCATTCTGTGTGTGATTTCCTGCAAGACAGGAATGTCAGTGTTCTGCCATGGCCAGCAAAGAGCCCGGATCTGAATCCCATTGAACACGCCTGGGACCTGTTGGATCGGAGGGCTAGGGCCATTCCCCATAGAAATGTCCGGGAACTTGCAGGTGCCTTGTTGAAAGAGTGGGGTAACATCTCACAGAAAGAACTGCCAAATCTGGTGCAGTCCATAAGGAGGAGATGCACTTGTTGTTCAGTTGTTGAATCTTATGTTCATACAAATATTTACACATGTTAAGTTTGAAAATGAACACAGTTGACAGTGAGGGGACATTTCTTTCTTTGCTGAGTTCAGATGATTCTGTGCTTCCAACTTTGTGGCAAATGTTTGGGGAAGACCCTTGTCTGTTTCAGCATGACAATGCCCCCGTGCACAAAGCGAGGTCCATACAGAAATGGTTTGTCGAGACCGGTTTGGAAGAACTTGACTGGCCTGCACAGAGCCCTGACCTCAACCCCATCGAACACCTTTGGGATTAATTGGAACGCTAAATGCGATCCAGGCCTAATCGCCCAACATCAGTGCCTGACCTCACTAATACTCTTGTGACTGAATGGAAGCAAGTCCCCACAGCAATGTTCCAGCATTTAGTTGGAGGGGGGGGCAACTCCATATTAATGCCCATGA
The DNA here is from genome assembly GCF_045791955.1 of Oncorhynchus clarkii lewisi. NCBI lineage: Eukaryota > Metazoa > Chordata > Actinopteri > Salmoniformes > Salmonidae > Oncorhynchus > Oncorhynchus clarkii. Next base: position 46,383,983 of record NC_092163.1, on the reverse strand, counting down.
TCCTGGAATGAGATGTTCGTGTAAGTAGGTGTCCACATACTTATGGCCATGTAGCGTATCAGAAGTCCATTCACAAAGTGGAGCTGACAGCTGCAGTACCATTTGTACTGGACTTGACTAGTGCTGTGGCTCAAACTGTTATCGTAGAGGTTCCTTTGTGGAGACTGCAGTCAGCGGTAGAGTGTGTTACTGATGGTAGGCTTTGTTACTTTGGTCCCAGCTCTCTGCAGGTCATTCACTAGGTCCCCCCATGTGGTTCTGGGATTTTTGCTCACCGTTCTTGTGATCATTTTGACCCCACGGGGTGAGATCTTGCGTGGAGCCCCAGATCGAGGGAGATTATCAGTGGTCTTGTATGTCTTCCATTTCCTATTAATTGCTCCCACAGTTGATGTCTTCAAACCAAGCTGCTTACCTATTGCAGATTCAGTCTTCCCAGCCTGGTGCAGGTCTACAATTGTGTTTCTGGTGTCCTTTGACAGCTCTTTGGTCTTGGCCATAGTGGAGTTTGGAGTGTGACTATTTGAGGTTGTAGACAGGTGTCTTTTATACTGATAACAAGTTCAAACAGGTGCCATTAATACAGGTAACGAGTGGAGGACAGAGGAGCCTCTTAAAGAAGAAGTTACAGGTCTGTGAGTGCCAGAAATCTTGCTTGTTTGTAGGTGACCAAATACTTATTTTCCACCAAAATTTGCAAATAAATTCATAAAAAATCCTACAATGTGATTTTCTGGATTTTTTTTCTTCTCATTTTGTCTGTCATAGTTGAAGTGTACCTATGATGAAAATTACAGGCCTCTCTCATCTTTAAGTGGGAGAACTTGCACAATTGGTGGCTTATTTAAATACTTTTTTGCCCCACTGTATCTCCTAACTTTTGCCACACATGGAGGCTCTGACTGTAGCCTATTGCCACTTTGACTTATGATTGGCCAACAATAAGCTACACACGTCACGCTCCACTCTCATGAAAAAGCATGAGCAGCAGCATAAATAATACAATTTCTCTTTCTACTGCAGTGGTCTCGTTCGAATCTGTACGGCCGTTCTGGACAAGTCGGTTAAAATTACACATACCCGAGACCTGTGAAAATCAGATCAGACCCGTGACATTATTTAGAATTCTGGATCCGGTCCTGCTTTGGGTCTTGAGTATTCGGGTACAGGTGGATGGATCTGTGAAGACCTCTAGTCAGTGACTTTCGGACTGGGAATGGACGATTGTGTCCGAAATGGCACCCTGTTCCCGATGTAGTGCACTACTTTTGACCAGAGCTCTAATAGGCCCTAGTTATTCCCATTTGGGACTGGGAATGGACTTCTCTTATTTATACTCCCAGACAATGGCAGCATTGTGGCCCAGATGATGTGTCATGGCAGGAGTTCCTGTCTGGCAAGGTTAAGTTAGCCATTACATGTGCCTTGTCTTCCGGCGTCTATTTTCATGTTGTTGTTGATGTTTGGCCACAAATGCACTGACAAGAAAAACATGTTGTCTGTGAAATGAAAAAATAGAAATGACTTTGAGAATTAAACCCTCACAAAGAATCCCCAACGCTTTTGATGTGTTCTTATAAACCGTTTGTGTAATTGTATGCAGCAGTGAAACATGGTTCATTAGCATATGCTTTTGTGTATAACAGTGTGGTTAACTTTACAGGTCTGTTTTTCTTGTTCTTTCATTTGTGGATGTGGTGGGTTATAGTGAAGTCAGAGTATCTGAATGTGCTCTGATGAGCTGTCCTGCACTTGCCAGTCTTGGACTAAATTCTTCTAAGTATTTTTCTGCAGCTTTTTCACAGCCTGTTTAGGCAGCCTGTTGCACAATGCCCCATTCATCATTCCAAGCCAAGTCTCATCACTGATTGTTGTTTGACTTGGTGTTCTCATTCAGCTAAATTCTCCTATCCCCTATCCTTCCTACCAGGCAAGTCTCCTCATGTATGGATATTATTGCCTGATTTGAGAGAAGAGGAAATACTTTATCAAAAGGCAGTATTGAATTGGATCCAGCTTGTTATTAGAGGTGTTACGAATGGAATTACATTTTCCTCAAAGTAAACAAGTGTTTTCACAGACCATTTAAGAGTTGATCATTAGGCTACTACTGCAGATTATGAATTTAACTTTGTCTTTTCAGTAGAATCAATTGATCATCAACTGAAATGCTTGAATTTATTAGTTCATGGTCCCTGAAATTGTTTGCTGTGAAAATATCTGTATTGAAACTCAGGTGTCCTCAGAGAACCAAGGCAAGCAAACAGACACTTTTAAACCATGTCCACACACCATCTGATCTCCAGCCAGAGTCAGGGCCGGATTACTGAACAGGCACGCAAAGAAAACAATTCTGAAGTTTTGGGGGGCCAAGATAGCATGATGGCAAAATGTGTACAATTGCAGGAAATTAACTTTATAACTGCAATGTATTTCATGCCAAATGTGAACAAAAGCATGAACTGAGCTGTATAACAGCCCCCCCTCCTCTAAAAAGCCCCCTACCCTTCTCTTCTCCCCCTACCGCCCAATACTCAACAAAACATTTTGGTTACAGCTATTTGGCATCTGCCCAGTGCAGTGACAAGCACTGCTTGATTATGTGTTGTGTGGTTCCCCAAGTAAAATGCCCGCTGTTGGCACTGATTTCTACTGCTTTGACGCGCACTCTCATCTGTCGTCACACGACGCCAGCCGAGTGCGGAGCAAAGAATCCCTGTGGATTTAGAATAGGGAGGCTAGCAGGGGTATACCTGATGCTGGTGCTGTTGTATCTGCAGTAGATCGGGGAGCTGTGCTAAACCAACCCCAGCCCACGTACAGGTTCTAGGGCTCCTGAGTGGGAGGACTGAGCCTGCCAGAGATGTGGATGTATGAAACTTGCTGTTTCTCACTACCACAGATTGTGTGTGTGATTGCATTCACATTTTCTGTAAAGAAATGCGCAGAAAGATTCTCAGTCCGTAGGCATCTGAATACAATGTCGATGAATGACAATGTTTAGATTTTTCTGGCAGTAACACCAGAGAATACCACCCTATAGTGGAGTTTCCCATATATTCATTTAGCTGCAGCTTTTAAAGGAATAGTGCAATGTTTTGGAAATTTAAGCTGTTTAAAAAAAAATATTTTTTTTTAGTCATTGTTATGTCTTTGCATGCAGTTTGAAAGAAGTTGCTAACTAGCATTAGCACAATAACTGGACCTCTATGTGAACAGCTAGCATGCTGGATGTCTACAGATGTGGTCAGCAACAGGCGAGGGGGGGATTTTTTTGGTAAAAAATATTAAAATCACAAGAAATTCAGCTAAAACTTTGTTTAATTTAGTTAATCTGTTCACCTACTATTCCCACGAATAAAAGAGCCATGTGATTGTGTCTCAATGCAATCGAGGTGTAAAATGATTACTTTCAAATACAATCTTTTTTTGAGTTTGGTGGTGGTCAATTTGCAGTGTATAAATTATTATAACTGTTACGGACCCCCGACCTTCCGTCCATCAAAAATCGTCCTGTGGCTGAATCAGTTGCCTACCGCTGGTCTACAGGAACAGCTAGCATGCTAGCTTTTCCCATAAACTTCCAGTCATTGCGCTAACACTAGTTAGCAATGGCTCGCAAAACTACCTTCAACTTCCTTCAAATTGCACGCAGACAAAAATGGTATCCATGAGTTAGTGACTCTTTGTTAGTAGAGAAAATGCTTAATTTCCCAAATCTTGTACTATCCTTTGAAGATCAGTGACAAGTCACGATGTATATTTGTAGCAAACCGAGCGACCAGTGTGGTGAATGAGAGCCACAAGCAAACAGCCATTGCTTTCTCATCTCCCTATAGTGTAGTGGTGCTCATCTGTTATACACTGCTCAAAAAAATAAAGGGATCACAAATATTCTTATTAAATACTTTTTTCTTTACATAGTTGAATGTGCTGAGAACAAAATCACACAAATGATCAATGGAAATCAAATTTATCAACCCATGGAGGTCTGGATTTGGAGTCACACTCAAAATTAAAGTGGAAAACCACACTACAGGCTGATCCAACTTTGATGTAATGTCCTTAAAACAAGTCAAAATGAGGCTCAGTAGTATGTGTGGCCTCCACGTGCCTGTATGACCTCCCTACAACGCCTGGGCATGCTCCTGATGAGGTGGCGGATGGTCTCCTGAGGGATCTCCTCCCAGACCTGGACTAAAGCATCCGCCAACTCCTGGACAGTCTGTGGGACATGATGTCCCAGATGTGCTAAATTGGATTCAGGTCTGGGGAACGGGCGAGCCAGTCCATGGCATCAATGCCTTCCTCTTGCAGGAACTGCTGACACACTCCAGCCACATGAGGTCTAGCATTGTCTTGCATTAGGAGGAACCCAGGGCCAACCGCACCAGCATATGGTCTCACAAGGGATCTGAGGATCTCATCTTGGTACCTAATGGCAGTCAGGCTACCTCTGGCGAGCACATGGAGGGCTGTGCGGCCCCCCCCAAAGAAATGCCACCCCACACCATGACTGACCCACCGCCAAACCGGTCATGCTGGAGGATGTTGCAGGCAGCATAACGTTCTCCACGGCGTCTCCAGACTCTGAACCTGCTTTCATCTGTGAAGAGCACAGGGCGCCAGTGACGAATTTGCCAATCTTGGTGTTCTCTGGCAAATGCCAAACGTCCTGCACGGTGTTGGGCTGTACCCCCACCTGTGGACATCGGGCCCTCATACCACCCTCATGGAGTCTGTTTCTGACTGTTTGAGCAGACACATCCACATTTGTGGCCTGCTGGAGGTCATTTTGCAGGGCTCTGGCAGTGCTCCTCCTGCTCCTCCTTGCACAAAGGCAGAGGTAGCGGTCCTGCTGCTGGGTTGTTGCCCTCCTACGGCCTCCTCCACGTCTCCTGATGTAATGGCCTGTCTCCTGGTAGCGCCTCCATGCTCTGGACACTACACTGACAGAGCAAACCTTCTTGCCACAGCTCGCATTGATGTGCCAACCTGGATGAGCTGCACTACCTGAGCCACTTGTGTGGGTTGTAGACTCCGTCTCATGCTACCACTAGAGTGAAAGCACCGCCAGCATTCAAAAGTGACCAAAACATCAGCCAGGAAGCATAGGAACTGAGAAGTGGTCTGTGGTCACCACCTGCAGAACCACTCCTTTATTGGGGGTGTCTTGCTAATTGCCTATAATTTCCACCTGTTGTCTATTCCATTTGCACAACAGCATGTGAAATTTATTGTCAATCAGTGTTGCTTCCTAAGTGGACAGGTTGATTTCACAGAAGTGTGATTGACTTGGAGTTACATTGTGTTGTTTAAGTGTTCCCTTTATTTTTTTGAGCAGTGTATTTCAGATGGTGTCAACATAGTTGCATTTTGGAGTAGAATGTATTTTTCAAAAGTCACCAGAAGTGACCTTCTCAGTCGTTCTACAAAAAAAAAATCTCCCAGGATGCATGTGCCCTGACCCCCGCAGCAAAGAGCACAAACCTCACCCCCCTCCCCATGCTGTCTTTGCCACCGCTGCTGAAAAAAATCCTAGAGAAAACTGCATCGGAAGACAGACAAAACAATGTGTGTTTTAACAAGACACGGGATGTTTTTCTTTGTCAAATCTGGTTGGTTTTAGTGCGTGTCTATTTCTGGCAGCGACAGAGCTGGAGTCTAGTTCAGGCTACAAGATGCATAATATCAGCCTGTTTTCTACTCGGTGGTGCAGGGCTTTGATGTTGAAAACCCCTGGGCACTGATATTTAGAAGACTTTTTCTCCCCATCGTTGGGCTTGTCCATCAGGCTGTTGAAATGCCCCTTTTGAAGTGGATGTAGGTAATAGCTAAACAAAGTGTGGTGCTACCTACCACGGGTAATACATCTGAGCATTTAATGGCATTGATAGCTGATATCTTAAGCCACTGCAGCTGTAAAAGCTGTCCTGGGCCCATCTTTTTACATTAACATGTCCTCTTAAAAACAACATTTTGTCATGTGGGGAAAGCTTTACCAAAGATGGGCTATGACAAACTGGACTGTAATGAGACTAAATTGAGTAGATGTTGTTGCTAAAATGTACATTTAAGAGGAGTGTACTTGTCTGACCTTGTGCCAATGATTAGGAACAGGCTTTCTAGAATACTTTACGACAGGCGTCATGGTGTTTTTAAGCCACAATTGGCTTTAACTATGAAATGTAAAAATTGCTGTCAAACCTTCATACCAACATAATGTGATCATGGTGACCATATGTAATAATGTAACATGGTGGCAGACATGGGATCCCTATATCTAACAGTGTAACAGTAATAAAGGGCTCTCATCTTCTCTGTGATGTCTGTCCTCCAGTGGCGTGTGAGAGGACAGCAGTCATGCCACCCCACTCTGACATCGTCAAGGTGGCCATCGAGTGGCCCGGCGCCAACGCCCAGCTCATCGAGATTGACCAGGTCAGTGCCCGTCTACCCCCCCCCCCCCCCCCTCCCCCTAAAGGACAAGACATACCAACATGAATGTCGGTCATGCACAGTAGAATACCTGCTTGGTATCGGCGAACGGTGTCGATTCAACGTGTAGAATCGTCGGGAAATTAACAGAAAAATGAGAGCCGATGTTCTGTGGTCAGAGGCGATAGGACGGCCACTGTGCTCGGCTGCTGATTGTGTTGGTTGGTCTTGTCCTTAACAACATCAATCTTCCACTCTGTATACTCAACCAAACATTTTATAGAAGTCTATTTTCCGGGTGCCGGAGACTTTAAACTCCAGAGACTCCATGTTAAGTAATTGTAGAGAAAAGATATCTACAGTATGTTTCTGCTCAGACCAGCATAAACTACTGAGATTTTGTTGGTAAGTCTAGCACATCTTTCGACTCTCAGCATGAACTGTAATGTATGTCGCCGGCAATGACATGAAACCAAATCCATCAACGTTTGTTTTCCACTGAATGCCAAGCTAGGCAAGGAATGAGAACCATTGTTGAAGATACTTTAGGGCAGCGTTTCCTAAACTCGGTCCTGGGGACCAACAAGGGGTGCACGTTTTGTTTTTTGCCCTCGCACTACACAGCTGATTCAAATAGTCAAAGCTTGATGAGTTCATTATTTGAATCAGCTGTGTAGTGCTAAGACAACCAAAACGTGCAACCTTGGGGTCCACAGGATTGCTTTTGTAAAGCTCTGCTATAGGGCCTTTTTATGACCAATCGGCAACTTTCCTGTGATTCCAGTGGCTTTGCAGAGTTTGACTGTTTTTTTTGTCTGTTGTGTGTTTGCAGAAGAAGCCTCTGTCCTCTATCATACGGGAGGTGTGTGATGGGTAAGCACCAGGTCCACACCCAGCTGTTTCTGCTCACGCTGGAGATAATGGCCGCACAATGTTTACGACTGATTTATATATGTGTGTGATATGAGCACACACGTGAACGCACACACAGACACACACACCCTGCGTTCACTTATGTAAGATTAGTGCTAGCTAGACAGACTTAGTTAGGGCCAAATGTATAGCAGGTCCATATTGAGAACACACAAAGGAACATTAGAAAGAGCCATTACACATGGACTGGATCACACATGAGTTTCATTACAATGACAGAATTCTTATTATAAAATGACTTCTTTAAGGGTCTATATATATTATAATATATTACCCTGTGTAGAAATGGAACAGTTTGTGCCTGTTGGAATACTGCAGAACGTTCTGCTCAAAATACAAAACATTCATTTGAATGCTTTCTACATTCTTGCTCCATCATACCCATTGATTCACTATGCTATATTATCACACAAGTTTAGAATGCTATTGCATTCAAAGATGTTGGATATCATTCTTCACTTTTGAGGTGCAGATATTTCTACAATAACATACGAGGCATTTCAGTGTTATCTCCAGATACACATAAATGCTGTGGTACTCCACCTTCTGCTTGGCTCCCGAGTGGTGCTGCGGTCTAAGGCACTGCAAGAGGAGTCACTGCAGTCCCTGGTTCGAACCCAGGCTGCATCACATCTGGCTGTGATTGGGAGTCCCATTGGGCGGCGCACAATTGGCCCAGCGTCGTTTGGGTTTGCCCTGGGTAGTCCGTCATTGTAAATAAGATAAGTTAATAAGTAAATAATAAGTTCTTAACTGACTTGCCTGGTTTTTATTGCGCTTACTCACATACCACTGCCAATAAACACACACCTCTAGCCAATACACTAAAGGATGTCTAATGGCTCATAGATGGGGGGCCAGACTTGAACTTTTAATGTGTTTATATACTTATGTAACCATTTAGACCCCCCCCCCCCCCTCGAGTGCCTCCTCCCATTGCCTTTCCGTTTCCTCTCTCTTGTCTCCTGATCCACCTTGTCTGTCTATGATTACTGAGACTTTTCCTAACTCGCTACTTCTCCTTATCCCTCTCTCTCCAGTGCTTCCTCCTACTCTCTTGCTCTCCCTCTCGCATCTGAATGTATTTTTTTCGCCCACTGAATATCACCCTGTACAATCTTTTCCATCTGCTCCTCTTGCAAATAGAAATGCTCGAGGCTCCGATAATGACTTTTATTAACCTTATGCACATGGTATGTATTTTCTGTAGGGTGGAAAAACAAATGCACAGCATTACAGTAGGTCTTATTGAGATACGTGTGGGTTTAGCTTCTGCCTGCCTCATGTTTAGGGAGGTCAGTGCACTCTGGTATTGAGTGGAAAATTGGTGAATTCATTCACCTACTTTTCAATTGATTTTGTGCATGTGTCCACAGCTGGTCTCTGTCTGGCTCTGAGCAGTTTGCCCTGCGTTACGCTGACGGTCCTCAGCTCTACATCACTGAACAGGTGAGCCTCAACACCTTGGCAGAATTCAATACTATAATACACTACGTGGTTCCTTAGTTAATATGTTACTGTTAGTACACTACATGACCAAAAGTATGTGGACACCTGTTCGTCGAACATCTCATTACAAAATCATGGGCATTAATATGGAGTTGGTCCCCTCCTTTGCTGCTATAGCAGCCTCCACTCTTCTGGAAATGCTTTCCATCAGATATTGGAACATTGCTGCAGGGACTTGCTTCCATTCAGCCATGAACATTAGCGATTAGGGCTGGCTCGCAGTCGGCATTCAAATTCGTCCCAAAAGTGTTTGATGGGGTTGAGGTCAGGGCTCAGTTCAGGCCAGTCATGTTCTTCCACACTGATCTCAACAAACCATTTCTGTATGGACCTCTCTTTGTGCACAGGGGCCATTGTCATGTGAAAACATGAAAGGGCCTTCCCCAAACTGTTTGCACAGAATTGTCTAGAATGTCATTGTAAGCTGTAGCGCTAAGATTTCACTTCACTGGAACTAAGGGGGCTAGCCCGAAACATGAAAAACATCCTACTCCACCAAACTATACAGTTGGCACTATGCGTTGGGGCAGGTAGCATTCTGACATCCGCCAAACCCAGATTCGTCTGTCGGACTACCAGATGGTGAAGCGTGATTCATCATTCCAGAGAATGCGTTTCCACTGCCCCAGAGTCCAATGGTGGCGAGCTTTACACCACTCCAGCTGAAGCTTGGTGATCTTAGGCCTGTGTGTGGGTGCTCGGCCATGGAAACCCATTTCATGAAGCTCCCAACAAAGTTATTGTGCTGACTTTGCTTCCAGAGGCATTTTGGAAATCGGTCATGTGTGTTGCAACCGAGGACAGAAGATTTTACGCACTTCAGCACTCGGCGGTCATTTTCTGTGAGCTTGTGTGGCCTACCACTTCGCGGCTGAGCCGTTGTTGCTTCTAGACTTTTCCACTTCACAATAACAGTTGACCAGGGCAGAAATTTGACGAGCTGACTTGTTGGAAAGGTGGCATCCTATGACAGTGCCACGTTGAAAGTCACTGAGCTCTTCAATAAGGCCATTCTACAGGCAATGTTTGTCTATGAAGATTGCATGGCGGTGTGCTCGATTTTTATACACCTGTCAGCATGAGTGTGGCTGAAATAGCCGAATCCACTCATTTTAAGAGGTGCCCACATACTTTTGTGAATATATAGTGTATGTCATATCACCAATATGAAGTTGTTGTTGTTGTTACTACAGCATCATGCTGTGGTAGTAGCAATGTTCACCATCTTTCTTTCCAGAGCCGTAGTGAAATGAAGAATGGGACCATCCTTCGATTAGCCATATCTCCCGTGAGACACTTTCTCTTCTTGTACATGCAGTTATTTTCATTTTTTTCAAGTAAATTACCAGTATTTCTTAGGTATATTTTATTAACTCTATATAGTGACTGCAATGCTCATAGTTTCACCAATGATAAACAGGGAGAGGCTATACAGACATGCCTGGTGCCCAAAATTGATAACCTATGTCGCGCAGTGAGTTGAGTGTGGACTAATGGATTCGGTTCAGTCAGTCACCCTGATGAGACCTCCTCAGCTAGCTAGTTTATGCTTGTGGCTAGAAACTTCAGTGAGAATGTGAAACTTGTTTGCCGAAGTTGGGACTTGGGAGTGTTCAGAATTATTCAGTTTTTATTGGACTACATAATCAACAAATGTGCTTTAGCTACCTGTCACCCTTGCCTGATATTAGCTACACTATAGCTACTTCCCTAAAAATGAGTTACTGCAGGACAGCCAGAAAGTACTGACCCTACCTTTACGCTTGTTTACACTGAGCTATGGGGTCGGAATGCAATCATGCTTACATTAAGACACCGAGGAGCCGGCATGAGATATGGGTCGGAAAATGTACCTCAATTCAGGGATGGGATATCAAATAAAAAATGTATTTGCCACTGTACTCCACACTGCCGCATAGAGAAGATTGAAATACTGCTGCTTTTTCCGGAAAACTTCCCTTTTTGTCCTCATGCTAGCTAGCAGTAGCCACCGCAGCCAATTTTGGAATGGCAGTGTCAGCCAATCAGCTCCGTTGTTGTTTGTGACGTATCATTCCATAATGGCTACTGGTAGCTAGCATGAGGATGCAAAGGGCAGTTTTCGGGAAAAGTATTTCAATCTTAGCAATGGAGCAGTGTAGATAATTGTACAATTTTGGAGTACCGTGGTATATCCCATCCCAGCATTAAGGTACGTTTTCAGACCCATATTGCGTGTTGGCTCCACGGTGTCTTAATGTAACCATGAATGCGTTCTGACCCCAGTGCAGCTCAGTTTAAACGAGCGTAAGGGTAGGGTCGGTATCTTCTGGTAGGCTTGGGTGGTATATCATATACCTGGTTATTTGGAAAAAACATGGGATTGTTTTTCAATACCTTCAAAATTATTTATTAGACATTTTTGAATAAATCTGAATATTTGTAGCTACTTTTTAACTTAATACCTGCAGTCAACTTGTGCAATACTTTAGGAGATAAAGCAGGTTGTGTTCTTCATTTCACCTGTCACATTATTTTACATTATGAAGCTTACCGTATTTTCTCAGAACAGTTGAGCCAGTCTGTTTGTAAATAGCACAACGGGAGACGGAGGGAGCTGGTGAGTCTATAGTGTTCTATATCGGCGAGGCTCTGTTGTGCGGTGTACATGGGGTGATGAAGTTACACTTGTATTAAATTCACTACTAAATGTTTGCCATCAGATATCTTATAATGGCTTTGTTGTGGAAATGTCCTCTATTTACCAAATCATGAGAGCAAACCACACACAAGTCAGAGTTAGTTATCACAAAAGTCCATCTTTAATTATATGAGCTCTATCACAACCCTGTGACTCTCAGATCAATTCAGTGTCTATCAATGAATTCTCTGAGAGTCCCTTACACATTTCAACTGAGATCCTTTATAGCAAAGACACACACATAGTGAGACAGCATAGGCATAATTTATCGTTCAGCTTTGTCTCCTAAACTATGTTATTTTCTCAAACTCAGAACCATAAACCAACCCTCCATATCAACAGGCATATATCAAATCCATCCTATCTTGACAAGATCACAGAGACACACTGACTGGCACACAGACATTGTGGAGCCAAGAGATACACGCTTGACCTCTCCCCTCTCTCCGGCCCAAGCAACTTAGTCTTGACATAGAACAGATAACTGCAACCCCGCCACAGTATTATACAAAAATAACATTCTGATGAGAAGTAACTTACAAACATATGATGAATATAAAACATCTTACCTATGCTACCAACTAATTCTGATTATTCCCCAACAGCTTTCTGCCAGATGTCAAAGAGCTCTGGATGAGTTATCTGTACAGCTTACATTTTTCCTTATGCTTCCTACTAGTGTTTTTTTTAAATCCGTTCTTCTCCTCTGTGCTCCGTGTACACATTCTGCTCTTCCTTCAGAAAAGCATTCATCACAACTTTGTTCATTTGCACAATTTATCTTGTTCACTTTTGCTTGTAAATATCCACACTAATCGAAAATGATATTCGGTAGCTACTAGCTATGCTTGTATTTCTTATGAGCTGTTTTTTTCCTGTCTTTGGGATTAGTTTATGTCCGTTTATGTCTTTCATTAGCATTTAGCTAACAGCGTCTTTGTGATTTCGCTATTAGTTTGTGCTCATTTTGTTAGCATTCTGGTAAGAGGCCCAATGGTCATCCCGATAGTTACAGGAAGTTATTTCTCGTGTAGGCTGCTATCCTACTCAAAAATATAATAGAGTATTGAACAAATTGTCTAATGCCAGCGACGTTATACAGCTGCCCGGTGACGAAACTATTGCCCAGTGGGAAGCAACAGTGGAAAGCAGTGAAGCGCCTCGGTACAACATACAACACCGTTGCATTGGTCATTCACACAGGCTTGCGTTAGCTAATTGGCATGTCACGGTGACATCCAGATTCCAGATGGTGACCAATACTAAGTTATTTATCCCTCGCCCATCAAAAATAAACACAACTTTCTTTTGCAAGTTTTAACTAGCGCAGTGCTGTTGTTGCCAGATAGCCAGCATAAACTAGTTAGCTGGAAAGGGCTTATCAGAACGACTGACTGAACTGAATCCATTAGTTTCCACTCTGCTCTCAGCTGAGTGACATGTCATCAAGTTGGGCACCTGACGTATCCGTATAGCTTCTCCCTAATAAACAGATCAAAAACATGGCAGCTGCTTTAGACTAACCCTATTGCAAACTAATACGTTTCGGTCGCTGCCTACATGTATCAAGCTAATGTAGTTGTTGAGGTAAACCAGGTTAAAAAAAAACTGTCAATAATGGCCATCATTGCCTTGCCTGACCCCCCCCCCCACCCACAATAGGCCCGTGCAGCACGGCAGCTCCTGGACAGGATCCAGTCTCATGGCATAGATGCCCGCCTGGAGGCCCTGAAGGAGCTGGCCAAGCTGTCAGCTGACCCCACCTTTGCCACCGAGTTCATCAACATGGAGGGCATCGGGACCCTGGCGCGTCTTGTGGAGAGCGGCACCCAGTGAGTCTCATGCAGTGTATGGTGAACTGCCACTAGACGCTGATCTTGGGTCAGTTTTGCATTTTCCCCACTAATGATTAAGGTAAGAATTGGGCGAGGGGAAGCTGATTCTAGATCTCTACCTACGGGGAAACTTCACTCCGGAGCGAGTCTCATTATGGTCTTGTACAGACAGACAAACCATGTTGTAGGGTACATACCACACCACAGCCCTTGGGCTACTTCTACTGGCTACTAGAAGCCTTTCTGGATATGGTTGCCGTAAGCTAACACTGATTGCCCTATACTGATACCTTGCTGTTTGTGGCTGCAGTTGTCTTGCTTCTTTTCCCCATAAGTTGGTGAGTGTTGTCCTCTGACTCTGGTTTCCTCATCAGCTTTGGAGAGATGCTGGCCTTCACTCTCACTGCCTTCCTGGAGCTGATGGACCATGGAATAGTGTCCTGGGACCTCATCTCTCTGTCTTTCATCAAACAGGTCAGAATCCATACCTGCCTCAACTAAACAGTTCAGGCTGCATATATCGGAAATGCTATTCCCTATACAGTGCACAACTTTTGACCAGGGTGCATAGAGCTCTGGTTAAAAGTGCACTTCATAGGGAAAAGAAAGTGCACTTCATAGGGAATACGGTGCCATTTCGTAAGGCAGACACTCTCAACGTAACACTTGTCATATAAGGAAGCCACTGTCAGATTCCTACACCATCCACAATGGAAGTAAGACTCAATGTATTTCTGACTTATTTTGATGGAACTTGGCCCTATACAGTATGTGAACTATCTTTCTCAGTTTGAACACTGGTAAATGAGTTTGGGTGGGTTCAGTAGTTTGAGGCCTATCTCGAAGTCCTCCCCCATGTTTTTTTTTCTTTTTTCTTTAATTACTTGACCTTCAACACCTCACTGGTTGCCAGAACTGAGTGGGTTGCGGTTACCTAGCAACCTCCCATGTTATTTGGAGCTCTTTCAGCTGAATTGTCTGTGAAGTTTTCACCCTGATGAAGTCCTCTGAAGTGCTGCACAGCAACAAGCACTGTAGAATTTAGATGCATCGTTTTCTATAGGCTGTGCATTTATGCACAAGTATGGATATTATTAATTTTTTTTGTCAACTGTATGTCATTTCATAGACCTACTTTTCAAGTCCTAGTCTCAAGTTTTCAAATCTACTTCCATAAACCAAGTTGTAATCAAGAAGACCCTAGATTTATGTGTCCATTTTATTGGAGTTTTTTCTCCTATCCTGTCTGGTCAGATTGCGGGCTATGTGAACCAGCCGATGGTGGATGTGTCAATCCTGCAGCGCTCTCTGGCCATCCTGGAGAGCATGGTCCTCAACAGCCACAGCCTCTACCACCGGGTGGCGCAGGATATCACTGTTGGACAGCTCATCGGACACCTGCAAGTGTGAGCACACACACACGCACTGGGGCCTCCCACATACAGCTATGTGGGGGATGTAGTCGAAGTTAGTGTGTAGAAATGTAGTGGCGTAACTTACTAATGTCGGTGGAATCAAACGTAGATGACGAGCCTTGCCTTGCTACGCAACCTTATGACTAAGCTTAGAAGTGTAGAACCCCAGACTAATACTATCTGAGTACTGTATTAATACATTTAACCAGCTGCTACTTTAGTTTTTGTAACCATGTGAGAATTCCTAGAACCAGATGCTTCTAACTGGTGTTGCTGTGTCTGATATGCCTTTTTAGATCCAATCAGGAGATCCAGACGTATGCCATCGCACTCATCAACGCCCTCTTCCTCAAGGCACCGGAGGATAGACGGCAGGTCAGTACAGTACCTGCTCACCAATACACCGAAAGGGTACCCTTGCAATAAACACTACATGACCAAAAGTATGTGGACACTAGGGCTCTTACGGTGACCGTATTCCCGCCACACTGGCCGTCACGAGTCATGACGGCAGTCAAATTCCACTTGACCGTTTAGTCATGGTGATTAGGCTTCTCCAAGCTCTGATGCTGCTGATGGCTATTAGTAGCCTACCAAACATGCTAACTGCCTGGTACTCAGCTCTCTATAGTCCCTCTAATCACTCTGACATCGATGCAAATGTAATCGAAAATCTAATTTAACACTTCATGAGAGCCCATGAGCTCATGTTGCGCAACATTTCAATAGGCTATGCAATTGCATGAGAAAACAGAGTGATGGCCTCTACTAAAAAGAGGATCCCACCAGATTTCTATAGACTAGACCTACTATATTTATTTCTCAACTTTTCTAATATTAAGCACATCGCGTCTCTTTACAAAAGGAGTATAGCTAACCTGCCTGGCATGAAAATTAACCACGGAAAAAGCATACTCCATTCGCTATCTAATTGCATAGATGGCGCATTTTTTTTTCCACTGCTCCGGTTTCGTGACAGGTTCATGATAGTGGTCCGTTCTAAATTTAAAACAAATTTCACACACATATTATTTAGTATATGTAAAGACAATATTGAATCAAGAATATTGTGATGGGTGACAATATTAGCCTATCACTTTGTGAATGATATATTATCACTTGTGAATCATGCCCAGCTGTTGCGCATGCTTTTTTTGTGAGACTTTTTCCAAATGAAAGTCACACACCTCATATAGCCTAGGCCTACAGTGCCTTCGGAAAGTATTCAGACCCCTTGACTTTTTCAACATTTTGTTTAGTTACAGCATTATTTTAAATAATCCTAAGCAATCTACACACAATACCCCATAATAACAGCGAAACAGGTTTTTAGAATTTTAGCAAATTTATTAAAAATAAAAAGCAGAAACCTTATTTGCATAAGTATTCAGACCCTTTGCTTTGAGACTCGAAATTGAACTCCGGTGCATCCCGTTTCCATTGATCATCCTTGAGATGTTTCTACAACTTGATTGGAGCCCATATGTGGTAAATTCAATTGGTTGGACATTATTTGGAAAAGCACACACCTGTCCATATAAGGTCACACAATTGACAGTGCATGTCAGAGGAAAAAGCAAGCCATGAGGTCAAAGGAATTGTCCGTATAGCTCCGAGACGGGATTGTGTCGAGGCACAGATCTGGGGAAGGGTACCAAAACATTTCTGCAGCATTGAAGGTCCCCAAGAACACAGTGGCCTTCATCATTCTTAAATGGAAGAGGTTTGGAACCACCAAGACTCTTCCTAGAGCTCGCCGCCCGGCTCTAGGAAGTGCGCAATCGGGGGAGAACGGCTTTGGTCAGGGAGGTGACCAAGAACCCGATGGTCACTCTGACATAGATCTAGAGTTCCTCTGTAGAGATGGGAGAAACTTCCAGAGGGACAACCATCTCTGCAGCACTCCACCAATCATGTCTATATGGTAGAGTGGCCTGACGGAGTTGGAGTTTGCCAAAAGGCCTCTCAGACCATGAGAAATAAGATGCTCTGGTCTGATGAAACCAAGATTGAACTATTTGGCCTGAATTTTATAACCCTTGACAAGCACACCTGATTAAACTTGTCAACAAGCCCTCAATGAGCTGAATGAGGTATGTTTGTCCAGGGCTACAACACAAATGTGTACTACTGCTGTAGTAGATGGCTTGCTCTCCAATACAATGTAGAGGAGTCATGAAATAAACGTGGTTGCATGAAGATAATGTAAACGTGTGAAAAGTCATTTCAATACCCTCTTTTCCAGGACAAAAATACCATACCAGTTTAACATATTTATTCATACAAAACAAAATATTTTTTTTTAGTAAGGCAACACAATATATATAGACAATGATTTATATATGAATACCATATGTACAGCTGAAGTCGGAAGTTTACATACACCTTGGCCAAATACATTTAAACTCTTAAACATGGCAACTCTTAAACATTTTTCACAATTCCCGACATTTAATCCTAGTTAAAATTCCCTGTCTTAGGTCAATTAGGATCACCACTTTATTTTAAGATTGTGCAATGTCAGAATAATAGTAGAGAGAATTATTTATTTCAGCTTTTATTTCTTTCATCACATTCCCAGTGGATCAGAAGTTTACATACACTCAATTAGTATTTGGTAGCATTGCCTTTAAATTGTTTAACTTGGGTCAAACGTTTCAGGTAGCCTTCCACAATGCATGGCTGTGTGCTCGATTTTATATACCTGTCAGTAACGGGTGTGGCTGAAGTAGCCAAATCCACTAATTTGAAAGGGTGTTCACATACTTTTGTGTGTATATATAGTGTATTTACACTGAACCATGGTCACGCATTTATGCATAACACCTACAGTGCCTTCAGAAAGTATTCACACCCCTGAACTTTTTCCACATTTTGTTAAATATATTTTTTTGTCACTGGCCTACACACAATACCCCATCATATCTAAATGTGTACAAATCAATGAATGAAAATGAAAAGCTGAAATGTCTTGAGTCAAGTATTTCATCCCTTTGTTTATGGCAAGCCTAGGTAAGTTCAGAAGTAAAAATGTGCATAATAAGTTGCATGGACTCACTCTGTGATATTAGTGTTCAACATGATTTTTGAAAGACTACCTCATCTATACAATATATAACGTCAAGCAGTGAATTTCAACCACAAAGACCAGGGAGGTTTTCCAATGCCTTGCTAAGAAGGGAATATATTGGTAGATGGGTAAAAAAAAACAAATGCAGACAGTGAAATATCCCTTTGAGAATGATGAAGTTATTAATTACACTTTGGATGGTGTATCAATACACCCAGTCACTATAAAGATACAGGAATCCTTCCTAACTCAGTTTGCCAGAGAGGATGGAAACATCTCAGCGATTTCACCATGAGGCCAATGGTGACTTTAAAACAGTTAGAGTTTAATGGTTGTGATTGGAGAAAACTGAAGATGGATCAACAACATTGTAGTTACTCCACAACACTAACCTAATTGACAGAGTGAAAATAAGGAAGCCTGTACAGAATACAAATATTCCAAAACATTCATCCTGTTGGCAACAAGTCACCGAAAGTAATTACGTTGTTGTCCTGTATACAATGTGTTATGTTTGGGCCAAATCCAACACATTACTGAGCACCACTCCATATTTTCAAGCGTAGGTGGCTGCATCATGTTATGGGTATGTTTGTAATTGTTAAGGACTGGGGAGTTTTTCAAGATAAAACAATAAACTATGGTGCTAAGCACAGGCTAAATCCTAGCGGAAAACCTGGATCAGTCTGCTTTCCACCAGACATTGGGGGATAAATGTACTTTTCAGCAGGACAATTACCTAAAACAAGGTTTCCCAAAGTCGTTCCTGTGCAGTCCCTGAGACGACCAGCCCTGAGAGGGTGGAGAGGAGAATTTCATGCTTCATGGTGTCAGCCTGAGCTCTCTCCATTAGCCTCTAGAGCAGGGTTCCAGCCCGCTGGCCCAATTTTATTTGACCCCCAAATTTTGTGAGCAAAAACAAAGTATTTAAAAAAAAAAAAAAAAGTGTATTTTTTTATTGTTCTAGTTTTCGTTGTTGGACATAAACTCTAAAATCATCAAGAAATTATCTCAAAGTGATTAGGAAATATGTTCCCAAGTTTTCCCATTAATAGAGGCAAAGGCCTATGTGATCGTATCCAAATGTTATCAAGGTTTGAAATTATTCTGTTTTTGTCATGCTATATCTGTTTGGGATTCTTGAGGTCAATTTGCAGTGTACGAATTATTTATGACCATGTTCCGGCTCCCCCGCAATCCACTCAAGGACATCGCTGTGTCATGTCACATACTGTACTGTTGTGCTCCGCGTTGCCATGCCATATCGTGCTGTACCTTACTGTACCATGCTGTTACTGTGCATGCTGTATCTTGTGATGTATGCCTGTATCTCATGAACCATGTATAAGTGTGCACTATTTGTTTCCATTGCCATTGCCATCACCGGGAACCCCTCCCAATCCACCCCCTCTCAGGAAGAGCATAATAACCCCCTGGACCAGCGGCTCACTGTGAGTACACTTCATCCCACAATCCTTCGCTCCATCCTCTCCGCCCCCTCTTCCCTCTGATCCATAGAGAACCATGGGCTGCCACCCTCAGAGTTCAATCCACTCAGATGAAGTCAGTGGGGAAGAATACAGTATGCAATCTTGTCATAGTAACTCTGGGTCCCTATAGTGGTAGCAGCTGCGTTCTGCACTATTAGACATGTCTCACTGGTGATGACATCTATGATGATGTGACCCCCCCCCCCCCCCCCCCCCACACACACACACACACACACACACACAATAAATATGGAATTGTAACAGTTATGAATCCATCCAGGGCCTAGTGATTTGATTGTGAGCCTTTCCTCAAATGAGCCTTTTGATATTGTTGTCTGGTAGTAAGCTTATTGCCTAGCTGTTCCGTACTGGCCTTGCTTTTGAGGCTCACTGTATTTGTCTATTTCCCTCTCAGGAGATGGCGAGCACCCTGGCCCAGAAACACCTGCGATCCATCATCCTCAATGTGAGTTTCGGGGAAAGCCTGAGTGTACTTGTCTTGGATAACCAGTCACAACCAAACAGCCCTTCATAATAACATGATGCTTTCTAAACAGTACAGATGGAGAGGTGCTGCTGCTCCTAATATGTGTGTCATCTCTCGCAGCACGTTATCCGAGGCAACAGACCAATCAAAGCCGAGATGGCGCACCAGCTCTACGTGCTGCAGGTGCTGACCTTTAACCTTCTGGAGGAACGCATGATGACCAAGATGGATCCCAGCGACCAGGTAAAACGACCAGAAGCAGTTTTTATTTTTGTATTCCCTGAGTCTTTTACCTCAACCCTTTTCACCCTCATACCATTTGATGTTTTTAAGTTCTGCGCTCATCAATTTCCAGGCCCAGAGGGACATCATTTTCGAGTTGCGCAGGATTGCGTTTGACGGGGAGAACGACCCCAGTGGCACGGAGAAGAGAAAGGCCATGTACACCAAGGACTACAAGATGCTGGGCTTCACTGTGAGTCCAGCTAGTGGGTTGCTTTCATCTGCATAACTGCTCTCTAGAGAGGTTGTTTGGGTCGGAGAGTGAGTGGATGTGTTAAAACGGTTGTTTGGGGTCATAAAGGGATTGCTAAGGGTCTGTCATTGACTCACCTGTCGGTTGTTTCTCCAGAACCATGTGAACCCTGCCATGGACTTCACGCAGACTCCTCCAGGGATGCTGGCCCTGGACAACATGCTCTACCTGGCCAAGCTGCACCAGGACACCTACATCAGGGTGTGTGTGTGTGCCATTTTAAGACAGAGCCTGTACCACACTCTCCAGTGACGGTTTTCTGTGACAAAGTTCAGAACAAATACATGTTATATTTCAAATGGTAGCACTTGAGTTTTCCTGAGTGTGACCATGTGTGTGTGTGTGTGTCACTCACATCAGATTGTTCTGGAGAACAGCAGCCGCGAGGACAAACACGAGTGTCCTTTTGGTCGCTGTGCCATCGAGCTCACTCGTATGCTGTGTGAGATACTACAAGTGGGAGAATTGCGTGAGTACACTTCTCGCAGATGGACACCACACATTACGATGGCTTTAAGGCGGACGTGGCATTCAAGGAAGCCTCAATCTTTTTGGGGCTTGTCCAAGCTAATCAGAGTGGCCAACCTCATTCATTTTTAATGTACTTGTATCCTCAGAGGGATAACTGATGTATAATTTTTCAGGACAACCTCATGCATTATAATAAGTATTCGATGGTGTGTGTGTGTGTGTGTGTGTGTGTTCCTTCTCTCCAGCCAACGAGGGCTGCAACGACTACCACCCCATGTTCTTTACTCACGACCGGGCGTGGGAGGAGTTCTTCTGCGTCTGCATCCAACTGCTCAACAAGACCTGGAAGGAGATGAGGGCCACGGCTGAGGACTTCAACAAGGTCAGAGTTCATCCACCGGAGTCGGTTGATCACTTGGTTACTTAGGACTTAGGCCATTAATGACTCCTATCCATCCCACTTTGTTTATCTGGTTGACTGGTTGGTAAAGGAAAAGCTGATAACTCGCATGGCTTCGATGTAATGTAACAAGTACCAATGTTTCGACAGCTAAGCTGCCTTAATTTATCAGGGTTTTTACTAAATGTTTGACTCTGGTTGTTAACCCATTGGTTGGCCAGGTGATGCAGGTGGTTCGGGAGCAGATCACCCGGGCTCTGGCCATGAAGCCCTCTTCCCTGGACCATCTGAAGGGTAAACTGCGAGGCCTCAGCTACTCTGAGATCCTGCGTCTGCGCCAGTCGGAGAGGATGAGTCAGGACGACTTCCAGTCACCACCCATTATGTCAGTCCCACATCCACGTTAACTTTTTGACTTTGTCCATCAGATTAGTCTGCCTCTGTGTTTGGGTTTAACCCCTCGTGTCAGTATTTTAGCCTCTCTTCAGACTTTGTTTTCATTTCAAAAGTTTCATGGTACTGTATGACAGGATTGGGGTCAATTCCATTTAAATTCAGGAACGAAACTATGGAGCCCCTTAGGGGTCAAGGTGGAGAAAAAAACTGCCAGGCTAATCCATTCCCTTTGTTTTTTTTAATCCATTTCTTCAGATTCTTTATTCGTTCCCTCAGTTTATTCCTGATTTGTGTAGCTCTAAGCCTAAAAACTCCATTCTCCTCATGTAGGCTACCATGACAGCCCCACATGGCCGATAACATATTATCGGCCATGTCAATTACATGCTTCAAATGGTGATGATCACTGACCATTCAATAGCTTATTTCCAGTTTCAGTGTTTTCATATGCCTCCGAGTCATATGGGCAAATAGGTAACGGGTGTGCAAAACCCATGAAGTAGGCTAGGCCATTTCAATAGCCTGAAAAGCCAGGAGCCTCACTAGCAGTCAACTGGATGATGCATGTTTACGATGCAAACCAAATAGGCTACACAGTTGTCTATTTTGCGCGCCTCTCATCCCTGTGACCCAGTGTTTTACCCCTCGTGCATAAAGTTAGTGCCAAGTACTCCAGTAAAACATGGTGCAGCCAAGCGCCTGGGTGTGTTTGTTGTTTACAATTGTGCATGTGACTCATAGAAGGCAGAAAGGAAAGGCATGCAAATTGATTGTGCATCATTTCCAAGAGGCTTCGGTGTTACCAGGTACAATGATGCACTCGTCCCTGCGCTCGGCAGGTGAACTTCTTGTGCGACGTAGCCAACCAGGCACAGATCGATGGTTTAAATCAGCTCTGGCTCTATGTTCATAACTAAAACTGTCTATTTCCTTTGTTGCGATGACAATGCGTCACCTGGAAATTAACTAAGTTCCAGGCTAGGGTAGGTAGCTAAAGAACTCTTCCAGAATACAGATATAGAACAGCGAAGGTCATGAAGCAGAGCCAGATGGAATTCTTGCCTAGGGATGAGAGCTCATCACTGCACCGTATTTGTACCTTGAGGGGTTTTGCACGCCCGTTACCTATTATTTGCCCATATGACTCGGAGGCATATGAAAACACTGAAACTGGAAATAAGCTATTGAATGGTCAGTGTTCATCACCATTTGAAGCATGTAATTGACTAGATAGAATTATATTTAGGCTGCAATATGTTATCGGCCATGTGGGGCTGTCATGGTAGCCTACATAAGGCAATGATTTTTTTTTATCTGTGAACGGATACAAAAACAGAGGGAACAAATAAAAAATCCAGAGGGAATGGATAAAAAAAAGTGGGACCGGATTAGCCTGGCTGTTTTTTTTATTTCTTTCTCCACCATGACTAAAGGGGCTCTGTGGGACACTGAAATTCCAATTTTCTCATTGAAAAGCATTCAGGAAAATTGAAATTTCAGTTTACGTTCTGAATTGACTGAATTGAAATGGAGTTGACTCCCACCCTGCTCTATGAACAATATAGGTTAGTTAGCGCGTGTGTGTTTTGGTTGCTGTTCAATGCTAACAGACCTATGTGAGTGTTGTGTTGCAGTGAGCTACGCGAGAGGATTCAGCCAGAGATCCTGGAGCTGATCAAGCAGCAGAGGCTCAACCGCCTGTGTGAGGGAAGCTGCTTCCGCAAGCTGGGCAACCGCCGCAGACAAGGTGGGCACACACACTTAAATAAACAAAGTGGTAGGAGCAAGAGCAGTGTGCGGGTTTTCTTTTAAAAAACATTATTCCTACGCACCTGCAACAAGATATGTTTTTGAATATTTGTGTTTTTTTTCACTGACGTCATCTTTTGTCCTCCTCAGAGAAGTTCTGGTTCTGCCGCCTGTCTCTGAACCACAAGGTGCTGCACTATGGAGATCTGGACGAGTCTCCCCAGGGGGAAGTGCCCCTTGAGCTGCTCACCGACAAGAGTGAGTCTCCTGGCTGCAACTCTGTGTCTCCCCCCACTCACTCTCAGTGATGGGGTCACCGTGACCTGTGCAATCGTGACTATTTGAGATTCGAGTGAGGTTGCCTATCAAAAGGCAAGCTAATCAGGTGAAGTCTCATTGAACATGGAGAGGCATTAGCTCTGAGCTGATGTTGCACAGATTCACTTGTCGTCTGGAGGGCAGACGATCCAGTCAAGTGTTATGACTGACACTGACTGATCCACATCACACCTAGGTCAGTGGAACTGTGCAGTGGTTGACTTAGATAAATGCCTGTTCGTCTCGTCTTAATTTCCTGCTCTTTGTCGTCTTCCCCTTCAGTCCCCGTGTCTGATATTAAGTCTGTGGTGACGGGGAAGGACTGCCCCCACATGAAGGAGAAGAGTGCACTGAAACAAAACAAGGTAGGCTACTGTGGCCTCTTATCAGCAGAGTACATCCCAAATGGTAACCTATTCCCTATATACTGCACTACTTGGATATAGGGTACAATTTGGGACATAACCCTGTTGGTGTGATGTCTGTTAGCATGACTGATATGTAGCTACGCGCCCTACCTCTTCTTCAGCTCATTGGTTATGGAGTATCTAGGGAGTTTCTCACTCCTCCGTTCTCTCCTCGACTCCTCCGTCCTCTCCTACATGACCTGGAAACCAATAAGTGGTCTCCATATATATGAGAGTGTCAGTTCGTTAATATGCCAACGGAGGACTTTGCTCCTCTTCTCGATTGCCATCTCCAGCGGAGGACACTCCGGTGTATCCTACTGTGGGAAGACTTTTGAATTCTGCCACATCCCCTTTGAAACAGCTGTTTTCTCGGATGAGGAAAGCATGTACACATTTAAAAGCTATATGTAACAGTGTTGCTTCTGTCCCTCTCCTTGCCCCGGCCTGGGCTTGAACCAGGAACCCTCTGAACACATCAACAACTGCCTTCCATGAAGCATCGGTACTATTCACTCCACTAAAGCCGCGGCACTTGCAGAGCAAGTGAAACAACTACTCCAAGGTCTCAGAGCAAGTGACGTCGCTGATTGAAACACTATTAGCGCACTCTGCTAACTAGCGAGCCATTTCACACCGGTTACATATACGCTACTTATCCTTTTATCTATAAAATAGCACAACTAGCTACATTTATTTTTATCTCTTTACACATGTTTTGGGATTCCACCTCCTGTAAACGTAATTTGTCTGATAATGTGCTAAAGAAGGAGTCTCATTTCATACAAGCCCATTTGTTTTCACGTTTCCTCGTCTCCTCGATTACCTTTTTCCAAAAGGAGGCGAGGACAGAGGAGAGGATGCGAGGAAATCCAATTGAGATTCTCCACATCATCCTAGTGCACTGTATGATGTTTATATTAGAGGTTTGGACATGAGGTGTGCTCTCTTGTTTGGGTAGGAGGTTTTAGAGCTGGCCTTCTCCGTCCTGTACGATCCTGATGAGAACCTCAACTTTGTGGCCCCCAACAAATATGAGGTGAACGGCATGTTTAACCCCTCAGAATTAATAACTCTGAAGACATGATCTGCGTTGTATGTGAGGGCATACCGCAAATGTACTGTCTGTTATCTGACCCGTGCTCTCTATTTGCTTTGTGTGTTGTGTGCGTGCATGCGCCTGCCTGCACTGAGCAGTACTGTGTCTGGACTGATGGGCTGTGTGCGTTGCTGGGCCGAGAGATGGGCAGTGACCTCACCCGCAGCGACCTGGACACACTCATCTCCATGGAGATGAAGCTCCGCCTCCTGGACCTGGAGAACATCGCCATACCTGAAGCCCCTCCCCCTGTCCCAAAAGAGCCCAGCACTTACAACTTCACCTACAACTACGGCTGAGGGGTGTGTGTAAGGCCGGTTTGTGTGAGAGAGCTGGGCCGTATTTGTGTCGGTGTGTGTGTGTGGGGCACGGTTGCGTGTGTGTATTTGTGTGTAATGACGAAGGAAACCACTCATCCCCTAGCCACTTTATCTTGAAATCAACATCACTTGTCTGATACTCTGAAATCCAACTGCCCACAAATAATCCAGGCAGGCTACGTAACACTAGACAACAAAATGTTCCATTGTATTTTTTTTTAAAAGCAACGTTATGGTACATGCTTGATACGAACCTGACAGTTAATATTTTGTTTCGTAATTCATCACTTCATGGCCGTACCACCTTTTTTGTTAAATAAGCTCTGTGTGTTTTGAACAGTTACAGCTGAGCCCCAATATTGCTTCATGCATCGTCATAACAATAGAACCAGATCTGTTTGAACTGACACATCACGGCCCAGGGTCTTTTCCAAGGTGTTGTATTCAAGCCACTCCCCGTGTCTGCTCATCCTCTAATTCAGTACTAATCAATATTATTGATGTTTGTTATGCAGAATCTGATTATATTTTTGTAAATGACTGTGAACTCAGACTCAGCTTTGAAGAGAAGGAACATTAACGTTCTAGCAACCTACTAATTTGACTTTAAAAAATTGTAGTTTAGGGCACAAAAGATTGAGCTAGGTATTAAACTGACAGAGGTATCAGAGAAAGCAGGAAGCCGTTTGTAGGCTTATCACATATTTGTCTTCTATAATTATTATACTTTGCACAGTCAAACTCAGTTGCCAAATGGTGATCTGTATGTGGAGACATTTAACACTAAACAAAATGGACCTTTCACCACGCAAGCACTCTGAAGTCACATATTCTCTGGAATTATTAGGTTAGGAGATGGCCAAAATGCCTCGTAACATGAATCCTCAATGGTCAAGGTGTCAAATATTGAATAATGTGTTTTTGTTGTATCTTGCACTGCTGATGAAAGTAACAAGAAATGTGCTCAGTATATGCTATTGGAGTTTGGTTACACTGTACGTACATGAATAGGATTCAGTGGTCTTGTATTGCAAGTTATTTGTAAAAGGGTTCTACCTTTGTAAAGGGGTTGTTCATAGTTCATAGTACACAATCTAAAAGGGATGTTATGTCAAAGACATCACTGTCAAAAGCTTGTAGCTGCTTAGAGAATTCTACAAAATGCCACATTGAACAAAGTCGGGTTGCTAATGGACACCCCAACAGTATGGAGACTTCTGAAGAGGCTTAAGCATTAGGTACTCTTTAACATGACATGCTAAACCATGACCGTGTTCAGGCTAGTGCTGTTAGTGAATGACATGTTAGTCATGAAATACATTTACAGTTGAAGTCGGAAGTTTACATACACTTAGGTTGGAATCATTAAAACTCGTTTTTCAACCACACCACAAATTTCTTGTTAACAAACTATAGTTTTGGCAAGTCAGTTAGGACATCTACTTTATGCATTACACAGGTCAATTTCCAACAATTGTTTACAGACAGATTATTTCACTTGTAATTCACTGTATCACAAATCCAGTGGGTCAGAAGTCTACATACACTAAGTTGACTGTGCCTTTGAACAGCTTGGAAAATTCCAGAAAATTATGTCATGGCTTTAGAAGCTTCTGATAGGCTAATTGATATCATTTGAGTCAATTGGAGGTGTACCTGTGGGTGTATTTCAAGGCCTACCTTCAAACTCAGTGCCTCTCTGCTTGACATCATGGGGAAATCAAAACAATTCAGCCAAGACCTCAGAAAAAAAAAATGGTAGACTATTTCCAAACGCCTGAATGTACCACGTTCATCTGCACAAAACAATAGTACACAAGTATAAACACCATGGGACCATGCAGCCGTCATACCGCTCAGGAGGGAGACGTGTTCGATCTCCTAGAGATGAACGTACTTTAGTGCAAAAAGTGCAAATCAATCCCAGAACAACAGCAAAGGACCTTGTGAAGATGCTGGAGGAAACCAGTACAAAAGTATCTATATCCATAGTAAAACGAGTCCTATATCGACATAACCTGAAAGGCCGCTCAGCAAGGAAGAAGCCACTGCTCCAAAACCTCCATAAAACAGCCAGACTACGGTTTGCAACTGCACATGGGGACAAAGATTGTACTTTTTGGAGAAATGTCCTCTGGTCTGATGAAACAAAAATGGAACTGTTGGCAATAATGACCATCGTTATGTTTGGAAGAAAAAGGGGGAGGCTTGCAAGCCAAAGAACACTATCCCAACCGTGAAGCACGGGGGTGGGAGCATCATGTTGTGGGGGTGCTTTGCTGCAAGAGGGACTGGTGCACTTCACAAAATAGATGGCATCAGTATTGGAGTAGCCATCACAAAGCCATGACCTCAATCCTATAGAAAATGTGTGGGCAGAACTGAAAAAGCATGTGCGAGCAAGGAGGCCTACAAACCTGACTCAGTTACACCTGCTCTGTCAGGAGGAATGGGCCAAAATTCACCTAACTTATTGTGGGAAGCTACCTGAAATGTTTGACCCAAGTTAAACAATTTAAAGGCAATGCTACCAAATACAAATAGAGTGTATGTGAACTTCTGACCCACTGGGAATGTGATGAAAAAAATAAAAGCTTAAATAAATCATTCTCTCTACTATTATTCTGACATTTCACAATCTTAAAATAAAGTGGTGATCCTAACTGACCTAAGACAGGGAAGTTTTACTAAGATTAAATGTCAGGAATTTAGCCATGTATTTGGCTAAGGTGTATGTAAACATCCGACTTCAACTGTACGTATGGTATTCATATATAAATCATTGTCTGTATATATTGTTGCCTTACTAAAAAAATTGTTTTGTGTGAATAAATATGTTAAACTCGTATGGTATGTTTGTCCTGGAAAAAAGGGTATTGAAATGACTTTTCACACGTTTACATTATCTTTATGCAACCACGTTTATGTCATGACTCGTAGGCCACACAAGCTCATAGAAACTGGATTGCTGAGTTCTAAATCGTGTAGCGTGTAAAAATTGTCTGTTCTCGATTTAAACACTCAGTGAGTTCCAAACTGCCTTTGGAAGCAATGTCAGCACAATAACTGTTCGTTGGGAGCTTTATGAAATGGGTTTCTATGGCCGAGCACACAAGCTTAAGATGACCATGTGCAATGCCAGGGGTTGGCTAGAATGGAGTAAAGCTCGCCGCCAATGGACTCTGGAGCAGTGGAAACGCGCTGTCTGGAGTAATGAATCACACTTCACTATCTGACAGTCCGAAGGACGAATCTGAGTTTGGCGGATGCCAGGAGAACAGTACCTGCCCGAATGCATAGTACCATCAGTAAAGTTTGGTGGAGGAGGATAATGGTCTGGGGCTTTTTTTCATTGTTAGTTCCAGTGATGGAAAATCTTAAAACTACAGTATGCAATGACCTTTTAGATGATTCTGTTCTTCCGACCTTGTGGAACAGTTTGGGGAAGGCCCTTTCCTGTTTCAGCATGACACTAACCCTGTGCACAAAACAAGTTCCATACAGAAATGGTTTGTTGAGATCAGTGTGGAAGAACTTAACTGGCCTGCACAGAGCCCTGACCTCAACCCGATCGAACACCTTTTGGGATGAATTGGAACGCCGTCTATGAGCCAGGCTTAATCGCCCAACATCGGTGTCTGACCTCACTAATGTTCTTGTGGCTGAACGGCAGCAAGTCCCCACAGAAAAGTTCCAACATTTTGTGGAAAGCCTTCCCAGAAGAGTGGA
This sequence comes from Oncorhynchus clarkii lewisi, assembly GCF_045791955.1. Taxonomy (NCBI): domain Eukaryota; kingdom Metazoa; phylum Chordata; class Actinopteri; order Salmoniformes; family Salmonidae; genus Oncorhynchus; species Oncorhynchus clarkii. The sequence continues at coordinate 46,354,702 of NC_092163.1, read as the reverse complement.
GGCTTTATAGCAGCAGGGTTGGGACCAACTCCATATTATTACCAATGACTTTGTAATGAGATGTTCGACGAGCAGGAGTCCACATACTTTTGGTAATGTAGTGTAGGGCCGGCAGGCCAGGAAGATAAGTCCGGCCGGCTGGCCAGGTAGGAAGGTCTGGTCGGCCAGGTAGATGGGTCGGCAGACCCTCACGGTAGATAGGACTGGCCAGCCAGATAGGTCCAGCCAGCGAGCCGGCAAGGTAGGTTGGTCCAGCCAGGTAGATAGGTAAGGCCAGCCAGTCGGCCAGATAGGTCTGGCTGGCCAGGAGGTTGTAGGTCCGGCTGGCCAGGAGGTTGTAGGTCCGGCCTGCCAGGTAGGTAGGTCCTGCCGGCCAGTTAGGTAGGTCCGGACCTACCTATCTTGTCGGCCATCCGGCCGGACCTAGCTGTTAACCAGCTGTCCGGACCTAACTATATCGCTGGCCGGACGGACTTAGCTATGTGGCTACAGTGCATTTAGAAAGTATTCAGACCCCTTTATCCAAATTTTGTTACGCTACAGCCTTATTTTTAAATGTATTAAATTGTTTTTCCCCTCATCAATCTACACACAATATCCCATAATGTTTTTAGGACATTTTTGCAAATATATTAATAAAAGATTAACTGATATCACATTTTATGTAAGTATTCAGACCCTTTACTCAGTACTTTGTTGAAGCACCTTTGGTAGCGATTACAGCCTCGAGTCTTCTTGGGTATGATGCTACAAGCTTGCCACACCTGTATTTAGGGAGTTTCTCCCATTCTTCTCTGCAGATCCTCTCAAGTTCTGTCGGATTGGATGGGGAGCATTGCTGCACAGCTATTTTCAGGTCTCTCCAGAGATGTTCGATCGAGTTCAAGTCCGGGCTCTGGCTGGGCCACTCAAGGACATTCGGAGACTTGTCCCGAAGCCACTTCTGGATCGTCTTGGCTGTGTGCTTAGGGTCATTGTCCTGTTGGAAGATGAACCTTCGCCCAGTCTGAGGTCCTGATCGCTCTTGAACAGGTTTTCATCAAGGATCTCGCTGTACTTTGCGGCATTCATCTTTCCCTCTATCCTTTTCCAGTGATTTGGAAAGGTGTGTGCCTTTCCAAATCATGTCCAATCAACTGAATCTACCATAGGTGGACACAATCAAGTTGTAGACACATGTCAAGGATGATCAATGGAAACAGGATGCACCTGAGCTCAATTTTGAGTCTCATAGCATACCTTATTTCCTTACATAAATAAGGTATTTCTGTTTTTAATTTTTAATACATTTGCAAATATTTATAAAAACCTGTTTTCAATTTGTCATTATGGAGAATTGTGTGTAGTTTAATGAGGGGAAAAAAATGATGTAATCAATTTTAGAATAAGGCTGTAATGTGACAATGTGGAAAAAATCAAGGGGTCTGAATACTTCACGAATGCACTGTATCTGGCTGGCTGTCCTGGACCTACCTACAGTTGAAGTCAGAAGTTTACATACACCTTAGCCAAATACATTTAAACTGTTTTTCACAATTCCTGACATTTAATCCTAGTAAAAATTCATTGTCTTAGGTCAGTTAGGATCACCACTTTATTTTAAGAATGTGAAATGTCAGAATAATAGTGATTTATTTCTGCTTTTATTTCTTTCATCACATTGACCCAGTGGGTCAGAAGTTTACATACACTCAATTCATATTTGGTAGCATTGCCTTTAAATTGTTTAACTTGGGTGAAATGTTTCGGGTAGCCTTCCACAAGCTTCCCACAATAAATTGCGTGGATTTTGGCTCATTCCTCCTGACAGAGCTGGTGTATCGGAATCGGGTGTGTAGGCCTCCTTGCTTTTTCAGTTCTGCCCATAAATGTTCTATAGGATTGAGGTCAGGGCTTTGTGATGGCCACTCCAATACCTTGACTTTGTTGTCCTTAAGCCATTTTGCCACAACTTGGGGTCATTGTCCTTTTGGAAGACCCATTTGCGATCAAGCTTTAACTTCCTGACTGATGTCTTGAGATGTTGCTTCAATATATCCACATATTATTCCTCCCTCATGATGCCATTTATTTTGTGAAGTGCACCAGTCCCTCCTGCAGCAAAGCACCCCCACAACATGATGCTGCCACCCCCGTGCTTCACGGTTGGGATGGTGTTCTTCGGCTTGCAAGCATCCCCCCTTTTCATCCAAACATAACGATGGTCATTATGGCCAAACAGTTTGATTTTTGTTTCATCAGACCAGAGGACTTCTCCAAAAAAGTACGATCTTTGTCCCCATGTGCAGCTGCAAACCGTAGTTTGGCTTTTTTTATGGCGGTTTTGGAGCAGTGGTTTCTTCCATGCTGAGCAGCCTTTCAGGTTATGTCGATATAGAACTCGTTTTACTGTGGATATAGATACTTTTGTACCTGTTTCTTCCAGCATCTTCACAAGGTCCTTTGCTGCTGTTCTGGGATTGATTTGCACTTTTCACACTAAAGTATGTTCATCTCTAGGAGACAGAACGTGTCTCCTTCCTGAGAGGTACGACGGCTGTGTGGTCCCATGGTGTTTATACAGTGGGGCAGAAAAGTATTTAGTCAGCCACCAATTGTGCAAGTTCTCCCACTTAAAAAGATGAGAGGCCTGTAATTTTCATCATAGGTTCACTTCAACTATGACAGACAAAATTTGATTTGTTAAAAAAGTTTGAAATATCCAACAAATGTCATTCCACTTCATGATTGTGTCCCACTTGTTGTTGATTCTTCACAAAAAAATACAGTTTTATATATTTATGTTTGAAGCCTGAAATGTGGCAAAAGGTCGCAAAGTTCAAGGGGGCCGAATACTTTCGCAAGGCACTGTATATGTGGCCGGCAGACACAATGCCACAGATGTCTCAAACTTTGAGGGAGTGTGTAATTGGCATGCTGACTGCAGCAATGTCCACCAGAGCTGTTGCCAGAGAATTACGTTTTAGAGATATTGGCAATATGTCCAACCGGCCTCACAACCGCGGACCACGTGTTTGGTGTTGTGTGGGCGAGTGGTTTGCTGATGTCAATGTTGTGAACAGAGTGCCCCATGGTGGCAGTGGGGTTATGATATGGGCAGGCATAAGCTACGGACAATGAACACAACTGCATTTTATCAATGGCAATTTGAATGCACAGCGACACCGTGTTGAGATCCTGAGGTCCATTGTTGTACCATTCATCCGCCACCATCACCTCATGTTTCAGCGTGATAATACACAACCCCATGTCGCAAGGATCTGTAAACAATTCCTGAAAGCTGGCCTGCATACTCAGACATGTAACCCATTGAGCATGTTTGGAATGCTCTGGATCAACCTGTAAAACAGCGTTTTCCAGTTCCCGCCAATATCCAGCAACTTCGCACAGCCATTGAAAAGGAATGGGGCAACATTCCACAGGACACTATCAACAGTCTGATCAACTCTATGCGAAGGAGATGTGTTATGCTACACTCCAGATACTGACAGGTTCTGATCCACACCCCTACTTTAAAAAAAAAGGTATCTGTGACCAACAGATGCATAACTGTATTCCCAGTCGTGAAATCCATTGATTATGGCCGAATTAATTTATTACTCATTACCCCCACCAATGTATGCTGGGTGTAATAACTGCCGTGGTTGATGCTTTTTGCCTACTCGGAAATGACGATATGAAACGTTGATTTGAACCGTCTGACTTACTTGTGGGTCAGGCGGCGCCCCTCTGATTCATATCCCGTGATTTCTGATGATAATTCCCCATTATATCGACTGATTGGGTCTGTAATGTGGTAGGAATTACAACCCTTGTTGAAAAGGGCAGTGGCTTCGGCTAACCTCATATAAATAAATATATATATATATATATATATATATATATGAAAAAAGACGGGTTCCAGCAGCATCCTTGCTCTGTACGTCAACATCACCTGTAGCGTATTCATTACGACGATTCTGTTGAAAAATGTTTTTTAAACGGAAGCAAACTGAACGAAACGTGGAAGGACTTACCAAAAACTGTCGTTTTGCTATATTTGCTTCCGTTTGGTTCTTAAACGCTAAACCATATACAGTACTCTGTAAGTCAACGGTTTCCGTAATGAATATGCCCCTGCTCGACAGCAATCAGCGCGGGCACCTTCACCAAAGCATCGAATCACAGAGTTTCTAAACCCAGAGGCGCAACATTACGAGACTTCCGGGAAGGCTGGCTAAATAGACGAGGCGGGAAGTCAATGAGAGAAGTGAACAATTATTATTTAGTTTTTAATTTTCTCTAAATCTAAAGGCACAACTTAGATTCGAGCCAATGTTTTAAGTAATCGAACATGGTATTACCCCAACCTTGTGAAAGTAACAAACTGACACGTTTTCATTTTCGTCAAAAACGACTTGATAACGAAAGACTTCCGTTGATTTGACGGCCTGCACATGCGGAGCTTGGCGCTAGACGACCGTTAGTCCCGATTACAAGTTTGTACGCATGAGCCTTGCTTATACAACGTCGCCATGACATCGCCTACAAGCGTGATCGGGGAATTCTATTGGATAAACAGTTTTATCCTATCTTCATACTGTACCGTCTTTGATCAAATTAATTGTCCGGCAAAAGCCTAACGTAGCTAGCTGCCTAGCTACATTGTATCTCTCTAAATTATTACGTTGTTAATTATGTGAGTAATCAAATGTTTGCAATTGGCTATACTTTGCGATAAAATAACCAATAGCTGAATGACGTAGATAACTGATCTATTTAGCTAGCTAGGCTAGCTTGGTATTGGTAACATTTGTCATGTACAGCTAATCAGTTTGTTGGAGAAAGAAAATGATATCTATCCAATAGTATAATCTACGATGACGAGAAGATTGTAGTGTGGAAACCATGAAAAGATCTAGAAGTGTTGGTGCGTCTTCACCTTTGAATGGGATTGGAAAACAAGGTAACGTTATTCTAACGTCATGGACATTCATTGTTTTTTTTGTTTAGCTAGCTAGTTAACGTTAGCTAGCTGTTAGCTAGTTACCCAATGTGTCTGGCTAGCTAACTAGTTGTCATGCCATGACGCATGTTTGCAAACTTGTTTTAACTAGATTAGCTAGCTAACGTTTACGTTAACAGCTGGAAAACGAAATGCATTAACGTTAGCTAACAACACACCATTGACTCTGGTAGTTACATGGTCTCCTTAACTCTTTCACCAATCACCGGAACAGTACTAGGAACGTATAAGAGAACGGGGTTATACTACAGGCTTCCTTAAAATACATAGCTAAATTAACTATAATAAATATTTAATACTCCTGAAAGCACACAAGTATTGCCAGTTTGTGTGGGTCAGTGACATCAATATCCAGCAAAGGCACAGTGCAGGGGGACTGTCAAAAGGTCATGAATTGGGCTAGCCAGGTACTAACGTTACATTACATGATGGTTGTAACTCCCCAACCCAGTGGTTAATTTACTGAAGTACTCCCTCACACTTCAGTCAGCTGGGTGTCTGCAGTTCAGTTTTGTCAGGTATGTACTTGCTTGTCTGTTGCAGTGTTTCCTAAACAAAATGTTTTATTTTAGGAACTCAGTCCAGCTTTCAACTTATTCTTGAAAGTTTTAATAGTAGAATGCACAAGGTGCAATTTCGAAATTGAGTAGTGCATCATCAGGTTTCCTCTTGTCATGTCAGTCATTGCCAGTGGTGGAAAAAGTACCCAATTATCAAGTGAAAGTCACCCAGAAAAATACTACTTTAGTAAAAGTCAAGAAGTATTTGGGTTTTAAATCTTCTTGAGTATCAAAAGTATAAATCATTTCAAATTCCTGATATTAAGCAAATCACGCAGCACCATTTTCTTGTTTTTATGTATTGTTTTACAATTGTTCTCCAACACTGACATAATTAAGCATTTGTGTTTATTGAGTGTCTTGTGTATGTTATAATAAGCACATCAGACTGTTTTTTATTTATTTATTTTTTACAGATAGCCAGGGGCACACAACAACACGCAGACATGATTTACAAACAAAACATTTGTGTTTAGTGGGTCCTACAGATCAGAGGCAGTAGACATGACCAGGGATGTTGTCTTGATAAGTGAGTGAATTGGACCGATTCCTGTCCTGCTAAGCATTGAAAATGCGAGTACTTTTAGGTGTCAGGGAAAATGTATGGAGTAAAAAGCACATTCTTTTCTTTAAGAATGTAGTGGAGAAAAAGTAAAAGTTGTCAAATGTAAATAGTAAAGTACAGATACCTAAATAAACTACATAAGTAAAAATACTTTAAAGTACTACTTAAGTACTTTACACCACTGGTCATTGCATACCTTAGAGAGCTATTTATAACTTGTCAGAAATGTCCAGATCACCTAGCCCATGTCAGCTAATGTTTTTTAGCCCATACATTTTGTTGTAATGTTTGAGTCACTCAAATATCACATAAATAAACAATAAATATGACAAAATGTGTAGAATTGCACGAAAATGGGCTTTTAACCTACAAATGTTCTGTGTCAACAAGAGGGGTGTGAACAGTGCTTGTGCCTATAGAAATAGACATGTGCGTGGGGGGGTTCAGGATGTTCCCCACTGCTGGAAGGGGGGCCTGAGTAAAAACGTTTAGGAACCCCAGGTCTGATGGATACTTTGCCTGTCCGCTTCCGAGTTTAGCTATCTCAGGAGGATGTTCTGGCTAATGGCCACTGTGCTACTGTAACTGCTGTGAGTTGAGACCTCACCTGAACCATTGTCATGTGGACAGATGGGGACCCCCGGAGGAAGAGGAAGTTAGCGGAGATCTCTCAGGCCCTGAACGTGACGCCAGTGGATGTGGCAGTGCTGAGGAGGATGGCCATCAGCGAGGGGGGGCTGCTCACTGATGAGATCCGCTGTAAAGTGTGGCCACGGCTGCTCAACGTGCCCACCGACATCCTGCCTGAGAAATCAGGTGAGCTGCCTTGCCACTGACAGACCAGGGATGCCACTAAGGCTAAAAAGGGTAATAGTCCTGTATCAAGCGTAGGGGCATGCATTGGAGTTATTTTTAAGGGGGATTTAGGGTTTGGCAGTGGTCTGAGCTTAATTGACAGCAGATTTTGTCACTTGAGTTAGTCTACTAATTGCTGAACCTGAGAGTTTAATAAATTACAGTAGAGTCCACATCCCCACTGCAATTGCCTATATATCTTCCATGCGCCCAACAACCGTTGTTGGTTAACAGTAGTAATGCACCGATGTGACATTTTTGGCCAATACAGATATCCAATATTTTCCTTGCCAAAAACGATACCAATATTTTGAATTTTAGTGTACTTTTAAGCATTCTTTTACAGTTAAATAGTTAACACACACATGGATGCAGCGGTCTAAGGCACGGCATCTCTGTGCAAGAGGCTCCACTACAGCCCCTGGTTCGAATCCAGGCTGTATCACATCCGGCTGTGATTGGGAGTCCCATAGGGCGGTGCACAATTGGCCCAGCGTCGTCCGGGTTTGGATTGGTGTAGGCCGTCATTGTAAATAGGAATTTGTTCTTAACTGACTTTAAATAAAGTTTACACACACCACACTGACTAAAAAGTTATTTTTTTGGCATATACATATGTCCCCATATGTCCCCAACAGCTGCGCTGTTTCGTTATTCAGTCGTTTGATTCTCAACCAGGATTTCTATGGAACGATGTTTGGGTCTTTTCGTGTCTTAAAATATACTATTTAACACGATTTGATGTGTCGATTAAGCTTGTTAACCAATCAGGACCTGAATATGACTGCACATCATATAATAATTTAACGCGTTGGTAATTTTTTCAACAAAGTTATTACCCGTTTACGTCATGTACCACTCACTCGTATTTCATATGTCATAACAATTCATTGATGTATGCTATGATGCTGGTAAAGTTGTCTCGCGCACCTACAGTGCTGGTCATTTAAAAAAAAGCTAGCTAGCTCATGGATTCAAACAATGTTCTTTCCCAAAAACATAGCAAAACGACATCTGTTTCAGTAGCTATAGTTTGCTAGCGAACTATATAGCCAGGTGTCATCTAAAATAACCCTAATTTATAAGACAGTTCTTATTTGATTAATGGTGTTCGGACCCATCTATGTGAAGCTAGTCACAATAAGGATTAGCCACAACAGTGGACCTTGCGCTTAGCCTTCAGAATAAAAGTATGGCATAATTATACTAATTGTATTTATTTTCATCACTGTCAATGACATGACCGCAAATTCATTTTTTGTGCCTAATCCTTATTGTGGCTAGCTTCACTAGCCAGATGAAGCTAGCTGGCTGCATATAACATTAGCTTTGGGCAACAAGGTTAAGTAGCTGGCTAGCTATTTATTTTCATGAACTTAAGTTCAATTTCAATAGAGCAACAAGTGGCAACCTAGCTAATACTTACTCACAAGGATTCCTATATCATTGCTAAGAATAATGAAAATGACTGCAGTTTCTACTGGTCATTGTTTTCAGGCTGGTTGTATTAGTGCCAGCTAGGTACCAAGCTAAAGCTAACTACGCCAGATGTTGTGGTCAAACAAATGATGCTTTATTACCAACGCGGTATTGTAAACACATCGTTCGTGACCGGTGTTTTCTTGTTTGCAGAATTTTTGGGGTAAATTTTGGACAGTGCTACTGTATCTTTTTTGACACGCAAAGACCCAAACGGTGTTCGATAGTATGTACTTCTTAAAGCTAATAGCAGTGACGCCATTACTGTGTAACTCCAGTAGGGCAACATCTGAAAAATAGCGCACTTGGTAGTGTTTACCGGGTGCACGACCAGTCGGTGAAAGCCAACATCATCCACGACAGAGAACGGTTGATTGTCAAGGGCAATGAATTCCATTATCTTGGATTTAATGGATTACGCCTTTGAGTTGTCTTGCTGAAATTGTCTTACACTTTCAAATGACTGCTCGACTTGTTGACTGCTCGAGCCACACAGCAGACATTGTGGGATAAGTTAGGAATGCTTTGTTGCAAATTTTACGTGGCGTCATTACGTAATGTTCATACCTATATAAACGTAGGTACGTCAGTTTTGACATCGGTTTTGCACATCAGTGTTAAACTAGACATCGGCCGATACCGATGTTGGCATTTTTTGTTCACCCGATATATCGTGCATTCCTAGTTAAGTGTGACCTGATCTCTCTCTTCTCCAGAGGAAGTAGAGCGGGAGAATAATAAGGACTATAACCAGGTGCTGTTGGATGTCCAGCGTTCCCTGCGAAGATTCCCTCCTGGTGAGTGACACTGGTCTTAGAATAGCACTAAATCATGTGAGGCAGTGGTGTGGTTTGTCATCATTGTCTGATCTGCCTGCGTCCCGCTTCAATTTGACTTGTGTGATGTAGGCCTACAGACTACGCAACCCTGTCAGTTTGTATTTGTTTCTTTTGGAGAGTGTCCTAGATGTCTGTATGTTACTGCTTTTATTTATTAAAGCAGCAGAAAGTCCCAAAATGATTACTGGGAATTCTGCCATGCTTGTGTTTCACTGGCCAAGAATTCAAGACAACCTTTTTGTATGTGAAAGTTTGGTCATTTTGTCAGGAAGGGTGTGACGTCTTCTTTTTCAGTTGTATACTACAGAAGCCCAATTTGGGAGCTGCCTGCATAACTTGGTCTCCTGTTGACATCCGTGCATAAGATACACAAAGGCCAAGTTATACATGCTTTTCTCTAGTTAGGATTTGGCCCATAATGAGGAAATCAGCTGGGCATTTTGACTTGTGACCTTTTGACATTTGACTCATCTCCCTGTGTAGGCATGCCAGACGAGCAGCGTGAGGGCCTCCAGGAGGAGCTGATTGACATCATCCTGCGGGTGCTGGGAAGGAACACTCAGCTGCACTACTACCAGGGCTACCATGACATCGTGGTCACCTTCCTGCTGGTGCTGGGCGAGCGGCTTGCTACCGCTCTGGTGGAGAAACTCTCCACGCACCACCTCAGGTGGGTCTCTGTCTCTCTAGGTGCTTCCCTCCCATAGGAGCTTGGCTTTCAAAGGGGTTTTAAGTAGAAGGGAAGCCATGTAGAAAATAGAACGTAGCCAGTTACAATAACAGCACCTCCTGTTAGTTTCAGCATTTTATACTGTGTACAGGTTTAAATAACTGTAAACTGCGCACAGCTGGCTAGATGAGTCATCCTATACAGTTGCTGCTGGAGACAAGGCAAGTCTCGAAGCATTTAATTTAACAATACGCAGTGCTACTTTCTATTTTTATGATTTGACAGACTGTCTTGTTGATTATCTGATTCTGGTTCAGTTTGTCAAGTGTCCAGTTTCTCTCTCCTGTTTCTTTACTGCAGGGACTTTATGGACCCCACCATGGACAACACTAAACACATCCTTAACTATCTGATGCCAATCATCGAGAGGGTCAATCCAGAGGTGCATGACTTCATGCAGCAGTAAGCATCTTTTCTCTTGTTCTGTTAGTACAATCAGTAATTTGTTCAAATAACTAATGAGCAAAACTGATGTAGCTATAATACCAATTATTTGACTTATTGCTAAATGGGTGTCACTACGTTTTGTGTCCTCAGGGCGGAAGTGGGCACCATCTTTGCCCTTAGCTGGCTCATCACCTGGTTTGGCCATGTCCTGTCAGATTTCCGACACGTTGTGCGGTTGTATGACTTCTTCCTGGCCTGCCATCCCCTGATGCCAATCTACTTTGCTGCTGTGGTGAGTGTTCTTTTTGGGACTAAAGTAGAGCATTTTTCTAAGTGACTCCAAACATAACCCTATTTTTTTGTCAGTTGACATGGATCTGATATTTGGAAATGTGGCTTTAGCCATCCTTAGAGTTCAAATGTGCCTTTTTATTAAAAAAAATACAAATAAATGTTTTTTTCCAGCAGCAAAGAGCTTAGCTGACCACTTATGTTGTGTTCTTGTCTTCGGACAATGTATTCTAAGTTGCCGTAGAAGTTTGATAACATCTATTGAATTCAATAAAATGTTAACTGCTTGTTGTACTGTGGGTGTGTGCGCGCTCACACGCCGTTTGGTCGGTGTCTGTTCCAGATTGTGCAGTACCGGGAGGACGAGGTGTTGGACTGTGAGTGTGACATGGCGTCGGTGCACCATCTCCTGTCCCAGATCCCCCAGGACCTGCCCTACGAGACGCTCATCAGCCGCGCAGGAGACCTTTTTGTCCAGTTCCCCCCCTCCGAGCTGGCCAGGGAGGCTGCCCAGCAGTACAGTCAACAGTAAGCCTGCCTGCCTCTCTCGCTTGACTCTGTCATGTAGTCTCTCCCATGGATTCTCTCACCCTCCCCCACTAGATCCTCTACCTCCTCCTACATCTCCTTTCTCCAAGCCTCTTCATTTTTCTGTCTTTCCCCCTTTCTTTTTCTCTTTTTCTTCCCCCCCCTCTTTTTATTTGCTGTTGCGAGTCGAATTCCCTCATTAACACTCTGAGATGAGAGCGTGTAATCTGACAGAATAACCTTCATCTCCCCTGACAGGTGAACTGTGCGCTAATAACCTGACACTGAGCTAATTCTGTCTACTCCTTCACACTAGCCTGTACGACAATTGTCATGTACTTATTTCCAGCGTATTTAAACAATGACACAGGAATTTGAACATGTACGTGTGTCTTTCTATAAGTAATGTGGCCAATGTGTGACATTGGGATAAACATTTCTAAATAGTTTGAAACTAAACTAAAATACATTTTATGCAGTTACAAATGTGTACTTTGAGGAATAAATGTGAATATATGCAAATTGGCCCATAACTCCAGCTATACAACAACATGCGTCTAGGACTATACATCCTTTAAGCAGGGTTCATTTATTTAATTGTACATATATGGCATAATATAGAACCCTCCCTCCCCCAAAAGCATGCAAAAATAGGCCATAACCACTTTAGAAATAATTAATTATTTAGGCCTTGCTTAGGCATTGATATTCAATTATTACATTCTTAAAATATGAGAACAATGTGGACATTGCATGACTACATAGATTGGGGTAAGTCTGGCGACTTTTCTGTTTCCTGTGTGGCAGACGCAGGCACACATAAAGCCATGAATAGCGGTAGCATTAATCTCACCGTCGCTGTTTTTATAATGAGAAAGTGACCAAAAACCAGGTTGCTTTTTTAAACAGAAGGATTTGTATGGAAAGCCAAGTTGAAGCCAACATTAGATGTTGTCCTCATAATAACCGCACATGGTTTTACCTCAACAGAGTAGAGTAACACCCTTCAATTGAAGTAGCGGGAAACATACAAAAGTGGCCACATCTTACAAAAACGGCTAAAAATGTAATCACAGATAATTATAAGGGAGCATGGCAATTTATCAATTGACTACAATAATTACAAGGACTTTTCAACCACCACATGTTTAAGGTAGGCCTATACCAGTACTTGAATTTCTGAGCTCCAAGTTCAAGTAGGCTACTTCAAGCTCCTTGTATTGTTTAACATTGCAGTTGTAAAATGGAAGCCAAAATGTATTTATCATGTTGTTTAATTGAAAAACAGAAAGGAAAACGCAGCACACTGCTGCTCATGCTCCCAGGTGATATTTATCTACAACAACGTTTCGTCCCTTAGGTCTTCATCAGGCGTTGTTGTAGATAAATATCACTTGGGAGCATGAGCAGCAGTGTGCTGCGTTTTTCAATTAAACAACATGATAAATACATTTTGGCTCCAGCAACTGCAGAAAGTACCTGGATGTGCTTTTGTTCTTCAGCTTTTGTTCATGTTATTTCATTACCAGATCATATTGTCCAATAAGCCCACTAGGCTATGTCATTTGTTGCCATATATATGCAGAATAATTATTAGGAATAGCGTTGGGTGTTGCGCTATAGCCTATCCTACACAATTGCACACAGTAGACTATCCAATCATGAACTCGTTACCTTGATGCATTCTCTGTTAAATCTAACGAGATCCTGTTGTAAATCAAACCGACAACAACCGATGATCAACAACAATTCACTAGGGATATTCGATCCAACATGGATCCAGGCACAACTGTCTTCACCAGCGTAACGAATGAGAGACAAATATTCTTGACATTCCTTGCGAACACTTGGGCTGTTTTAATCGCATGCGCGATCACAACAGCTTTTTGTCACTTGACTATCATTCTGAAAATTCCTTCCTGGATCAGATGATGTGTGAAAATACGCATCCAACAAGTATTATGCATAATTATTGAAGAACCACAGTGTCAATTTAGGTTTGAAGTATAAAGGTAAGGTGACTCGGTTAGAAGCATTCGTTTTTTGCAATCACATACATTATTTTGGATTTGTGTGCCCATAAAAACTGTTTTCACGCCGTAACCTAAGGAGACACAAAATGTTACACTGCGGCGTGGTAGGAAGGCCTGGAAAATCGCTAAGACTCCAACCACCCAAGCCATAGACTAATCTCTCTGCTTCCGTATGGCAAAAGGTACCGGTGCATCAAGTCTGGCAACAACAGGCTCTTGAACAGATTATACAAGCATTAAGATTGATAAATAGCTACATGGACTAATTAATTGAACTTTTTATTTTTATTTGTGCACTGTCTCCATGCACACTTACGGGGCCCAACACACTTCCACACACACTTCATCTGTTCACTCACACTTAATATGCACAATATAATTTCTACTGACCCTACAGACATGCACACTCACTCACATACAAACTGCTGCTAGTCTGTTTATCATATATCCTGTTGTCTAGTCATCATATCTGCCTCCATCACTCCAGTGTCCCTGCACATTGTAAATATGGTATTGAAACTGACCCTGTATATAGTATGCTTGCTTACTTATTGTGCTCTTCCTATTTCTTGTTTTTTTTTTCTAGTATAACATTGTTATTGATTATTGCATTGTTGGGTTTTGAGTTTGCAAGAAAGGTATTTCACTATACTTATGCATGTGACATTAACTTGAAATTTTAAATTCTGAGATCTCCATACAAAAAAATCCAGGATTCTTACAGGGTTCAAGTTCATTGTCTAATTTAACTGATTAATGCGGAATATATTATATAATGACAACTTACATAGCCATAAATGCAAGGACAGACAAGTTTTGTTTTATGTCATACAATTAGAGAAATCCGTCAACACAAACCATGTTTATAGAAATACACACATACCCCAAGCGAAGGTTCTGTATATTTAGGAAAATACATGTCCTTCTGATGTTTGTTCTCCTAAGCTATACCACTAGTATGGGAGACCAATAGAACTAGTTTGTACTAGAACAAGTAACACGGTTAGCCCCAAACAGCCATGAAATCATGCAAATTCCTCTGTGCTATCCCAGCAGTAGCTGCTTGGTGTTAATAACATTGTCCTCTGTCTCCTCCTTCACAACAGACCTACAGGCTAATATCATGTACTTATCAGCATATTAAGCAATGACTCTTGAATTTGAACATGGCTGTAGCCCTCCTGGTGTTAAAAGCATTGCCATCTGTCTCTCAGGATGGCAGCCTCCACCTTTAAAGACTTTGATCTGACCCCGGAGCAGCAGCGGCCGGACACGGTGCTGCGGAGGCGGCGGAGAGAGAAGCAGGCACTGAAGGGAGCTGCTGCAGGTGCTATGGTGGCGACCGCCCAACCCACCACGGCTCGGCGCTTCGTCCGACTGGCCGTCATGGGGCTCACTGTGGCCCTGGGGGCAGCCGCCCTAACCCTGGTCAACACGGCCCTAGAGTGGGCGCCCAAACTGGACCTACACCTCTTCCCCTGAGAGAGAGTGAAGGAGACTTGTAGGCGAGTGAAGGGGACTTGTAGGCGAGTGAAGGGGACTTGTAGGCGAGTGAAGGGGACTTGTAGGCGAGTGAAGGGGACTTGTAGGCGAGTGAAGGGGGCTGACGGCCATTACAGCAGAAGACATCCACGGAAGGAGAGAGAATAGAGATCTTTGTAAAGAGAATATTAAGTTATTTTCCACATTAATATGAAGGACGTGAATGGAACAGAGACTTGACTGTCAACGTTGTATTTAATTTATATTTGTTAATAAAACCGAATGGTGATAAATGTTATGTTGAGCGAGATTAAACTATTAGGAGTGATGGCAAGTGACAACTTATAGCAAAGACTTAGGTTTCCTAGGTTGAAGAGTTGTCACTGGGGTCGAAACTGTTGCCAATAAAGAGCGTGTGTGAGAGTGTGGATGTGTCTTGAAATGGCTCCCTATCTAGTGCACTGTATAGGGAATAGGGTTTCATTTAGATGGTCTGTGCTGTCAGGTTCAGGGGTGAGTTAAATGTCCCTCTGAACCTCACATGGGCCATATTGGCACAAGGACAGAGATCCCGCCACTGGTATGGTCCCCCCCCCGCAGATCATCAAGTTGAATCCTCTTGCCTTCAGCACATCATGTCCCTCTTCCTTTCCTTTCATTCTGTACCGAGACCAAATACCCACGTATTAGTCCCATCTTTGTATGTTTAGCACTTCATTTTCTAATTTTCTAAAGCATCATTATTATTGTTAAGTAAGTTATAGGAAATATAATTTTTGTACAAGCACACCCATATTTAACATTATATTAAATTAACAGAATCCACTTGGGTCTTCTGACCTTATGGATAACAATTTGCAATAGCTCTTTTCCACAGCATGCCTAAATTAGGTTAGGTTTGGAATAGGTTAGCTTTGTGATCTGCGACAAAGCACCGATAGCACTCCCAGACAATCCCACGAGCCTTGGCTTGATCCCATGCTTTTATTTATTATAATGAAGTCCTATTACATTGTTTGCACACCCTATCCTCACATTTCAACCAAACTCACCAAATGGCCTGGTCGTAGAAATTACAAGTTTTTTTGCACATTTAATTTTAAGAAATGTCACTTGAGTTTAAAGACTACAGTTGACACAATTTGAATGTGTCGCATTGGACCTACTGAAATTTGTTCAACAGAGATACATGAGTAGAATCATGTGTAGTCGACTCGATTGTGACACGCAGATACTCAGCGGTGCCTATTGACTCCATCAGTGTTAGCCATGGATGGTTTTCATTGCACTGAAATAGCCTCATTCTGTATCATTGCAATGGTTTTTATCTGCCTTTTATGTTGAATTGTTATATTTGTCATGAGAACAATAAAAAATAAATTAAAAACAAGATCAATGCAAACTGCATAGGTTGAGTGGACATATCTGTTTAGTTCCTATGTATCACTACATATAGACTATTTCATCAAGGTGAATGCAGTAATGAAAAAATGAAGGAAATGTTGAAAATCACCGGAGTCTAAGGTTTCTACCATCTTTGTTTACGCTAAGGGCTAAAAATTACTCAAAGCAGCAGACAGACAACACAATAAAACCCCTTTATTCTGGATCATTCATGAAGAAAAGTTGTTCTTTTCCCTAAAGTAAATAATGCTTTACATTCGCCAAACAAAATAGTAATTGTGCCCTGCAATGGTATCATCCTTCAAAAAAGTAGCTAATGAACATAGCTAAGACTTGCATTATACTGCACTGTATGCAGTGTTTAAACAATTGGCTACGCCGAACAGATCGGTTTAGTTGTAGTCATCAATAACAAAAAAGTATGGATGGCTTCTGCTGGGAGTGTTCAAAAAAACACTTCCAATAAGGCTGGAGGAGTGGTCAAACCAAACTACAGAAGAATTGGGATTGTTCATTACTGCCTTTGATAACTTACAAAATCTAACAGAACTAATGAATGTTAAATATCACTTAATTACAGTTGTACACGCTCAGTTCAAAGTAGTAAAATAGTAAATAATTATCCCCATTACAAGGTTACAATATGTATCTGTTTTAGTATCTCTAGTGTTAATGCTTTTAAGGTCATGACCTTACTGCTGATGAGAAGTTAAACAATTAGCCAACATTTATTTTCTACATGAAGGACAATATACAATATTCTTCCAGTGTCTAAGACTCTTGCCATTTAACAAAACAGAAGCGTGCATCTCAAAGAAAACAATAAGCATCTTGAATTTATTTCACAGCCCTGTTTTGTTTAAATGGAGTGTCCCCTGTCAGATATAGGTGGTTATACACCTCTAACATATTTAACAATTGTCCTACATGTATAGAGCAAAACGTTTATATTATTCCTCTAACTAGGTAATAAAATGTGTGATACACCAACGTCAATTGAACCATCAATTAAACACCGCCCAGGGATAATTGGTGTTCAAAGTAATATAAAAGGCCTTTGGAAGGAAGACCAGCCAGTGCCTTCACAAAGGACTGAATAACTTGAGATCCATGTGCAGAAGTAAAGTTTTTACCCAAATCACCCCTTGACATCCGTGCATGATCTTTTCAGGTTAGTCCAGGTTAGGATTACTGAGGAGTGAAAAATAGTCTCCTTGCCTCACAGGACACTGAGTGTGTCCCGATATGGACTGCCCATCCAGCACCATGTTGAGATGGAGTGGGGCCCCTCAGTGGCAGTTCTGGCAGTTAGGGTGACAACGCGCCCCATCGAATCGACATCCACAGCCTCCTGAGTTGTCCCCAGAACCCTGCAGAGAGGCATCAGATACGTAAGGAATAATCAACAAGTTCCAAGATGCACTAGCGGAGTGGAACTGACCAACACGAGTTTAATTATTTTCCAGAGAACGCATTGAGCCCTGAGTTGATTATCCCTCATACTATGGCTATAATTTAACACATTAGCCACTAGAAATGAATGTATTTAGCAAGTTTACAAGATTGTGACAGTAGTTGCCTTAGTGACAAAACAAACAGACTTGCTAGTTTAGCTAACTAAACCATCAATCAAATGTATTTATAAAGCCCTTTTTACATCAGCTGATGTCGGTGCTGTACAGAAACCCAGCCTAAAACCCCAAACAGCAAGCAATGCAGGTGTCCTAGCTTGCTATTATGACAATTGAACTCAACAATGCCAATAATGTTTTCAATTATACTTTTGCATTCAAAAGCAGCTCAAACATAGAACATGTAGGAACGAACTATAGCCATTGAATTCTACTGCGAAAATATACCATGCATTATGGGGAAATAATGCACGCGCTAGAATGCCCTTCAAGCCAATCAGAAATGAGTATTAAACAATGCCATGGTACAAACTTTTTAATACACTCAGTTCTAGAGGATATGCAAAGCCGTATAGTACTGTACCATGTATTTAACACCAAAGCAGTACTGGATTGGGGTAGATCAGTTAATAATATAGATTTTTTGTGTTTTCACTATAGAATCCATCAGATTTTAATATCTGACCTAAGATATCTGAATGACTTAATAAAGAGTATAGCATTCAAACTGGGAATGGTATCTTTCAAATCTTTTGGTGACCATAGTGATATACTGCAGTGCTTTCAGAAAGTGTTCAGACCCCTTGACTTTCAAAATTTTGTTACGCCTTATTCTAAAATGGATTAAAGAAAATACATTTTTAGACATTCTGTCATTCACTACCACTACCGTTTCGTTTGATTTGCCCTTCAGTTACAATAAACTGTACTCTTACAGCTACTTCCTCCCCACTCTAATACCTCACCGTGCTAGACCATTCATTCTAAGAAGAACCTACCCTATGGCACAATTTCAAGATAAACTGGTTTTTAGACATTTTTGCAAATGTATACAAATTATTTTTTGACTGGTACTGTAAGTATTCAGACCCTTTGCTATAAAAGTTGAAATTGAGCACAGGTGCACCATGTTTCCATTGATCATCCTTGAGCTGTTTCTACAACTTGATTGGAGTACACCTGTGGTAAATTAAATTGATTGGACATGATTTGGAAAGATACACACCTGTCTGTATAAGGTCCAACAGTTGACAGTGCATGTCAGAGCAGAAACCAAGCCATGAGGTCGAAGGAATTGTCCATAGAGCTCTGAGACAGGATTGAGTAGAGGCACAGATCTAGTGAAGGGTACCAAAACATTTCTGCAGCATTGAAGGTCCCCAAGAACACAGTGGGTGGCCTCCATCATTATTAAATGGAAAAAGTTTGGAACCACCAAGACCTTGAACTGGCCGCCCGGCCAAACTGGAAGAAGAACCCAATGGTCACTCTGACAGACCTCTAGAGTTCCTCAGTGGAGATGGTTGTTCTTCTGGAAGGTCCCCCCATCTCTGTAGCACTCTGCCAATCAGGCCTTTATGCAATGGTGTAAAGTACTTAAGTAAAAATACTTTCAAGTACTACTTAAGTCGTTTTTTGGGGTATCTGTACTTTACTATTTATGTTGTTTACAACTTCTACTTCACTACATTCCTAAAGAAAATAATGTACCTCTTACTCCATACATTTTCCCTGAAGAACTTTTTATGTTTTGAATGCTTAGCAGGACAGAAAAATGGTCCAATCCACACACTTATCAAGAGAACATCCCCGGAGACTTAACACTAGAGCACGCCCCCATTCTCATCGACCGAGCTGTAGTGGAACAGATTGAGAGTTTCAAGTTCCTTGGCGTCCACATCACCAACAAACTAACATGGTCCAAGCACACCAAAACAGTCGATGAAGAGGGCACGACAAAACCTATTCCCCCTCAGTAGTCTGAAAAGATTTGGCATGGGTCCTCAGATCCTCAAAAGGTTATACAGCTGCACCATCGAGAGCATTTGGTTGCATCACTGCCTGGTATGGCAACTGCTCGGCCTCCGACCGCAAGGCACTACAAAGGGTAGTGCGAACGGCCCGAAATATACCACTGGGGCCAAGCTTCCTGCCATCCAGGACCTCTATACCAGGCTGTGACAAAGGAAGGCCCTAAAAATTGTCAAAGACTCCAGCCACCCAAGCCATAGACTGTTCTCTCCGCTACCGGACGGCAAGCAGTACCAGAGCTTCAAGTCTAGGTCCAAGAGGCTTCTATACAGGTTCTACCCCCAAGCCAACAAATGGCTACCCTGACTATTTGCATTGAACCCCCCCCCCCCCTTTTATACTGCTGCTACTCTCTGTTTATTATCTATGAATAGTCACTTTAATAACTCTACCTACATGTACATGTTACCTCAATTACCTCGACTAACCGGTTCCCCCGCACATTGACTCTGTACCGGTACCCCCTGTATATAGCCGCGCTATTGTTATTTTACTGCTGCTCTTTAATTATTTGTTACTTTTATTTCTTATTTTTTTAGGTACTTTTCTTAACTGGTTAAGTTGGTTAAGGGCTTGTAAGTAAGCATTTCACTGTAAGGTGTGCCAAACCTGTTGTATTCAGCGCATGTGACAAATACAATCCAATTTAATTTGAACGAGGGAAAGATGAACGAAACAAAGTACAGAGATTCTTGATGAAAACTGGCTCTAGAGCACTCAGGATCTCATACTGGGGCAAAGGTTCATCTTCCAACAGGACAACGACCCTAAGCACACAGCCAAGACAACTCAGGAGTGACTTCGGGACAAGTCTCTGAATGTCTTTTGAGTGGCCCAGACAGAGTGGCCAGGACTTGAACCTGATCGAACATCTCTGGAGAGACCTGAAAATAGCTGTGCAGCGATGCTCCCGATCCAACCTGACATAGCTTGAGAGGATCTGCAGAGAAGAATGGGAGAAACTCTCCAAATACAGGTGTGCCAAACTTGTAGCGTCATACGCAAGAAGACTCGAGGCTGTAATCGCTACCAAAGGTGCTTCAACAAAGTACTGAGTAAAGGGTCTGAATACTTATGTAAATGTCATATTTCCATTTTTTTTTTATAAATTAGCAAAAATGTCTAACATCCTGTTTTTGTTTTGTCATTATGGGGTAATGTGTGTAGATTGATGAGGGGGGAAAAAAACAATTTAATCAATTTTAGAATAAGGCTGTAACCTAACAAAATGTGAAAAAAAGTCAAGGGGTCTGAATGCTTTCCGATGGCACATCCCTTCAAATTAGTGGTTTCGGCTATTTCAGCCACACCCGTTGCTGACAGGTGTATAAAATCGAGCACACAGCCATGCAATACATTAACAATGGCAGTAGAATGACCTTACATGCTGACCACACCGGTCGCGTCGCATGAGCGAGTGTTGCAAAATAAATTTACACATACATGTTATTCAATCATTGCACCCACACTGCTCGCGCGCGCCAATGCGTGTCTGCGTTGCCAGACGCTAAAATAGAAGTTGATTCTATTTGTGATGCAGAACGCGCTGCAAGTCGTGCCTCTCCATCTCCTCATTGGTCTTTAGAAGCATATATCCACGTGCCATCTTCTCATTGGTTTTTTGGAACATATACCCACGTGGGTGATTGAAAGATAAACTGAGGTCGGTTGTGGTAATGCACCTTATTATGAAAGTTAGTTGTCAAAAGCCATATAGTCCAAAGAAGAAAAATAATCCTGGAAGGAGGAGAGATGACTAAAAACGATTCAGTTGACTGTTTTACGTGTAGATTAATAGAGTAGAGGACCTTGTGCATTTCAGGTAAAATAACAACTCAATGTTTATATCCCAGGACAAATTAGCTAGCAACAGCAAGCTAGCTAGCTAAATTGCCATAAATGTTTAATGCTTTTTGACCTGTCCCCAAAATATAATTGGTTCAGAGTTTATTTCAACCTGCATGTCGTGATCACGTTTGATGTGGGGGGACAAAATCAATTTGCGCACGATGGCGCACGCACGCATGCGTCCGGTTTGGGCATGGTGTAACTGAAGAGCTCAGTGACTTTCAACGTGGCACCGTCATTGGATGCCACATTTCCAACAAGTCAGTCAGTTTGTTAAATTTCTGCCCCGCTAGAGCACTATAAATGCTGTTATTGTGAAATATAAACGTCTAGGAGCAATGAAGGCTTTGCTATGAAGTGGTAGGCCACACAAGCTTACAGAACAGGACGGCGAGTGCTGAAGCGTGTAAAAATCGTCTGGTTGCAACACTCACTACCGAGTTCCAAACTGCCTCTGGAAGCAATGTTAGTACAAGAACTGTTCGTCGGGAGCTTCATGAAATTAGTTGCCATGGCTAAGCAGCTGCACACATGCCTAAGATCACCATGCGCAATGCAAAGCATCGGCAGGAGTGGTGTCTAGCTCACCGCCATTGGACTCTGGAGCAGTGGAAACACGTTCTCTGGAGTGATGAAACACACTTCACCATCAGTCCGACAGACGAATCTGGGTTTGGCGGATGCCAGGAGAATGCAACCTGCCTGAATGCATAGTGCTAACTGTAAAGTTTGGTTGAGGAGGAACAATGGTCTGGGGCTGTTTTTCATAGTTCGGGCTAGGTCCATTAGTTCCAGTGAAGGGAAATTAACACTATAGCATACAATGACAATCTAAACAATTCTGTGCTTCCAACATGTGGAACAGTTTGGGGAAGGCCCTTTTTTGTTTCAGCATGACAAAGCGAGGTCCATACAGAAATGGTTTGTTGAGCTCGGTGTGGAAGAACTTGACCTGACTTCAAGCCCATCAAACACCTTTGGGATGAATTAGAACGCAGACTGCGAGCCAGGCCTAATCGCCCAACATCCGTTCCCGACCTCACTAATGCGCTCGTGGCTGAATGGAAGCAAGTCCCCGCAACAATGTTCCAACATCTAGTGGAAAGCCTTCCCATAAGAGTGGAGGCTGTTATGGAAGCAAAGGGGCGACCAACTCCACATTAACACCCATGATTTTGGAATGAGATGTTCGACGAGCAGGTATCCACATACTTTTGGTCATGTAGTGTATGTTTGAAATTGTGCCATAGGGTAGGTTCTTCTTAGAATGGTCTAGCACGGTGAGGTATTAGAGTGGGGAGGAAGTAGCTGTAAGAGTACAGTTTATTGTAACTGAAGGGCAAATCAAACGAAACGGTAGTGGTAGTGAATGACAGAAATCAGATGGGCCGCGAGCGTCGATGCCGTCAAAATCGCCATGCGCTTCAAATTAGACAGCAAATATATTTTTCTTGCGTCGAACGAGCAACGCTCATTCATGTTTCGTTTGATTTGGCCTTAACTGTCTTACGTTTGGTCCCCAGCGAGCCTGCTTAGTGACCCAGCAGATCTCCGTCTTACACATCAGGCAGCAGATCCAATCACAGCCGTCCTTCTTCTGAACTATGACCTTACACTTAGGACATTGCATGGCCTCCCCGTTCTGCAGTAAGGACTATCGAAGAAGACAACAGGAGCTCCAGGTTAGGTTTACCCATTGATATCATATCACAGTACAGTCGTATAATAACCCAATAGTGGGTTTAATCAAGATTAGGTATACCAGTAGACTTCACATATGGGTTCGGTAGTGTAATAGGCTGACAGTATGTGTAATCTAAACCCATAAGCTTCATATTTCAGTTCAAAACTATAATAGGCCGATAGTATGTTTCACCCCCAAAAAAACAGACTTCAAATATAAGTTCAGTAGTGTAGTATGTCATGTTCAATCCAAGACAGTGCTATATCACTGAAAGGGAATACTATCTGCCTGTTACCACATTACCTCCAGCATCTGTGTGGTCTGTTTTGCAGCCACGTCATTCTCAGCTCTGATCCGGAGATCATCTTGATACTCCTTGCAGTTCATGTCTTTGTGGATGGCCTTAAAAAGAGGTTGACAAAAAGGTTGTTGGCCAAGCACCTATTGTTATCTTCATAATTTATTTTAGCATTCAAGGGGGGACAAAGGAGGAAGAGTGAGAGAGAGAAAGTTGACACACCTTGCAGAGGAGGCAATTGGTCTCTTTGCAGAGCTCACAAATAAACTCATTGACTTCGTCCTCAAAGATGCACCAGCCAGCGCAGTCGGGGGTTTTGCAGTGGTAGCTGTTCTCACTCCGCGTCTCAGCAATACTGAGCCTCAGCTCTAGAAGCTTCTGGTGCTCCTCCTGAGAGAGAAGCTAAAGAGACAAAGAACAGGACACTGTAGAGTACAATGGAATGGATGAAATATATGTTATGGTGATGAATATCTTTCACAAAAATCATCTTTGGGTCTTTGAAAAGCACTATATAAATGCCATGTATTATTATTTATTATTATTATAAGCACCCTACATAAATGATACAAGGCATTAACATCACTTGATACAGAGAGCTATAGTGAGATAGCCTGGGTACAGCTCTGTTTTTTCTTTAGCCAACCAAGCATAAACTGACTGGCTGCCAGGCTAATGGCGAGAGCACCAGCAGGACTCACAGATTGGATCTCCCTGTCCTGCAGCTTTCTATCACAGCTGTAGTCTTCATCCCCATAAGGGCAGGTCACCTCTGGATCCATGCTATTCACTATGGTTCCTTTAAGACACTCCCTGTTTAAAGAAAACACGCAAATAAGAAGGCATTTAACCTGTATGTCTCAAAATATTTTATTATTTAGATGGTCGTTTTTTTATTTATTACAGATAAAACATTTATGGGAACATCTCTAAAATTGATACAAGGTCAGTAAGTATTTAATTTATATATTATTGATAGCAGTGGAGCGACAGTGAGTACCAGCCAGGGCTGTGTCTCAATAGTTGTAGCTTTGTTTCCTCGTGCATGAGACAAGTAATGGAAGCCATTTTATAATATTAAGGATTGATCAAAATGTACCTGGAGGGAAATTGCGTAGGGTCCTCCTTTTTCAATCTCAGTCAAGGGGAGGGTTTAGTACTTTTTCAATCTAATCCAGGGGAGGGTCATGTAATTTGTAATTGACGAAATTTCAATATTTCTCCGTGTTTTAGAATTAGTTGCTTATTAGGCTATATATCAATGTGTGCTCGATGCCGCTCCTCATCTCTGATTTGCCGCTGGGCGTGCAATATCAAGTGTGCCTATAGGAAATTTAGTCTGGTCTCAATCCAATGATCCATAGCCTATAGACCATAGGCTATGAAGTGCATGCTCGGAGAGGCACAGAACAAAGTTATATTTCTAAGATAGCCGCAGTGAAAATAAAACTAGGCTGCATTACACACGGCAATGGATATTCCAACCCTGAGCCCCGGCCTGCTCTGCTCTTGCTGATCCAAAACTTTTTGTCTGCTGCCAATGGCTGTGCTGTGTAGGCTTACAGTGGCAGTTCAGTAGGAGAGTCAAAGGCTGCTTCCAAATGTTTTTATTTATTAGGCCAAGTCCACAAAATGCACTATCTTGCGCGCGGACTAGCCTATATCCTATGTTCTGATCAGTTTGAAGAGAGCGCGAAAATGAGAAGGAGGACCGGAGGTCAACTTTGATAGCTTGCTAATACTTTAATTAATTTTATTAAAAACAATATGTTTCTTGTCCATGATGTAGTTATCATATTTATTGACATCACAATAAGCCAAATTTGAGTAGTTTACATCGTGGGGCTAAAACCTAAAGCAGCAGCCGCGTCACAATAAATCGGAAACGGACACCTCATGGTGCTGAAAGTAGGCAAATTCAAGTAGACATAATTCATTTCAACCATTTTTTAAAATTTTAATTAGACTTAACTAACAACAACAAGGCTTTATATTTGACTCTATTTCTTCCTATTTAAGAAATAAGAGGTAGGCCTACCTGTTTGACAGATTAAATTAGGCTATAGCCATAAATTTTGTCGGTCAATTCCTCCACCCACAACCTCCTGGCCTGCAGCCCTCTGCGCTATCACTCTTCCTGCATTGCCATGTAATGCTTACAGGATGAAGAACAGTTTCTAAAACTGTGTATCTAAGGCTCTGGTCTGTCCAGGAAGTGAGGGTAAACGGTATACATATTCTCTGCTATCTTTTTTATTTTAATTATTATTTTGGGTATAGGGGATGGTCACTTTTTTCAAGCGTTCAGAGGGTTTAAGTCAAATATATTTTGCTGAAGGGAGGGCAGTCCATTTTTCATTTCAGAGAGGTCCGATTTTCTCCATGTAACCCTATTATAAATAACATTTACCCCCTTACTGAGATGTAGCCAAGATGTGCTATACCTGCAGAAAACATGCAGGCACTCCCGCAGTGTGGCTCCCTCCCCTGGCGGAATGGAGCAGAGGCAAATAGGACAGTCAAGCTCCTCTGTGTTGGGGACGAGGCTGTGGGCGTCTGTTTCCACCAGACTCAAGAAATTCCTCTCCCGCTCTTCATCCAATGCCTTCATCGTCCCACAGCAACAGAGCGGTAAAATTAAGGGAACGCTGTCTTTCTCATTTAATAAGGTGGGTACACACATTAAAACAGTCATACCAAGTGTCTTTTTAGCTATATGTAATTATGGCATGATTGTCACGAAAATCTGAGTAACACGTGTATATCTCATATCTTGCAACTCATATCTTGTTTAAAGCATACCTGCTGGTACTGTAGATTGGCCATCTCCTCTCGCTGGAGTCTCTGGATCTCCTGCTCATCAGGCTGGTAAACCTCAGGTACTTTATAATCTTCTGGTCTTTCAGACCCACACATCTCACAGCCCGGCCTCGTTGGCTTGTTAGCATAGGTGCACACAGAGCATGACCAACCCACCTAGTTGTCCCCACACACATATGCAAGCACACATTATTGTAGAAACGGTCATGGTTATCGTATATGTATACAATGAGTCATTGCACAGTTTGCATTATAATCTTACCGGAGGCTTTGGTTGCAGAGGAGGAGGTGCTGGTTGTTTAGTTTTGGGAGGTGGGGTTGGTCCAGTTGCTCCTCTGGCCAGTAGAGGACTCAATGACTCAATGATACCTATACCATGATGGCAACAAGTCAAAATACAAACATGGCTGTCTATAATGGAGGGAAATATTTTAAGGTATAGGTTGGTGTAAGTGTGCATGTGTGTGTCACAAGCTGATACGTTGACAACCTGTGCCTTGCTCAGTATACTAGGTTCTTATTGGAAGACTAGTCAGTGCTGTATGACAGAGTATCCTTACTGTCTAGCCGACGGTGCTCCTCCTCCTGGTTCACTTGCTCCCGGCTGAGGTTGGCAGCCTGGGCAGACTTGATGTACAGGTAGGCTTGGTCTCCATTCTTCCTTACCCCATGGCTGTACAGAGTTTTAGAGTCCCGTGCCAGACGCTTACCGATCACCCAGCTTTGCAGAGATGGATGAAATCCATAGTCAGTATTGATCTGTAGAGAGAAATTCAAGAATGCATGGGGTCTCGGTCTCCACTTTTTTTCACTGCAAATATGTATGTTCAAGATAATGAGTAAATATCAGAGCTGTTGGTGAAAATGGGTTGCAACAATTATTTATTTTACCTTTTCTTTCAGATCTGAAATGGTCATGTCAAGTGTTACCAACAAAGTAACCGGAATATAGTTTTCTGACTGTGCATCCCCGACTCCCACCTTCAACCTGCAGCAAAGTAACCAATATAGGTAACTGGGTCTGAATGTCTCAGCACTAAAACAACACAGTTACAAAGGTGTTACAATTGATTAAAGCTGCAATATGTCCCTTTGTGGGCCAACCAACCAAATTCACATACAGATTGGTGTTATAGATGTAACATTCTCATTGAAAGCAAGCATAAGAAGTTCTATGTGCACTATTTCTATGCTTCACGTGCTTAAATTTCATATTTCCATATTTTACTTTCGGTTTGGTACACCAGCTTCAAACAGCTTAAAATGCAATAATTTTGTTTATGGAAAATATATTTCATAGCGGTTTGAATGGTACAATGATTTTCTACACTCTACTTGTTTGTTTTAACAATTAGACTTGTAGCAACCAGGAAATGGTGGGGCGATTTCTGCATAGTGCATCTTACGTTTTTCAAGGTGGTGAGCGATAGAGTAAAGTAAGTAATCCACAATCGCTTGTACCTAATAGCTTGTTACAGACTAATTACATGTTGATTATTCCACTTGCGTTTATTCTGTTATAGGCTAATCCTATGTAACTAATGTAAAGTATGACCCAACAGAATACTACTAAATGATTCCACCTACCGAATAGAGTCTTGGGAGTAAGCCTTGCGGGAGATCATGACAGATACTGGTACACACAACTCTGCAAGCTGCTCTGAACACCTTTTGGCTTCCTCTTTGTCACCACAGCTGATGGCCTCACTCAAAAACTGGGCTAGCTCCTCCGCTGCAATAGAAAAATGACATTTTCATCAATGCACAGAACACTCGATACTCAATTAAACTTGGTCAAAAATAGACCAGCTATTGTACGTTTCACGTTCATATGATGTCATACTATCATTGCTCTTTGGCCGTTTATTGACCTGCCCATTTAGACATGATCAGGAAATCAGATAGGAGACTATTATGAAAACTCTCTATTCTTACCCTCTACTAAGTTGCTTGTGAAGACCTCAGGAGAAGTCATAGTTAGACCTATTTTAAGAAATGACAAGAATAAGAAAGTAATGATGCAGAGAAGAATAACACACAGTGAAAAACAACATCATGTGAAACGGAAACGTTCACTTTGACAGTACTCTATCCCATAAGGAAGACCATTACTATTAATATTGTATTGTATGCTAAACGACATGTGATACTTTACCCATAAGTATCCAGAGACTACCAAAATTGAGAGAGAAATTTACATAGAATGGGTCACACAGCAGAGTGAAGGTGGTAAAGGCGCTCGAGCTTCAAGTTGATAAAACTGCAAATGGGTTTCTCACCTGATCAGCGCGCAGTTACGTAATAGGGCTATCAGGCTTCTTCATAGAGTTTCCTAATCTGTTGACAATTCATTTACCTTTCTCTTGCCACAAAATTTTACGTAATTATAGAACTTGAAACCACTTCTCTTTACGTGTAGCTACTTCATTATCAAGATTATAAGGCTAGCGGAATGAAAAGTGAAACGAAACTTAGCTAGCTATATTCAGGAAGTACGTTTTTAAAGGATTCATTTGCATATTGCAATTTATGACATATCAGTACTGTACATAGATAGTGATGAGAGACTGCCGTTTCATAACATCCAGATAGACCAATATGTATTTTAATAATTTATTACATGATATTTGCTTTTTGTGTGTTAACTTCTAATGCAAGTGCAAGTATACTACAAATGGACGAAGAGGGGGTGTTATGATAATACGTCATTGCATGTTTATATGGCCCCATGGCGCCCCCTCGAGGCAAAATGGGCTGAAAGAGGAAGAGCTTGTAGGGAAGAAGGAAGTGCAGTTACACTGAGGAAGGATCAAAACAACAAAATTGTTTTGCTGTTTTAATAGACAAATTCAGGTGCATATCGAATGCGAAAGGCTTCGAGAAGCCTGGGATTTCTCTTTAAGTTCTGATACAAAAGCTGGGATGAAGATTTTTGTATCTAATTTCAGTTTATTTAATGGCAGGTATTGGAAATTTCACAGTAAAAAGGAAGATATTTTTATCAGAAATATAAGTGCCTTAAGCCATCGACAAAGGTATTTACATCATCCGTAAATTAATCGTGCAATATTGAATTTGAAGTGTGTTATTGAAATTGGTTACTTTGGTGTTGAGTTAAGCGAGCGCAAAATACACCGAACTGTTTTGTGCGCGCGAGCTGAGGATCTTTCTTCTCCACGGCCCGTTGTCTCGGAGGTATTAAATGCAAGGCAAGCTTTGTTGCAGGATTAGCAAAATGGCTAGCTCCATTAGCTACGCAGCTTGATAGGCCTGAAAAGTTTAAGCGCTTGCTGTTTTTTTGAACGAGACATTTGACCGAGTTTGTTGTGGGCCAGTGCATAGCTAATTGTTAGCCTAACTAAATTAGTACGACCATTGTTGAATATCTAACTAAAGTGTACAAAGCAAGACAGGGGTGTAAAGACAAGTGTAATTTTGTTTATCAGAATTGATGACTTGACCTCCTGGTGGTGACAAATAGCAGTGTAGTATTCAAACCTAGGTGCTAAACAGGGGATGAGTGGATTTTAAACAATATATATTTTGCATAAGAAAACAAACTCAAGATGAAACTCCTGGAAAATTCAAGTTTTGAAGCCATAAACACCAGACTCACCATTGAAATGGGGGACTGTCAGATAATAGGAAGGTAAGTTTTCAACACTTCAATGTGCCACCAACCCATTTGGTATGTAGACCTAGAAATGGGAAAACATTTGCACAGAATTTAACAGACCTAACACAACTTAACTTTGTTACACAGGAAGTTGATTTTCACAATCACATCATTTGCTTAAGTAGATGCATGATGTGAAGAACCATTTTTTGTTTTGCACTGTGTCTTTCCTCAGGATCGAAAGCTACTCTTGCAAGATGGCGGGCGAGGACAAGCAGATGTTCAAACAGTTCTGCCAGGAGGGACTGCCTCATGTCCTGGAAGCCCTGTCCCCTCCACAGTCCTCAGGAATCAGCCCCAACAAGTAAGACTACAGATCTGCAGAAAAACATTGTTTGAGCTCAAGAAGCAGTAATAGCAGTATGCAAATCAGAGAGCTAAATGAACAGCTCTTTCACTGAGGTGATTCGGTTCCAGACATTCACCAAAAACAGCCCTTCAAAAAGAGCTGTTCGTTCGCGAACGACCTATCACTAGTTGGTATCAGACCTCATGCTCCGATACCGCCTGCCTGACGGTAAGGGAGAGAACAGCTCGTGTATGGGGTCCTAGATGATGTTGCGTGCCTTCCTCAGGCACCGTTTCGAGTAGATGTCCCGGATGGGTGGGAGCACGGTCCCAGTGATTTACTGGGCCGTCTTCACCACCCGGTCAGGATGCTTTCGGTGGTGCAGCGGTAGTATTTGGAGAGGACCCGGGGCAGCATGTCGATTTTCTTCAGCCGCCTTAGGAAGTAGTGATCTATTCAGTACTTGGGAGAAATGGTCAGTGTTTTTCAGATAAATGTAACTAATGCATGTAGTGTTCACACACACTTTATAGTAGATGTATAATATAGTGATAGTGAATTGAATGTGTTCTAGTCATTACACTTCTATCTGTATTCTGTAATGATCATGGCCTGGTCACTTGGAAGACCTAGAAGAATCCTTTAGTTCCTGTCAAGCAGACAGTGTGAATGACAAGTATTCACAAGTGTGCACTGAACATCTTCATAACACTAACTAGGGTGTGGTTTTGTGCTGTGGTGTAGGTTGAGCCAGAGTCAGAGTGGAGATGAGGGAGAGGGGCCTCTCTCTGACAAGTGCAGCAGGAAGACCCTCTTCTACCTGATTGCCACCCTCAACGAATCCTTCCGCCCCGACTATGACTTCAGCCGCACCAAGAGCCACGACTTCAGCAGAGAGCCCAGCATAAACTGGGTGAGGATTTAATATCTCCTACCTACATAACTGTGCCTGTACCTGCCTCACGTTGCTGGTAGGAATTGCTTACACCAGAACCAGCGTATTCTGCTGGTTTTGCGTCTTGGCTTTCACTACACAGTAGCTGGAGTTGATTGGGCTTGACGTGCCGAGGCAGCTTGTACACGACCCAAAGCCTGTCTGGTCTCATGTGGTGTGAGACTGTAATCCATTACCTGGAGGACAAAAGGCTTGGGAAGGGGACTAACAGATCAACTCCAAAATGAAGTTTTGGACACTGTGCTTGAATCTATTAGTTGATGTCTAGACATGGTCAGTGTTGGCTAAATCCTAACAGGGCCTGATAAACACGAAAGTTCTGTGTTTATATGGCATTATTAACACAGTGTATGATGTTAGGTGTTCAACGCGGTGAACAGCAGTCTGTCGGCGGCGGCTGGGGAGGAGTACAGTCGGCTACAGCCCCAGCTATGGGAGGCCATTGACACAGAGATCTGCCTGTCGGAGTGTGACATCTACAGGTGAGCAATTCCATTTTTTCTTAAAGGTAGAGAGGGTATGTGTGGTCTGGAGTTGGCAGTGCTATCACTACACCAGGCTCCGGCACGAGCACCGCCACCTTTAAACATATGCGAGGAGACATACCGGTAACTGACAAAATAAAGGAGACACCAACGTAGTGTCTTAATAGGGCATTGCTCCACCACGAGCCAGAACAGCTTCAAAACACCGTGGCATAGATTCTACAAGTGTCTGGAACTCTATTGGAGGGATGCGACATCATTCTTCCACAATAAATTCCATCATTTGCTTTGTTGATGGTGGTAGAAAACACTGTCTCAAGCGCCGCTCCAGAGTCTCCCATAAGTGTTCAATTGGGTTGAGATCTGGTGACTGAGACACACACCCTGTAAACCCCCTATGCTCCTTTGAGACCCCTCTTTCAAAGTCACTGAGGTATTTTCTTCTAGTCATGGTAGCCAAAATAATGGGCAACTGGGCATTTTTATACATCAACTTAAGCATGATGGGATGTTAATTCCTTAATTAATCCAGGAACCACACCTGTGTGGAAGCACCTGCTTTTAAAATACTTTGTATAGTCATTTACTCAAGGGTTTGCTTTATTTTGGTAGTTACCTGTACATGTAATTTGTAAACCAGAATGTAAAGGCCATTTTGTTTTGGATGTTGCAGCTACAACCCAGACCTGGACTCTGACCCGTACGGAGAGGAGGGCAACATGTGGTCCTTCAACTACTTCTTCTACAACACGAGGCTGAAGAGGATCGTCTTCTTCACATGCCGCTCGGTCAGGTAAGACTGAAGACTGCAAAACACATCATTATTACAGTTTTGTGCTCTATTGAAAGTCCTCAATTTTAATAATCTTGATTGATGTGCACAGTTCTTTGGGGTTGTATTAAAAATGGACTAATTAACCAAATATGAATGTATTATTTTTGAGTGACCTATACTTTTTTTTTTACTTCTCAAGTCCATTTGAAGTGACAGTTGTCTGGGTATGGTATTCTTTTATCTGAGTAGAAATCATCTGTTTACGATCTGAACATGGTTGGTCAAAGACAATATAACTGCATACTGGCAATACGATCAACAAAATAAATACTTAACTTTTGCTCAAAGCTCAATGCATGGATAAATATCCTTGGCTGTCAGTCAACATAGCCAAAGAACCAGGGAAGGGATAGAAATTAAGCTAGCCCACTAGCCTGAGGCTAGTACTTTTCAGACTGGGCTGTTAGAAACTAACCCGGCAGTGATATTTGTCTTTTCAAACATCGCATGGCACCGATTTTGGACCGACTGTTACCTGGGCCAGTAGAAATCTGTCTACTACTCCGACTGGCGAATGCCCAAAATACTTATCTGCCATCCCTGAAAGAATTTCTTATACATTGAAATGGTCTGTGGTGAGTAACATTTGCCTTTGTCTCCGCATGTTAGTTTATTCATGGCCCCACGGGACTCTGGCATTGGCAACGAACTGGACCTGGAGCTGGATGAAGATTGTTATGATGAGAACATGGATGAAGAGAGGTGAGGAGGACACACTGCCTGCATTCTTCACAGAAATGTTTCCCCAAATAGAAAACCGAAAATGTGATTGGTATGGAAAACATGGAGAATGAAACTGTTTTACAGTCTTTGTTGAGTTAGTACTGTTCGTGGATGCATAGTTTGGGGCGGTCTAATCTTCTAATCTGAACCATGTATTTCTTCTCTCAGTAGGTATGGTGCCCTGTGTGCCCAGTGACGCGCCAGTCCCATTCTCATGCAGGAGCAGACCGTATACTTGGATGTCTGTCTGTACCCGCGTCGCCACCATTTCTCTTACAATCTTAAACTCGTTCGGGTTGGGATTTTATTTAAACATTTTTCTTATTCATTTGTTTGGTGGACCTCATGTTTTACTGAAGTCAGACTGTGAGCTTGGAGCTCTGTTACTCTGTTACTTTATTTGTGTCTCATTTTAGTTTTCCATTGCTATGTTCTCCTTACCTTGTTTATCAGAAGCAAAATAATTTATGTTTGGTGTGTGTTGTTTGACCTGGTATTGGAGCAAGTTCTGGCACTCATTAATTTGCAACATATTTCACATTGTCTATGCTGGTGTTGGTAAGCACAGTTTGGGATTTTTATGATCATGTTCTGTTTTTCAAGCTTTACCATTCCAAAGTGTAGGATGTTGTCTACCAAATTGACTCAACTTAGGTTTAGGACCATTCTCAGACTGCATGCTTGAGGGCATGTTTGAACACAAGGGGGCATGCTCAACTTAGCTGATGGAAAACTCACATACCAGCTTGAATCAGTCTGCCTCTTGGATATGTTATGCCTTCCATACCAATGCTACTCAAACCTACAATGTTTTTATTTATTTAGCGACAGGACTTAGTGCAGTCTATAGTTTTATGGGTCAAGCCAGCAAATACAATTCTGCTGCATCGCTGTTCCAAAAGTACAGCAGAATCTAGTTCTGGTTCTCAATCCTATGATGTGTTTTAAGGATGAGTGTGACGTGCATTCTCACACCAAATACAAACTCTGCCTGTAGAGTGTACTGTTTGAACCTAATTTACATATCTTGTGTTTTAATAACTTTAAAGTCTTTTTAGGTATTGCTTTAGTTGAACAGTTTTTAGTTTGTCTGAAGAGTTTATGACCGCAGAAGTCTAGCTATAGAGCAGTTTCCGTTTAGTCCAACTGTTGCTCTCTCACCGTGTGTGGTGTTTTGAAATGTAATTTTAGACTTCTAGTTTCAAAACAAATCTAGTCTGAGTTTCCTTTCACTAAAAAACTGCCAGTAGAGATCTGTGATGCCTATCGTCCAACTTTCCTTATCAAATGACACAATGGAAATGTACTTAATATAGAATAAAGCATTTGTGATTAATGGGAGGACTGAAGGCTACCTATTTAGGGCTAGTAGTTTGAGTGGTTGGTTAGCTGGATATCGATCCTCACAGCCACTGTATCAGTATTGTGTTTGTCCTACTGAATACCTGGACAGTGTTACTCTAACAGATGTAGGATATTCATTTGATCACCCTGTTGCAGGTGAACTTTCCTGCAATGCAGGACATTTTAAACGTAAGTGTACTTAAGGTTTAAAAAGTAATTTCCACTTTGAAATTTTAGACCGGATTTTCCCTTACAAAACATGTCAATTAATTATAATTCACATTTCCTGTTGCTGCAGGATTATTTTCCTAGTGGAGCAAACGGGCTCAAATTAAGATCCTATATCTGTATGTGGCATAAGTCTTGCTCTTGGCTGTTTTTGTTCAAGTAAAATGTGACAAAGACACATCCTTTGTACTTTGGGTACAAAATAGTAGAAAAATACAGGTGGGTATTCTAAAGTTGCATCCAGTCCCTTCTATGTGATGTATATCTATCTGCCTCTAGTGTAGAACATGCTCCCTAGAGATGTTAACGCAAACCTGTCCTGAATTTACTCAGATATTGATTTCAAATGTCAACAACATCCAAAGTGATCAGCGTATTAGCTTTAGACATACATACTTTGTGCAGGTAGATATGGCTACAGTACATATTTCCTTGTTGATTGTCTTATTCTTTGTCTACTTAACAGACGTTTTAGACGTACGTGAAAAGTTTGGACACACCTGCACATTCAAGGGTTTTTCTTTATTTTTACTATTTTCTATGTTGTAGAATAATAGTGAAGACATCAAAACTATGAAATAACACATGGAATCATGTAGAAACCAACAGTGTTAAACAAATCAAAATATATGAGATTCTTCAAAGTAGCCACCCATTGCCTTGATGCCGCTTGGCCATCGCTCATCCATATATTTATATGTACATATTCTTATTCCATCCCTTTACATTTGTGTGTATGAGGTAGTTTTTGTGGAATTGTTAGATTACTTGTTAGATATTACTGTGCACTAGAAGCACAAGCATTTCGCTACACTCACATTAACATCTGCTAGTCATGTGTATGCGACCAATAAAATGTTATTTGAATTTGAAGACATCTTTGCACACTTGGTATTCTCTCAACCTCTTCATGAGGTAGTCACCTGGAATGCATTTCAATTAACAGCTGTGCCTTGTTAAAAGTACATTTGTGGAGTTGATTTCCTTATTGCGTTTGAGCCAATCAGTTGTGTTGTGACAAGGTAGGGTATACAGAAGATAGCCCTATTTGGTAAAAGACCAAGTCCATGTGATGGCAAGAACGACTCAAATAAGCAAAGAGAAACAACAGTCCATCACTACTTTAAGACATGAAGGTCAGTCAATCCGGAACATTTCAAGAAAGTTTCTTCGAGTGCAGTTGCAAAAACCATCAAGCGCTATGATGATGAAACTGGCTCTCGTGAGGACCGCCACAGGAAAGGAAGACCCAGAGTTACCTCTGCTGCACCTCAGATTGCAGCCCAAATAAATGCTTCACAGAGTTCAAGTAACAGACACATCTCAACATCAACTGTTCAGAGCAGACTGGGTGAATCAGGCCTTCATGGTCGAATTGCTGCAAAGAAACCACTACTAAAGGACATTAAATAAGAGACTTGCTTGGGCCAAGAGACACAAGCAATGGACATTAGACTGGTGGAAATCTGTCCTTTGGTCTGATGAGTGAAGATTTTTGGTTCCAACTGCTGTGTCTTTGTGAGATGCAGAATAGGTGAACAGATGGTCTCCGCATGTGTGGTTCCCACCATGAAACATGGAGAAGGTGTGGGGTGCTTTGCTGGTGACACTGTTGGCGATTTATTTAGAATCCAAGGCACACTTAACCAGCATGGCTACCACAACATTCTGCAGCGATACCCAATCACATCTGGTTTGCGCTTAGTCCCACTATCATTTGTTTTTCAACAGGACAATGGCCCAACACACCTCCAGGCTGTGTAAGGGCTATTTGACCAAGAAGGAGTGTGATGGTGCTGCATCAGATGACCTAGCCTCCACAATCACCTGACCTCAACCCAATTGAGATGGTTTGGGATGAGTTGGACCACAGAGTGAAGGAAAAGCAACCAACAAGTGCTCAGCATATGTGGGAACTCGTTTAAGACTTGGAAAAGCATTCCTCATGAAGGTAATTGAGAGACTGCAAGGCTGTCATCAAGGCAAAGGGTGGCTACTTTTGAAGAATCTCAAATATATTTTGTTTTGTTTAACACTTTTTTTGGTTACTACATGATACCTACCATATGTTATTTCATATTTTTATGACTTCACTATTATTCTACATTGTAGAAAATAAAGAAACCCTCGTAGCTGTGTCCAAACGTTTGACTGGTACTGTAGATGTCACTGTTGATTTGTTGTGATCAATTTGGCCCATGTGTGATGACCAGGTGGTTGTCATGGTAGGGACAGGCAAGCTTTTTTTCTGACTTCCTGATGATATGGTCCAATTACATACTAAGAAGCAAGATAATATTGCTAAAGAAGGCTAATGCTTTTGTATCAGAGACACATTTATTTTAGTCTGTGTTAAAGACCAGGATATATTATCTGTCAAAACATTTGGTTTTAAATTCCCATCGCAAGGTTGACCTATTTATTTAATACATTGCAAAATAGTTTAATTTTCTTTCTGGCACCTTTTAAAGACCTCATACTTGTTGTTTTTCTCCATTTGTCACCAACTCACCATGTACAACAAAGGTCTTGACTAAAACATGTTTTTATAACACTGATTTAAATCATGTAGATGTGTTATTTTCTTGACAAACTCGGGTGAGTGTTTTTCTTCAAAATCGGTGTAATCCAACCAGTTCAAGACTTGGAATGAGGCTAGGTAGTGCATCATTACTATTGTCAGCCGTAGCAGACACCCGACAGAATCTTTACTATTAAGTATGAATTGGCCATAACCTCGGTCCTTGCACGTTACATCCTGGTAATAGTCCAAGCTGAATCAAGGCGTGCTTATAGTTAAATCATTTCTTGATTCAATGCAATTATTTTTCTGACCCGGAAAATAGAGATTGGGTAATGAAGTGTTACAACCATCTCTGACAACACAGTTTGGTCTCATCACAAAAAAAGCTCATTTGCAAACAGTCAGTTCAAGGATTTATTTTTTACTGGCAACAAATACTTGTTCACTAAAGTACATCCACCAAACAAACATCAGAAAAAGTGTGTACTTTTCTTACAAAAAAGTATTTACAAAGTCACAATAAGAGCTGTGGCTTAGTGTAGGATCTTAGATCTATTTAGGGTCAGCAAACTGCATGCAGGCATCACGACTAACACACAGTACTGTGTAATGTATGTGATGCCTTTGTTTCTTCAGGTCAACAGATACTAACACGGTTTCACCATTATATGGGTTTTCAAGATGTTTAAAGTACACTACAGCACTGTATTCTTCAGGATCTAACCCACTGCACTATATACTTCTACAGACATTAACTCACGCCTGAGGTAATGACTACACTTGTCTAGGAATCTAGGACACCATGCTAACTCTGACATCATACGTTTGTCAGAAAACATACAAACCCTGTGACCGAGGCGAACGGTCACTGAATCACAGATGACAAACTATCAGCACACCACAAGTGATGATTGAGGGTAGCCTAGTGCTGCATTCATAACCAAGTGGGAAGGTGGTAATTACCAGTTGTCAAGTCGTAAATACCAGTTGGATGTATTGATGCTTTAAACTTGTTGAGAATGCCGAGTTGGGTAATGGCCAACAAGTTGTCAACAACTAAAAGCACAGCTATCATGCTTGTGAACAAAGTGTTCAAAAACCATATTAATAGATTGCTTTTTATAAATGTTTTGTTGCATTTAACTGCTGAAATTTCCTTAGTAGGTGACCTCAGATCAGCATGTAAGAGAAGTCAGGGATGATAGACGAGTTTTCCACTAGTAATTACCAGTTGGAGGGGCGTTCAAGTGGACTTTCCCAGTCGTATGTGGTAAATGCCACCTTCCCACTTGGTTATGAATGCAGCATTAGTCTTTGGTAAAGCAAAACTCAACTTCTGATAGGGATATAAGGAGGGGGACTAAACATAAACTGTGGTTATGAAAACAAGGCACTTCAACGGTTGGTAGGATCCATCGGTCACTGAAATATATAAACAGTAGGCCTACATAAAAAGGCACAAAACGTGCATCAAGTATTCCAGGATTTCGTCAAGTTCGGAGGTATCAGGTATCAATCCGGTCAGATATAGATCTTCGATTTAGTGTTCCCAACGGAGTTGCTCGACAAAAAAATAGTAAAATTACTGCTTTTTGTGAAGGGGAATACAGCTCGACAGACTGCTTCTATAGGGCATGTTATCTGAAGATTTTTCACCTGTTCTTCCCATTGAGTCAACAAAACATTTTCATTGGTTGAAGCACAATAGTTGGGTAGCTTTTGAAAAGCACCTCTCTTGATGTTTCACAGCAGTGTGGAACTAACTGCATTGGACCCTAGACCAGCAAGTGTACAACTACCTCGACGGAGGTAGGTGTACACGTGGCCAGGAGATACAGTATTTGGTAGTTACTGCTTTGTTGTCTGCAATGCCAACAGATGCTTTGACACAGAACTATGTTATACATTTGGTAACACTTCAGATTGACGGCCATGCATAACAGGTTCACAACTTCAACATATATACATGCTAATGTCTAACAGCAGGTTAACAACACTGCAGTTGTAGACATTTGCAATGCCTTATGTTTCTTAAATGTCACCAAAGATTTCAGGTAGGGAGAAAAGAAACTGCATTACCAGTATTTCCTATATGGAGATTATGCCGCTGTACTTGCATCAGTAGGACAAAGTGGACGATGAAGGACAGAGGATATTTAACATTTTTATTCTAGAAACACGTGTCGTCGGTGTAGCTGGGGACCACTTGGTCAGTGCAGTTCCTGGGGTTGAGGTGCGTGTTGGGAGGTGTTGTGTTGTTGGAACAGTTCAGCCACGGGTGGAACAACAGCTCCGAGGCCTCCAGTCTCTCTGAGGGAGCTTTTCGCAGCATGCAGCACACCAGCGACTTGGCCTGCACTGAGAGTGACTCTGGCACTGTGAATGCCCCCCGGCGGATCTTACTGAAGAGCGCAGCAGGCTCCACGTCTTGGAAAGGGTAACGTCCCACCACCATGGTGTACAGCACCACACCCAGGCTCCACACGTCGGCAGCCTTCCCTGAGTAGGAGTGGTGCGAGTTGAGGATCTCGGGGCCCACGTAGGCCGGGCAGCCGTGCTTGTCCGTCAGAGAGTCGTCGTCCCCATGGAGCAGACAGGAGTCTTCCAGGTTCTGAAGAACAAGCTTGGTCCTAAGGAAAACCAGAGAGAGAGGTTGAGTCATCATAGTAATCAAACCCCCATGGTGGGACATCATGTTTTCTGCTTTGTGTGATTTACAGGTGGTGCACTGGGTCATATGCATGCATAATACAGTGGCTTACATAACTGTCTGGAATAACACTGGAGTTTACAGGGTTGGAGAAATTGCAGTCCTATATGACAGTTATGATGTCATGATTAAGACATTATGAAGATCTTTAGAGTCATTTTAACAGTTACCCAACTAAAGGGCTTTCTTTAGCCGTGACATAACGGAAGTTAACATGGCCAGGCATATGTGGTCTGTCTAAACATTCAGATGATGAATTTGGGACAGGTCTCAGTCACTACTGTAAGGCAATCTAACCTGCAAACAGATGATCATGTTCCTCAGCTAAAACTCGATTTAAGTTAAGAAAAGTGTCAACTACTAACCTCTGCTGGTCCACGAAGACAAACTTGCGCAGCTTGAGGTCACGCAGGACAACGCCGTGCTCGTGACAGTGGGCCACCGCCGCTGCCATCTGGCTGAAGAGACGGACCGCCTCCTCCTCCTGGAGCCGCTTGCACGTGCGCACGTAAGAGTGCATGTCACCGTAGTTATGCTGAAAGAAGACGTAGACGCTGCGCTCGCCCATCACCACCTCTGCGATGCGGCAGATGTTGTCGTGGGGCAGTAGGCGGGCGTAGGGGGCGATGAGCTCCTGGTACCGCCTCATAGAAAACACCTGGTAGAGGACATGGGGTAGAATTAGGTTACAATTCATAAGTTCATGGTCAAATTACAGACCGAACTACAGTACAGCTATGCATATTCTTTATTGCCTGAGGATAATGTACCCATTCGAGTGTCAAAGAACACCGTGTGTTCCTGTGCATATGACAAATAAGCTGAACTTGAACGGCACAAAAGGGATGTGTGTGCATAGGTCGATTTCACAGGCACAGTATCAAGCAAGTACCGACAGACAGTTGGGCGACTTGATTAAGCAAACAGTCACACCACTATCTGGTCATGTAGCTACAATACATACCTTGCAGGTGTACTCCTGCTCTGTGACCCTATGGACGGCCCTGTAAGTCTCTGTTCCCTCTGTGGGTTCAAGGAGGACGTAGGGCCCGATGCAGGACACACAGTGGTGGTCGGAGCCCACAGGACCCGGACTGTGTCTCAGGGGCCTCAGGCATGGGGCCAGGCCGGGGGATGAGGGTGGCAGGCTCAGTCGAGGACGCTTGCATTTCAGGGCCTCTGTGTAGTCCTGGGGGTCATCCAGCTCCAGCCGCTTCAGCCGCAGGGGACGAGTAGGCGCAGGGGCGGGAGAGATGTTCACACTCATCTGAAAGAGTCACATGGATTGTTTTAGTGGGTTTCATTGCAATATGTGTAGGACGTGACTGAACCACATGTAGGGTAGGGTCATCCTAGTGGGTTGTATGATTTGTGTTTGATTGGATATGCTGATAACCACATTTCAAATACACAGTGAAATAACTACCTATAAAAACTTACTGTGTGCAAATACTGTATATTTTTTATTGCACATACAAAGCATAATTTACAACTTGGGGAACTTGGAGAAGAGATGTGAATCATATCCACCATTAAACAGTGCTAAATAACAGGCTACAAGTTATTGGATGACGCCATCGAGCCTTGACTGATGAGCAATGTCTGTCATATGCATTACTCAAATTACTGACGGTTTCTTTCGAAATGTGGCTTGTGAGTCAGTCACTCTCAGCCAGCCAAATGAAAAAAAAAAGTTAAATACATGGACGGACGTCATGATAAAAGTGACGTCAGGCTTCCCTTAGCTTGCGCCAAGGCCTGAAGTTTTACAAGTAAAATAAACATGATACATTTACATTATAACTAGAAGAGGTCACATGGGGTTATGTTATTAGTCGAAATAAATATTTGTTGAACCGGGTAAAACTGGTCAGACCAGCGAGCAATTCTGAGAAATAGAGCGACCTCGGGATACTTCACGAGCGCGAAGAGTGGAAGGGAGAGTTGCACCATCACTTTCTAAAAGTTTAACATTGTTGTTTCACGACAACATACAACTAAAAAAGGTATGAATTGTCAATACATGTCGGGACTGCAAGCAACCCCTTCAACTGTATGATAAAAATAGGATACTGAGATAGGGTGAAAATTGTGAACAAGTTCTTACCTTGGCAGTGGAAGACAAAGGGGTCAGCTCTCCAGAACAGAACAATGGTATGGTAACTCCAGCTTTTGGTGTAGTGCTTTGCTTGTCAAGAAACTCGAAATGTGCAGTAAACGTAGCAAAACCCTTGCTGTGTAGAGGAAACCAAATAATTTTGATCGCTTCAGACAAAATGTTTTTCTTCCTTCTAGAAGAAAGTGGTTAAAGGGAGTCTAACGTATATACAGTTGCATGTGCAAAATATGTAACCATAACATACGAGTTCAAATTAGCTTTCGTCGTTTGTTGTGCGGGATGTCTGTTCACATATCCAAAGCAAAATATGTATTAAAGTCCTTGACAAATTGAATAGGTTATTTTGCTTTGAAGAGAGGCGGCAACACTGGTGTCTCTACTGTTGTTGGTACAGATGCCTTTGTTCCATTCCCGGTGTGTAGCGACTTGTGTATCCAGTGTTTTCCTTGCGAAAAAGCCAGCGACTTTTAGTAGAAAACCAGCAAAACCTTCTATAAATAGTGAAAATACACGTTTAAAGACTCTTGCACAATAATGAAGAAAGAGCGCCTACTTGTCCGAAGTAGTTATGGAAACTCGTGGACGCGTCCAGATAAATAATTGGTCAAAGGGAAGAAAGAGTAAGCTACACGTCCCCTATTTGGTCAATTGCATAGTAAACCTTTAATTTCCAAATGTAGTCCCTAAAAAGTAGATTTCTAATCAGACGTGCCCCCACCGACTGATTGAGAATGGACTGGACAGCACATTGGCTTCAAATATCCTTTCTGTTACAGCAGTGAAGTTGGTGATGCGCGACTGAGAATGATTGCAACATCGTAGCTCCACCCCCCTGGTCTGACGACATCAGCCGGGGAACGTCGCAATAGTCACCCAGGCAGTTTACATCTATTGAATGGAACAAAACTAATCTTGCAATTTAAATCTGAAATTGCAAGGTGTGGCGCAAGTCATTGATCATAAAGTAATTATGTGACAAAATCCAGTTGAGGTGGAATACATCCAAATGTGCACTGACCAAATTAATTCAAAACGATTTACTCTACATGCAAGAGTTGCATATATAATTATTTTTAATTTTTCTCCAAAGGACATTGGGCATGTTATTTAATAAGATAAAACAAATTGTCACTATAAACCCAACCATATGTTGGACAGGGTTTGCCACACCCCTGCTATGACTCAATAGCAATGATTGTATTGCACCATTCTTCACAATGCATGCTCTCTGGATGGCATGCACATGGGGATGGGTTAATATTAATCATGTATATAAACCATGGATTGCTGATGCTATGCATTGACCAAGGACAGGCTTTGAAGCCACTGGTTGGCCATATTGGCACTCCTCAGAAAAGCAGACCTAAATAGAAATGAATGGAATTCTACAGTATTTCAATTAAATGTTTCAAGGACAACATTTATTGAAATATGTTTTGTTGTAGTGGGGACAGTAACATTAGTACATAAAAAATATATACTTGAAGGAAAATCTCTCTATATTTTTTAATTATTATA
Source organism: Oncorhynchus clarkii lewisi (assembly GCF_045791955.1). Taxonomy (NCBI): domain Eukaryota; kingdom Metazoa; phylum Chordata; class Actinopteri; order Salmoniformes; family Salmonidae; genus Oncorhynchus; species Oncorhynchus clarkii. The sequence continues at coordinate 46,311,045 of NC_092163.1, read as the reverse complement.
TATATATTGTTTTATGTTTAGCTCACATAATATCATTTACAAGTATGCATTAAGGTGTCTGTAATAGCATAAAAGTGGCAAAAACAAATATAGAAATTAAATAAATGCATTTCTATATCTTCCAAAATATTTTTAACACCTGCTAAGATGGAGGCGCGGTGGCTTCAAAACAGAGGCCCCTGTCAAGTAATCTTGTGTATATGTAAATCATTGGTTATTTTGGGTTAGCAAATATCTGTTTGATTGTTGTAACTATGGAAAAGTAGAGAAATTGACTTTGAAAGTAGAAGTGTGTTGTCCTCACCATCTATGTTCAACACATTTTGCAAGTATCAGAAAAAAGTGCCTAACATTGATTACAGAGCTAAACAAATTCAGTAGCCTGGATCAAATACATTTTATCCGGCTATTGATACAACAACTGTCCTCCACGTATGTATGCCTCACTAACACACACGTGGAGGACAGTTTCACATTATTAATGTCAATGAAACACATGGATCTTTAGTACTGCATAGGTAGGGTAGCTTTTAATGGCCTGAGCTTGTGCTTGAGTTGCACAACGTTCACTTCAAAGTCGTCTTTGTGTGACCAAAGATAGGATGTAATGCTTCATTACTGGTGTGGTCCTGAGCTGAGTCAGAGGGTGTGTGTTTGTGTGTGGTCTCATTTGACTAATTTTACTGCTTTTGGGTTCCAACAGTCCTCACAAGGATAGTAATTCAAGGAAAATGTGTGGGGACATTTTGCTGGCAACCTAAAGAAAGAATTACATTTTAGGGTTAGGGTTACAATTAAGGTTGCGATTAGGGTTAGGGGTTAAGATTAGGGTTAGGTTAATTTAAGGTTTAGGAAATATATGATTTTGAATGGGAATAAAGTTTTGGTCCCTACTTGGGTAGTAAAACCAACGTGTGTGTGGGTGAGGGAAGCGTCCTGTGCCTGTGCCGTGATGACACCTAGTCAGACCTATGAGTGGGAGATCATCCTTGCCTTAATATTGAAACATTTCAATTGCACACACAGCGTTGCATGACTGGTAGAGACATTGCCTGAGGCTACAGCCATGAAATTGTCACTCGTCGCAATGTAACTTGGCAGCACTAAATATCCTAAAATATTCTCTGGGAGCCTTTCTCTCCCTGCCTGCCTGCTGCCTCAATCTTCCTTCATTAACTCTGTGAGTCACAGTTTGATGATGAATGAATCACCCTCTGTATTAACATTTACATGGAAGGATTATGAAACAGAATAATTTGTGTTGGCACCATAGCAGTCTGCAAATAGTGCAATGATAAACCAATAACTATCTCAGTACAATAGATGGCAATCAGAGGAAATTGATTAGTGGGGGAAAATGACTAGATTTTTCTGAAACTCTCAGCTGTGTTGAAGTCATACTTCCTGGGTTGAGCAACAGTAGGCCTATCGCAATGGGAGCATAAGTCGCTGTTCTCACAGTGGCGTGCCTTGATGCTGGAGTCATGTAGACTTGGCTGTTCTGGTAACCCATGATACAAAATGTCCTGGTAACCCCTACACAATGTTCAGTGGTGACAGACTCTCAGCCTGGGGAACATGGATTGGAGAGGGCTGGCTCAATGAGAGGGCTAGCTCAATTAGCCTAGCTAACAAAGAGGTTATAGCTTTTATTTATGTGGGTAATTGGATTATCAGTACTTCTAGGGGTTTCAATGGCTCTTTTGGAGTTTGGGTCTTCAGCTATCAGACCACAGAGTTCCTGGCATTCACAACAGGCAGACACTACCATGAATTGGGCCTCTTCCCACTACTGTAATGATTCAGTCAGGGGAAAGAAAAGGGCAAGTTTGGGGTATTGCATCATAATGCTGCTTTTGTGGTGGATGGTTCTCTGTTAGGGAAAATATCTGCAGGACTTTTTAACTGTGACCAGGAAGATAAATAACAGCAGAGCCAACCATACTCGGCTTGGCCTCATTCTGGCACGGCCACAGCAATGCAAGAGATTACGAAAGCAGAAATTCCATTGCAGCGACAGGTCTTTTTGCATAAACAAGTTAGACAGTGGTGTTCTTCTCAGGCAAATGGTACCTGCTCCTCTGACCGTGCTCCTGAAAAAAGCCGCTCATGCTCCCCAATTACATTTGACAAAACTTCTATTTCAGTTATAGCTCATTGTTCTTAAAGGTATTTAATGAAGACAATAACTTGTGACATCAGCTGATGTAAAAAAGGCTTTATAAATACATTTGATTGATTGATTGATTAGACAGATTAAAAGGAAACTGAGCCTGATTTTCCCATTAACTAAACAGAACAGTTATAATACAGCTTCATAATTGTGTTAATTTATCCACTTAACCTGATGATGCCATCTGGTTTGCTCTTTTATTAATCACATTAAAGATTTGTCCTTTGAAGCAGAAGCTACAAAGTACCTGTCACCTTCCTCTAGCCTTTCAATGGAGAGGAGATTCAATTAGCTGGCATCTGTCAATGTATGCTTCTTTCTAGAATTGAATTATAAGAGGCCACACTGCTGCCACCGTCCCTTATGGCCTGTCCTAAGGCCTTCATCCAGACATTGTATTGGAACCTATCGTGACCTATTTAGCCCTGTTGACTGTAACTAGCTGTGCACTGACAGACCTCCCCCTCATTAGACACTGAGCGCTAATCTCTTTACAGATCAAAAGTCGCAGGCGTCAGGTTCCATTATGACTGGCCTTTAACGCTTCTTACTGCTGGCTGTGGTGGAGTAGCTCCACCACAGCTGGGCTGTGGGTGTTTGTGTATTGCGTAGGGAGGCACAGTTTGTGTATTGTTTCTAATGGCTCATTAATGTCTAATGCCCTTTGAGGAAGCAGTAAATCCCCATGGTCTTCCCCTTCCCCCCCCCCCATCACCAGTCCCTATTTATTTATTTATTCTAGCTCAGTGACGACAGAGTTTTGCTTTCAGTCCTTTGTGCCTACTGCATTATCTGCACATTACTTTTAATGGCAGTTCAAACCATTTCTAAAGAGTGATGCATCCAAAATGCTGTTGTGCAAACAAGGTCCCGAGACTATACAGTTTTAAATAGATTCCATGACCTACCCCAAATATTTATATTATCCCCTAAACAAATCACCAGAGACATTTGATCCTTTTAAACCAACGCCCTTAAGAAAGTAACATGTACACTGAACAAAAAAACGCAACATGTAAAGTGTTGGTCCCATGTTTCATGACCTGATTAAACAGCATGATCATTACACAGGTGCACCTTGTGCTGGGGACAATATAAAGCCACTTTAAAATGTGCAGTTTTATCACACAGAACAATGCCACAGGTGTCTCAAGTAGAGGTCGACCGATTAATCGGAATTGCCGATTTAATTAGGGCCGATTTCAAGTTTTCATAACAATCGGAAATCAGTATTTTTCGGCGCCGATTTAAAAATATATATTTTTTAAAATACCTTTATTTAACTAGGCAAGTCAGTTAAGAACACATTCTTATTTTCAATGACGGCTTAACGGTGGGTTAACTGCCTCGTTCAGGGGCAGAACGACAGATTTTCACCTTGTCAGCTCGGGGGATCCAATCTTGCAACCTTACAATTAACTAGTCCAACGCAATAACGACCTGCCTCTCTCTCGTTGCACTCCACAAGGAGACTGCCTGTTACGCGAATGCAGTAAGCCAAGGTAAGTTGCTAGCTAGCATTAAACTTATCTTATAAAAAACAATCAATCATAATCACTAGTTAACTACACATGTTTGATGATATTACTAGATATTATCTAGCGTGTCCTGCGTTGCATATAATCTGACTGAGCATACAAGCATACAAGTATCTAAGTATCTGACTGAGCGGTGGTAGGCAGAAGCAGGCGCGTAAACATTCATTCAAACAGCACTTTTGTGCGTTTTGCCAGCAGCTCTTCCTTGTGCGTCAAGCATTGCACTGTTTATGACTTCAAGCCTATCAACTCCCGAGATGAGGCTGGTATAACCGAAGTGAAATGGCTAGCTAGTTAGCACGCGCTAATAGCGTTTCAAATGTCACTCGCTCTGAGCCTTCTAGTAGTTGTTCCCCTTGCTCTGCATGGGTAACGTTTCTTCGATGGTGGCTGTTGTCGTTGTGTTGCTGGTTCGAGCCCAGGGAGGAGCGAGGAGAGGGACGGAAGCTGTACTGTTACACTGGCAATACTAAAGTGCCTATAAGAACATCTAATAGTCGAAGGTTAATGAAATACAAATGGTATAGAGGGAAATAGTCCTATAATTCCTATAATAACTACAACCTAAAACTTCTTACCTGGAAATATTGAAGACTCATGTTAAAAGGAACCACCAGCTTTCACATGTTCTCATGTTCTGAGCAAGGAACTGAAACGTTAGCTTTCTTACATAGCACATATTGCACTTTTACTTTCTTTTCCAGCACATTGTTTTTGCATTACTTAAACCAAATTTAACATGTTTCATTATTTATTTGAGGCTAAATTGATTTTATTGATGTATTATATTAAGTTAAAATAAGTGTTCATTCAGTATTGTTGTAATTGTCATTATTACAAATAAATAAATAAAAATTGGCCGATTAATCGGTATCGGCTTTTTTGGTTCTCCAATAATCGGTACCGGCGTTGAAAAATCATAATCGGTCGACCTCTAGTCTCAGGTTTTGAGGGAGCTTGCATCTGGCATGCTGCCTGCAGGAATGTCCATCAGAGCTGTTGCCATATAATTTAATGTTCATTTATCTACCATAAACTGCCTCCAACATAATTTCAGAGATTTTGGCAGTACGTACAACCAGCCTCACAACCGCAGACAACGTGTATGGTGTCGTGTGGGTGAGCGGTTTGCTAATGTCAATGTTATGAACAGAGTGCCCCATGGTGGGGTTATGGTATGGGCAGGCATTTCTACAGACAATGAAGACAATTGCATTTTATTGATGACAATTTGAATGCACAGAGATACCGTGACGAGATCCTGAAGCCCATTGTCGTGCCATTCATCCGCCGCCATCACCATGTTTCAGCATGATAATGCACAGCACCATGTCGCAAGGATCTGTACACAATTCCTGGAAGCTGAAAATGTCCCAGTTCTTCCATTACCTACATACTGATCAGACATGTCACCAATTGAGCATGTTTGGGATGCTCTGGTTTTACATGTACGACAGCATGTTCCAGTTCCCGCCAATATCCAGCAAATTAGTGTGACAACATTCTACAGGCCACAATTAACTGCCTGATCAACTCTATGCAAAGGAAATGTTTTGTGCTTGTGCTTCATGAGGCAAATGGTGGTCACATCAGAAACTGACTGGTTTTCTGATCCACGACCCTACTTTCTTTAATTTTTAGGTATTTGTAACCAACAGATGCATATCTGTATTCCCAGTCATGTGAAATCCATAGATTAGGGCCTAATGAATTGATTTCAATTGACTGCTTTCCTTATATGAAATGTAACTCAGTAAAATCTTTGAAATTGTTGCGTGTTGCGTTTATATTTTTGTTCAGTATAGTTTTGGCTAATAGATGTTCTGGGTATTGACCGAATTGAATGCTTCTGTGTGGTCGGAATGAGGAATGTTTAAGGGCACTGCCGCCTCTGGCTAATCCACAATCAATTATATACTGTGGTCATGTTTCTCTTGACCTGTTATTTTTGAAAAGGTTAACCAGAGGTGGGTAGAGTACTGAAAATCTGTACTTAAGTAAAAGTACTGTTACTTAGATTGTAATTTACTGAAGTAAAATTAGCTATCCAAAGAAACTACTCAAGTACTGTGAGACTAAAAAAGTATCCAGACAGAAAACTACTTAAGTACTAGTTACACATTTTTTTTGGTAATTTTTTTACACCTCATAGTAAACTGTGACAGCAAACAAAAATAACAACAACTTGACATTAATTTATTATTTAAGCCTGCCAGCACCAATTTGCAGATGTCCACCAGCACAGATAGTCTCCAATGAAGAATGATATCAAACAAAGTCCGTAGGCTGTACAGTTTCAATTACGGTCTTATTCAAAGTTGACTTAATATCTATCAATGTGCTCAATTTCATCAAAAAGGTAAATGGTACTCGATGCATTGGAATCATTTCACAATTTCAATGGCATTAATAAATATCTATCATATACATTTATTTCACAATAACATTTCAAGTACATGTGATGGTGAATACGTGCTTTTTACTCCGAATAAAATATCAAGGAGGATCAGGTAAGTAAAGACTTGGTGGAAGAACCAGCCTCCTCAGTCTTCTGAAAACCTAACCCTGGGAGAGAGTTGTATTTGTCAGAGACAATTACACACATTGTTATGCCAAAGACCCACCTGAATGGCTTTCCAAGAGGTGTTGCGTGTTCCTGAGTGGTCTAGTCTCAGTCCTGACTTAAATTAGCTTGAAAATCAGAGACAAGGTTTGAGTATTGCTGTCCATCAATGATTCCAAACTAAATGTACCTAAACTTGAGCAATTGTGACAAAAACAATGGACATATATTGCCCTAAGAGTTGTGAAAAGTTTGTATAATATTTTTTCTAAATGATCACAGCTGTAATGGCTGCCAAATGTGCTTCCAACAAGTATTAACTCTGGGGTGTGAAGACATGCAATCAAGACATCTTTGTTTATTTTTGGATTAATAAGGAACATTTCTATAAGCAGGTTGTAGGTTGTGTAGATCTGTAGAAAAATTATATAATTGGTTCCCTTTTTAGATTAAATTTTGAGGCAGCAAAATGTGAATACTCCAAGAGGTGTGTAGACTTTCACTAGGCACTGTAACACAGTATTTAAATTAGTTATTTTATACAGTCATTATTGCACATCTTTATCAAGGTTGACATTTTCAGACCCCACTCATTTATAAGTCCACAAATGGATTTAGCAACTAAGGAATCTAGCGTTTAAATGATTGTGAATGCACTCCATAGAGTGTGTACTACGTGATGAAATATTTAAGAAATGATTGGGAGGAAAGATGGGAATGCTAATTTAAGTGGTGTATGATTATAGACTTGAGGGGGAAAAAAGTTCAACTCAATCGCTCACATTGATAGCATAGCATGACACCCAATAACCTATTAGGGACTTCCCTGTTCATTCCCCTTATTTGTTTATTTCAGATGAAATGTGTGGCATAACTTAACTCAGAAACAAAGCGGAAAATGCTGAGTTAAGCAGTTCTTGTGAAAGATTTCACAATTATAAGTCACGTCCCTAACGATGCAATAATTATTCGGAAGTGATGACTATGAAGGAAACCGAAAGTCTCTCCAAGCAGTTGGCAAGTTTTTTGGGGGGGTTAGCTGGATATTTTCTGGTTAATAATAATGACGAATTAACACAGACTTTCTTCTATTGTAACTTATTTTGGTACATTTTGGTAAATGAAGAAAAAAAATCTATGAACATTGAACAGCTGTTTGAACCAGTTCATTCTCCTGCTGTAGGCTATTGCCTAACGTTAGCCACTGGAAAGGTGCAGACAATTTATCTTTGATCCCCTCCCTAACGTTAGCCACTGGAAAGGTGCAGACAATCTATCTTTGATCCCCTCCCTAACGTTAGTTCAGCTGTTTTGTGCCCTTTTCTATCAAAACAATAAAAAAGCCTGTCTCCACAATGAACTCCTGCCTTTGTGTTTATGTGAGTCGTGTAAAACACATATCTTCGAGTCTTGTGTAAACATAGAATGGGGCCTCTGAAACTGAAATGACCTTTCACAAGTGAACAGAGCCGGTAGCCGAGGGCAACCAATACAATCTCACGAGAGCCTTATGACTGTAATGAAATCATAATGTGGGCTAAGTGAAATCATACCGACCTGGCATAGAAGCTGAGGAGCCTGGGTCTACATGAACAGAGCCAGTGGATGCCCAGGTCAAAAGAGAATTAATAACTAAGACCCTGTGTTGAGCATGCAGTGAAATACTGAGAAATGTATTTTGTTTTTTGCTGACAAGGCCACACACAATGAGCCCATTCTCTTCCCTATAGTCTACAGTATGTGTGTCTCTACCATTAAGGCAAACCACAAACAAATACACAAGAGATTTACACATGACACATCAGCAATTTCCTATTTTCAACAGAACACTAAATTAACATGGGATTATCGCTGGCAGGATTTGGGTCAACCAAATGCTTCATTTTGTGTCCAATGCGGAATTATCATGTAAAAAGGAAAATAAATGAGGAAAAGGATTTATACATTTGTAAAGAGTAATGCTGTATGTGTTGCTGAGTGTTGCCATGGCTCACTGTAGCCTTCAGTCCAAGCTAGATGTAAACCACTAGGGCTGGCATCCTATTCACTATATAGTGCATGACTCCTGGCTAGGACCCCAGAGAACAGGGTGCCATTTTGGGATGCAAAGAGATGTGATTTTTAAAGGCCTCCAAGCCACTGTGTTTCATCTCGTTCCATCGCTGCTAGCTGGTGCAACGGATCTATCTCTATATTGAGAATGACATTTCAGATGCATTTCCACACCCAGCCACAAAAGTGGCCTTTTCGAGTCAGCTGCGTTTTCTCTCTGAATCGCATGCCTTTCATAACAAAATGTGATGAAATCAGAGGCCAAGTGCTCTGACTCAACGGTGGTCTGCCATTAACGCCAGGCTATGCCCAGAGACAGAGCACAGCCTGGTCTGGTCTGGCTACACTTAACACATACATACAGTATGGACCAAAACAGCAGGGTTCTCCTTGGCTTATTGTTAAGCTCTGTTTTCCCATCCAAAATGAAGGTCTGATCATCAAAACAGAGTCTTATTTGCTCTCTCTCACTCACTTTAACTTCCTCACAGTATCACCTTTTAGGCTTGTTTTGTCAGACTATATTTCCCAAAATATCTATTTATTGGATGAGGGATGTGCAATCAATCCATGTCGAAAGCTAAAGCAAAAGAAGGAAAGGCTATACAGAGACACTTGGCTTGACTAGCACCTTGACACAATTGACAGATTGATATGTCCACCACATGGACATCAATCAAAATCAGATTCAATAGTCTTAACCTGGGGTTTCCTTCTGTTTGATTTGGAAGAGTCTACTGTATATTGAGTGGCTAGTAGTGAGCTATTGAGTTCACAGATGTGTTCAGCTGTCAAAGGTATAAATGACTCAGTCTTTCTGTGACTGTGGTACAGATTACACGGTCTCTAGTGTGGGTAGTAGGGTTTGGTGTTGACTCCATAGTGACTGTTTGTGTGTTTTCTCACTGGCTTGGCGTGTCACAACCTGTGGGATTCCCCAATAAGAATGTTGCTTTAAAGTAGATTGTTCTGTAGTTTTACTGATCATTTTACACCTGGTACCTTGCCCTCTGCTGGCTCCTCTCTATCACACCCTGATACATGTGTTACTAACAGGTAACATCTTAGTTGCTTTCCAAGCTGTATTTAGGAGAGAGAGGACTATTTTGACTGAACTGATCTCTGTCATTCTGATGAACTAAGACAGTGGGTAGCTAGATATAGATGTAAAGGGGTTCCATGTGATTGATTCTCCACCAGACAGCTTTTTGAAGTTTTGGAGTCTAAAATAGTTCTCTGTGATCAAGGGATTTCACTAAGGACCCTGGAGACAGGGCTGGGACAGTAGTCAGGAATCAGGATGCAATTATCTGGGACACTTCCCATTGGATTCTCTGAGAGGATTTCCCATCTCAGCCCCCATCAAAGTCCCACACAGGTCCATTGGCAACAACAAGGCCCATTCCAGCAGGAAAGGGTGAAACTACTGTAGTGAAGTGGTGGGGCTGAGGTCTGTGGTTTAGCCAGCGTTTCCGCTCCCCACTCATATGACTCCTGTGAGTAACCAGACCCCCTAGACCATGCAGCTGCGGGTAGAACAGGCCCCAGAACTGCATGTGGAGGGTTGTGAAATCCATGTCGAAAAACACTTGACTTGACTAGCACCTTGACACATTTGACAGACTGATATGAGTCTAGCACATTGAGATCAGGGAAAATACCATTTGATATCTCTCATGACAAGGTCATTCAAATGTAGATAAAATAATACTGCCGTTCATTAGAAAATAACTCTTATCAGCAGTTGCCAACTCATCTCAGTGTTGGGAGCTTCATCCTGCTAGGAGCAAGAAACTGATGGGACTGTCTGTGCTTTATCTGAGCTTTGATTGATTTCCTCATATCCTCCTTTGTACTAGTGCTTTCCCCTCGGCCACCACAGCATCCGTCTCCCTGTCGCCCATGCAGCCGAGTCGCACACCAGGAAGGAAAGGGAAGTGAACACGTCGTTTGCATAGCTGGGTGGGTACAGACAGATACATGAGAAATGTCCTGGAACTGAAGGAGTTCATCCTGTGTGCAACTTTAATGAGGACTAGTCAGCGTGGTTGTACAGTATTCATACCCAGTCAAGAATTAAATATTGATTGATAGAGGGGATTTGATATACACTAGATACTAATTAATGCAGTAGTATGAATAGGTTACGATATACTTCCGAGATTACAGTTGATAAAATAGCAATAGCACTGTACTGTAGTTCCCATATACGGTGCATTCGTAAAGTTTTCAGACCCCCCCACATTTTAAGTTACAAACTTATTCTACAATTGATTAAATAGTATTTTTTCCCTCATCAATCTACACACAATACCCCATAATGACAAAGCAAAAATGTTTTTTTTTTAATTTAGCAAGTTTATTAAAGATAAAAAACTGAAATATCACATTTACTTAAGTAGTCAGTACTTTGTTGAAGCAACTTTGGCAGCGATTACAGCCTTGAGTCTTCTTGGGTATAAGCTTGACACACCTGTATTTGGGAAGTTTTTCCCATTCGTCTCTGCAGATCCTCTCAAGCTCTGTCAGGTTGGATGGGGAGCGTCACTGTACAACTATTTTCAGGTCTCTCCAGAGATGTTCGATCGGGTTCAAGTCCGGGCTCTGGCTGGGCCACTCAAGGCTATTTAGAGACTTGTCCCGAAGCCACTCCTGCGTTGTCTTGGCTGTGTGCTTAAGGTCATTGTCCTGTTGGAAGGTGAACCTTCGCCCCAGTCTGAGGTCCGGAGCACTATGGAGCAGGTTTTCATCAATGATTTCTTTGTACTTTGCTCCGTTCATCTCTACCTCGATCCTGAGTAGTCTCCCAGTCTCTGCCGCTGAAAAACATCCCCACAGCATGATGCGGCCACCAACATGCTTCACCGTAGGGATGTTGCCAGGTTTCCTCCAGATGTGACGCTTGGTATTCAGGCAGAAGAATTCAATCTCAAATCTCAATCGCAATTGAGACAGCTCAGACACGAGACCTATGTGGCAGAGTCTACAGGCAATCACGGACTACAAAAAGCTTAACATTCAGGCCAAAAAGTGCAATCTTGGTTTCAACAGACCAGAGAATCTTGTTTCTCATGGTCTGAGAGTCTTTAGGTGCCTTTTGGCAAACTCCAAGCGGGCTGTCATATGTATTTTACTGAGGAGTGGCTTCCATCTGGCCACTCTACCATAAAGGCCTAGTGGGTGGAGTGCTGCATAGATGGTTGTCCTTCTGGAATGTTCTCTCATCTCCACAGAGGAACTCTGGAGCTCTGTCAGAGTGACCATCAAGTTCCCTGACCAAGACCCTTCACCCCTGAATGCTCAGTTTGGCCAGGAGTCCAGCTCTAGGGAGAGTCTTGATGGCTCCAAACTTCTTCCATTTAATAATGATGGAGGTCATTGTGTTCTTGGGGACCTTCAACACTGCAGACATTTTTAGGTACCCTTCCTCAGATCTGTGCCTCGACACAATCCTGTGTCGGAGTGCTACGGACAACTCCTTTGACCTCATGGCTTGGTTTTTGCTCTGAAATGCACTGTCAACTGTGGGACCTTATATAGACAGGTGTGTGTCTTTCCAAATCATGTCCAATCAATTGAATTTACCACAGGTGGACTCCAATCAAGTTGTAGAAACATCTCAAGGATGATCAATGGAAACAAGATGCACCTGAGCTCAATTTCGAGTCTCATAGCGAAGGGTCTGAATACTTATGTAAATCGGGTGTTTGTGTTTTGTATTTTTTATAAATTTGCAAAATGTTCAAAAAATCTGTTTTCACTTCATCATTATGGTATATTGTGTGTAGATTGATGAGAAAAACCATTTATTTAATACATTTTAGAATAAGGCTGTAACGTATCAAAATGTGGAAAAAGTCAAGGGGTCTGAATACTTTCTGAATTAACTGTAAATCTGCAGATTTATACAGGAATTCACTTATAACCCCAACCCCATTCTTCTTATTACTTCAGGCTTATATCACCCGCATTCCTAATACAACACCTAACTCCACTTGCCCAGATGACTGCTAGGGTAGTGGCAGCCATTTCAGTGCACGCAGGCTTGGGATTGGAACTCTGATGAAACACTCTGTAATGCCGCATGTCGGCATGACAATTCAATAGAGGGTCATACACCAGGGTCAAAATAATCTTCCTCTACCATCGGCACTCTGTTTGGTTCAAATTGCAGGCATTGTTCACTTTTGACAGTTGAATAAAAATAACTTTAAATAGTTTTTATTTTTCTTGCGAACTCCCACTGGGGAGAGTGTGTACAGCGCTGCATGATGCAATTCAGACATAATCACATGCACTTAATGAAAACGACACAGAGTCTTGTGAGAACTCTGGAGAAGTAGGATTCTGAAAGGTAGGGTTTCTGTCACGAGTTAAAGCCTGTGATAATATGAGCCTTCCTTCTTCCTGATAAATTAAGTAGACGTTTTTGCAATCGGCGGTAGGAATCAATTCTGTGGAACATCCCTATTTCAAAGAGCATGCTATGAGGAAAAAGCAACCTCCCTATTACCTCAGTCTCAACATAGTTCCACTGAACTTCTGGGTTTAAACAAAGAGGCAGTGTGTAACTGTGTTAATGTCATACTTCTAACAACAGAGTAGGATCAGATGGGTTTGGGTGTCCTCAAGGTGGCCTCTGCCTCAGACCACTGTCATGTGGTGTATTCTTATAACTCAGTGTGACTCTCCTGAAATGTTTGCTTGTCTGAGATGATAATTAGCCTCATAAATTCTGTGAGATCAGGATGGTTGTACGAGGCTAGATGATGATGGTGATGATGAGTATTTCTCACACCACACACTCAGATTTTCCATACAGATGCACCACAAACGAGCACAGACAGTGAAACCTGTATATAATTAACTACAGTAACATGCCTCGGGCTAATCTGGGAGTGCAGCAACCTCTCTCAACGATTTGTTTTGAGAAGAGAGGAGGAGGGCCACATTTTTGAATATTTAATTGCTGGTAGCATGTGTTGATAGTTACTATAGTGACTTCTTTGCGCTGACTTTTGTTTTCGCTCCTGGTGTGTCGACACAGTTCCTGTTGGCGGTGAGGGAGAGGTTGAGCAATCCCCTGGGCCATTGCGTAAGCTGGCCCCCTTCACTTTCAGGTATGAGCTAGTGAATCTGTCTGTGTGGCTGAAAGTCAAGCCTCTTCTAGGAATGTGATACGTGTCAGAGGAGCGGGATTGAGGTAATGCCATGCAAATACTGCTCCAGCTCCACTGGCTGCACAGCTACACAGACAGACAACCCAGCACACAGGGGAGGTTGTGCAAGACCTGACACCTGCTGAACAGTGGCAGGCAGAAACACATGAGGGGGTGAGCAAGAGAGAGGAAGAAATAGAGAGACAGGGGGAGAGAGAGGAAGAGTGGAGAAGACAAGAGGTAGATATAAAGAAAGGTTGAGAGAAAAGGTTAAGAGAGGAAGAGTAAAGAAGAGGAGAAAGATTCAAAGGGAAGACGAGCATTGATAAGAAGTGAAAGAGAAACCAAGAGATTGACAGGTATTGAGTCAGACAGTGTGTGAATGAGAAGTAGCTAGGGACATAATTAAAAAGTGAGTGAGAGAGTAGATGGGCTAAGAAATTGGCAAGGAGCATAATTGACAGGTAGAAAGGAGAGAGCAGAGAGAGAGAGAAAGTAAAAAGAAACAGAAGCAGACAAGCCACAGGTTGAGAAAGAAGTAGAGGCACAGAAAGTGAGTAAAGGAGAGACTGACTGAGAGGGAGAGAATGGGAAGCAAAGAAAGTGAGGAAAAAGTGGAAGAGAAAGAGAGAAAAATTGTTTAGACCAGTACTACACACCAGTCTGATCACTGTACCTTGAGGTGAACTTTTTCACTCAGGAATGATTTTTCTTCATGTTAGAGCCCTTTTTCTGACCTCAGAGCGCCACGGTTAAGGCTTGTGTGTGTGTGTGTGTGTGTGTGTGTGTGTGTGTGTGTGTGTGTGTGTGTGTGTGTGTGTGTGTGTGTGTGTGTGTGTGTGTGTGTGTGTGTGTGTGTGTGTGTGTATAAGCTCTTAGGGATGACACAACTGCCCAGACAGGGCCGTGTACATACTGTAGTGTACACCGTCAAATGCAATGCCAGGCAATAACAGTGTCTCCATTGCAACAGATGGAGCAGAGCGGGACTGACTGCTATCATGCCGTAACGAGTTGCAATCAGTGTGCAATGATGACCAACACTTAGGCATCACCTCTCCACACACATAGTCTGCTTGCGTGTTTCAAGCGGCACCACAGGATTCAACAGCAATGGAAAATGCAGTTCTATTCATAGATTGCATGAGAGTTGCAGGAGGTGAGCGTGTATGTTGGATCATGAGTTTTCAGTGCCAGGTGCTGAAGAGGAAAAGGAATTGACTGGAAACGTTATGCTTTTTTTTGACTGGAAACGCATAACATATTCATGAACTATGTGTAATATATTCATACATGCTACATAATGTAAATGCATATAGTAGTTATGCATCCATCAGTAGGGATGTCACTGTCATTGTCTGTTAACCTGTGGTTGTTGAAATAACATGACCTAAAATGAGCATTTCTTAATGTTTAGTGCCTACAGACACAATAAAATACATTGACATCTGTCATCCATATATTGACTCAATTAATCATGGAGATCTAGTTTGTAGACTCCCAAGTTTAACAGTTTTGATTGGGCGCCAACCGTACAGTAACACCCACAGGAAAAAACAACAACACCCCCCCCAGAAATTCACCCTCTGCGAAAGGGAAGTGCTTATCTGGTGTTCACAGCCTCGTTGGGGACTCTTTGGTTTGGTTTCCACTAAAAAAAATAAAAAAAGGAAGTGCTGAGAGGTAAATCTTTTTCTGTGAAGGGAGTGTCTGATAACATTGGTATTCCCCTACATACACACACGCACGAGCAACACACGCACGCACACGCTCTCTCTCTGACAGAGCTAATTGTGGAAGGGCAATGTCATAGCAAGTTCTTCTTGCTGGAAAAAGTGACAGGCCCGGGAAAGGGGGGCGTAGGTACGCTACAAACGGCTGAGAAGTGGTCAGAAAGCATTACTCATTACCAGAAACAGAAAGTCATATTGGGTGAACAGATAGCCCAGCATTTTTCCCTCTCAAGGGCATTTCCATGTTTTTTTGCTGACCTTTATGTCTTTACGTAGACAT
Source organism: Oncorhynchus clarkii lewisi (assembly GCF_045791955.1). Lineage (NCBI taxonomy): Eukaryota > Metazoa > Chordata > Actinopteri > Salmoniformes > Salmonidae > Oncorhynchus > Oncorhynchus clarkii. Next base: position 46,295,547 of record NC_092163.1, on the reverse strand, counting down.
AATATATGATATTGGTGTACTTTTAGAGACATTTCAATCTACTCTTTTAATACAGTCATAATATCCTATAATTGCTATATGCATCCAGATGTATTTCAATATCAACGACATGTAACTTTTGTTGCTCTTGTTTTGACTCCAAGCTTTTGTTGGCGTGGTTGTGTTCTGCTGTGGATCTGGTTGTAAGATGACTGTCTGCAAATATTTGTGTGTGTGTGTGTATGTGAGTCTTTCTGTAAACTAGGGTACCAGTGATTTCCTACACTGGACAACTTGACCATTTTCTTCATGTCATTAAATTAAGATGTAAGGGGGATCATAGCTATATTCAATCAAATGTACAACTTGTTACATCTGTTGATACGGCATTGATAGTAATCTGCCATTTTCTTCATGTCATTAAATTAAGATGTAAGGGGGATCATAGCTATATTCAATCAAATGTACAACTTGTTACATCTGTTGATACGTCATTGATAGTAATCTGCCATTTTCTTCATGTCATTAAATTAAGATGTAAGGGGGATCATAGCTATATTCAATCAAATGTACAACTTGTTACATCTGTTGATACGGCATTGATAGTAATCTGCCATTTTCTTCATGTCATTAAATTAAGATGTAAGGGGGATCATAGCTATATTCAATCAAATGTACAACTTGTTACATCTGTTGATACGTCATTGATAGTAATCTGCCATTTTCTTCATGTCATTAAATTAAGATGTAAGGGGGATCATAGCTATATTCAATCAAATGTACAACTTGTTACATCTGTTGATACGTCATTGATAGTAATCTGCCATTTTCTTCATGTCATTAAATTAAGATGTAAGGGGGATCATAGCTATATTCAATCAAATGTACAACTTGTTACATCTGTTGATACGTCATTGATAGTAATCTGCCATTTTCTTCATGTCATTAAATTAAGATGTAAGGGGGATCATAGCTATATTCAGTCAAATGTACAAGTTTATGTAAATCCTGTGTTTAACACTTTTTCATGGTTGGTGTCTTGACAGAATTGTCTAAAATCGTGTGGCATAAACAAATTCTGTCCTTGCATTTATGGCAGTGTAAGTTGTCGTTATGTAATATATTAAGCATGAATCAGTTAAAATAGACATTGAACTTTAACCCTATAAGAATCCTGTATCTAGCTGTCGGACAGTTTTTGGTATAGAGCTCAGTGTCACGCCCTGACCTGAGATATTCTTTATATTTTGGTTAGGTCAGGGTGTGACTAGGGTGGGTATGCTAGTTTTGAATTGTCTCGGATTTGTGTATTGTCTAGGGTTTTCTAGGTCTAGGGGTTTTTGTAATTCTATGTTGGCCTGATATGGTTCCCAATCAGAGACAGCTGTTTATCGTTGTCTCTGATTGGAGATCATATTTAGGTAGCCATTTCCCTTTGGTGTTTGTGGGATCTTGTCTATGTGTAGTTGCCTGTCAGCACTCGTTTGTATAGCGTCATGGTTCGGTTTGTTATTTTGTTAGTTTGTTCAGTGTTCATTCTTTTAATAAATAAGAATGTACGCATACCACGCTGCGCCTTGGTCCGATCTTTATAACGAACGTGACACTCAGAAATACATTGTAGCTATGTAACATATTGTGTCTCCTTATATTACATGGTGAAAACCGTTTTTATGCGCACACAAATCCAAATAATAAATGCAATTGAGAAATCAAATACTTCTAACCAAAAAAGTCACCTTACCTTGATACATAAAACCTAAATCGATACTATGATTAACGTGGTTTTTCAATAATTATGCATAATACTTGTTGGATGCGTGTTTGGTGTCCAGCTGATTAGTTACGCCGTGATATTTTCACACATCATCTGATCCAAGAAGGAATTTTCCGAATGACAGCCAAGTGAGGAACAGCTGTTGTGATGGCGCATGCAATGCAACAACAGCCCAAAAGGTATTCGCGAGGAATGTCCAAAATATTTTGGTGTTTCATTTGTTACACCGGTGAAGACAGTTGTGCCTGGATTTGTTTTTATTTAACCTTTATTTAACTAGGCAAGTTAGTTCAGATCAAATTCTTATTAAAAATGACGGACTACCTCGGCCAAACGATGACAACGCTGGGCAAAGTGTGTGCCACCCTATGGGACTCACAATCACGGCCAGATGTGAATCAGCCTGGATTCGAACCAGGGACTGGAGATGCAGTGTCTTAGACCGCTGCGCAACTCGGGAGCCCCTCCCCAGACCCCGTGATCCAGTGGCGATTTTAGCTTGTAAATGTTGCTGGGGCAAACTCAACCAATTTTTTTAGATGGTGCCAGAAAAGCCACTACATAGCAGAACACTAAACAATTAATTAATTGCACGATAATGGTGACAAACGGTGCCTACAAACTGTTAGAACTTTCCTTTCAGCACCACGGAGTGAATGAATCCTTACCACCGCTACACCTGGCTATCAGCCGAGCCTTGTCTGGCAGCGAAACAGTTCATTCAGCCTCATTTACTGCCTTAAAAAAACATAGCTGATATGACTGACTTCCGTAAGTAAATATGATTTCTACTGACTCCTTGTGGATTTGTGTAACTCGATAAGAACCGCATTCTCCTTCAATATTAATGCCGGAATGAGTTTTGACTTTTGAACCATACACAAACATTATTACATTTATGTTCAGTAATTTCATAATGTTTGTTATTATTTCATGAACACTTAGCTCTAAGTACAGTGCATCGGAAAGTATTCAGACCCCTTTACTTTTTCCACATTTTGTTACGTTACAGCCTTATTGCAAAAATCACTGAAGCTGATTTTTATCTCCCTCACTAACTTTAAGCACGAGCTGTCAGAGCAGCTCACAGATCACTGCACCTGTACGTAGCCCATCTGTAAATAGCCCATCCAACTACCTCATCCCCATACTGTTATTTATTTATTTATTTTTTGCTCCTTTGCACTACAGTACACTCTACTTGCAGATTCATCTTCTGCGCATCTATCACTCCAGTGTTTAATTGCTAAACTGTCATTATTTTTGTCACTATGGCCTGTTTATTGCCTTACCTCCCTTATCTTACCTCATTAGCACACATTGTATATACACTTTTTATATTGTGTTATTGACTGTATGTTTGTTTATTCCATGTGTAACTCTGTGTTGTTGTTTGTGTCACACTGTTTTGCTTTATCTTGGCTAGGTTGCAGATGTAAATGAGAACTTGTTCTAAACTGGCCTAACAGGTTAAATAAAGGTGAAATAAATAAATAAATATAATTATTCCCTCATCAATCTACACACAATACCCCATAATGACGAAACAGAAACAGGCTTTTAGACATTTTTGCAAATTTATTACAAATAAAGATAAATCACAATTATATAAGTATTCAGGCCTTTTACTCTAGTACTTTGTTGAAGCACCTTTGGCATCGATTAGGGTGCAGGCCAGGCAGCAGGCTGTTTGCCAGCCTGCCAGCTTAGTGGAGTCTGCCACTAGCACAGTCAGTGTAGTCAGCTCAGCTATCCCCATTGAGACTGTGTCTGTGTGTCGATCTAGGTTGGGCAAAACTAAACATGGCGGTGTTCTCTTTAGCAATCTCACTGGAATAAAGACCTCCTCCATTTCTGTCATTATTGAAAGAGATTGTGATATTTCACATCTCAGAATAGGGCTACTTAATGTTAGATCCCTCACTTCCAAAGCAGTTATAGTCAATTAACTAATCACTGATCGTAATCTTGATGTGATTGGCCTGACTGAAACATGGCTTAAGCCTGATGAATTTATTGTGTTAAATGAGGCCTCTCCTCCTGGTTACACGTGACCATATCCCCCACGCATCCTGCAAAGGTGGAGGTGTTGCTAACATTTACTGTAGCAAATTTCAATTTACAAAAAAAAAAGACTGCTTTTTTGTCTTTTGAGCTTCTAGTCATTAAATCTATGCAGCTTACTCAGTTTGTATAGCTACTGTTTACAGGCCTCCTGGGCCGTATACAGGGTTCCTCACTAAGTTCCCTGGATTCCTATCGGATCTTATAGTCATGGCAGATAATATTCTAATTTTGGTTGACTTTAATACTCACATGGAGAAGTCCACAGACCCACTTCAAAAGGCTTTCGGAGCCATCATCGACTCAGTGGGTTTTGTCCAACATGTCTCCGGACATACTCACTGTCACAGTCATACTCTGGACCTAGTTTTGTCCCGTGGAATAAATGTTGTGGATCTTAATATTTTTCCTCATAATCCTGGACTATTGGACCACCATTTTATTACGTTTGAAATCGCAACAAATCATCTGCTCAGACCCCAACCAAGGATCACCAAAAGCCGTGCAATAATTTCTCAAACCAGGGCCTCCCGGGTGGTGCAGTGGTTAAGGGCCATCATAGTCCCTGGGTTCGCGCCCAGGCGCTGTCGTAACCGGCCGCGACCGGGAGGTCCGTGGGGCGACGCACAATTGGCCTAGCGTCGTCCGGGTTAGGGAGGGCTTGGTCGGTAGGGATGTCCTTATCTCATCGCGCACCTGCGACTCCTGTGGCGGGCCGGGCGCAGTGCGCGCTAGCCAAGGTTCCCAGGTGCACGGTGTAGCCTCCGACACATTGGTGTGGCTGGCTTCCGGGTTGGATGCGCGCTGTGTTAAGAAGCAGTGCGGCTGATTGGGTTGTGTATCGGAGGACATTCAACCTTCGTCTCTCCCGAGCCCGTATGGGAGTTGTAGCGATGAGACAAGATAGTAGCTACTACAACAATTGGATACCACAAAATTGGGGAGAAAAAGGGGTAAAAAAATAAAATAAAAAAATAAAATAAATAATCTCAAACCCAAAGATTCCTAGATGCCCTTCCAGACTCCCTCCACCTACCCAAAGACGTCAGAGTACAAAAATCAGTTAACCACCTAACTGAGGAACTCAGTTTAACCTTGCGTAATACTCTAGATGCAGTCACACCCCTAAAAACAAAAAACATTTGTCATAAGAAACTAGTTCCCTGGTATACAGAAAATACCCAAGCCCTGAAGCAGGCTTACAGAAAATTGGAACGGAAATGGTGCTACACCAAACTGGAAGTCTTCCGACTAGCTTGGAAAGACGGTACTGTGCAGTATCGAAGAGCCCTCGCTGCTGCTCGATCATCCTATTTTTCCAACTTAATTGTGGAAAATAAGAACAATCCAAAATTTATTTTTGATACTGTTGCAAAGCTAACTAAAAAGCAGCATTCCCCAAGAGAGGATGGCTTTCACTTCAGCAGTGATATATTCATGAACTTCTTTGACGAAAAGATCATGATCATTAAAAAGCAAATTACGGACTCCTCTTTAAATCTGCATATTTCTCCAAAGCTCAGTTGTCCTGAGTGCACAACACTGCCAGGACCTAGGATCAAGGGAGACACTCAAGTTTTTTAATACTATATCTTTTGACACATTGATGAAAATAGTCATGGCCTCTAAACCTTCAAGCGGCATACTGAACCCTATTCCAACTAAACTACTGAAAGAGCTGCTTCCTGTGCTTGGCCCTCCTATGCTGAACATAATAAACGGCTCTCTATCCACCGGATGTGTACCAAACTCACTAAAAGTGGCAGTAATAAAGCCTCTCTTGAAAAAGCCAACCTTGACCCAGAAAATATAAAAAAAAACTATTGGCCTACATCAAATCTCCCATTTATCTCAAAAATGTTGGGAAAAGCTGTTGCACAGCAACTCACTGCCTTCCCGAAGACAAACAACGTATACGAAACGCTTCAGTCTGCTTTTAGACCCCATCATAGCACTGAGACGGTACTTGTGAATGTGGTAAATTACCTTTTAATGGCGTCAGACCAAGGCTCTGCATCTGTCCTCGTGCTCCTAGGCCTAAGTGCTGCTTTTGATACCATCGATCACTACATTATTTTGGAGAGATTGGAAACCCAAATTGATCTACATGGACAAGTTCTGGCCTGGTTTAGATCTTATCTGTTGGAAAGATATCAGTTTGTCTCTATAGATGGTTTGTCCTCTGACAAATCAACTGTAAATGTAGGTGTTCCTCTAGGCTCCATTTTAGGACCACTATTGTTTTCACTATATATTTTACCTCTTGTTGATGTCATTCGGAAACATAATGTTAACTTTCACTGCTGTGCGGATGACACACAGCTGTACATCTCGATGAAACATGGTGGAGCCCCAAAATTGCCCTCCCTGTAAGCTTGTGTTTCAGACATAAGGAAGTGGGATGGCGGCAAACTTTCTACTTTTAAACTCAGACAAAACAGAGATGCTAGTTCTAGGTCCCAAGAAACAAAGAGATCTTCTGTTGAATCTGACAATTAATCTTGATGGTTGTGCAGTCGTCTCAAATAAAACTGTGAAGGGGCCTCCCGGGTGGCGCAGTGGTTAAGGGCGCTGTACTGCAGCGCCAGCTGTGCCATCAGAGTCCTGGGTTCGCGCCCAGGCTCTGTCGTAACCGGCCGCGACGGGGAGGTCCGTGGGGCGACGCACAATTGGCCTGGCGTCGCCCGGGTTAGGGAGGGCTTGGTCGGTAGGGGTGTCCTTGTCTCATCGCGCACCAGCGACTCCTGTGGCAGGCTGGGCGCAGTGTACGCTAGCCAAGGTGGCCAGGTGCACGGTGTTTCCTCCGGCGCATTGGTGCGGCTGGCTTCCGGGTTGGATGTGCGCTGTGTTAAAGAAGCAGCGGCTTGGTTGGTTGTGTATCGGAGGACGCATGACTTTCAACCTTCGTCTCTCCCGAGCCCGTACGGGAGTTGTAGCGATGAGACAAGATAGTAGCTACTACAACAATTGGATACTACGAAATTGGGGAGAAAAAGGGGTAAAAATAAATAAATAAAATAAATAAATAAATAAAACTGTGAAGGACCTCAGCGTTACTCTGGACCCTGATCTCTCTTTTGACGAACATATCAAGACTGTTTCAAGGACAGTTTTTTTCCATCTATCTTAATTGCAAAAATCTGAAACTTTCTGTCCAAAAAGTATGTCACTTCAGACTACTGCAATGCTTTACTTTCTGGCTACCCGGATAACGCACTAAATAAACTTTAGTTAGTGCTAAACACCGCTGCTAGAATCTTGACTAGAACCAAAAGAATGTATCATAATACTCCAGTGCTAGCCTCTCTATACTGGCTCCCTGTTGAGGCTAGGGCTGATTTCAAGGTTTTACTGCTAAACTACAAATCATTACATGGGCTTGCTCCTACCTATCTTTCCGATTTGGTCCTGCCGTACATACCTACACGTACACTACGGTCACAAGACGCAGGCCTCCTTACTGTCCCTAGAATTTCTAAGCAAACAGCTGGAGGCAGGGCTTTCTCATGTAGAGTCTCGACCTTTAAGTCTTTATTGAAGACTCATCTCCGTCCCTAGGAGGGGTGCGTCACTTGAGTGGGTTGAGTCACTGACATGATCTTCCTGTCCGGGTTGGCGACCCTCCACCTGGGTTTGTGCCGTGGGGATCTTTGTGGGCTATACTCGGCCTTGTCTTAGGATAGTAAGTTGGTGGTTGAAGATAACCCCGTGGGGGGCTGTGCTTTGGCAAAGTGTGTGGGGTTATATCCTGCCTGTTTGACCTTGTCCGAGGGTATCGTCGGACGGAGCCACAGTGTCTCCCGACCCCTCCTGTCTCAGCCTGCAGTATTTGTGCTGCAATAGTTTGTGTCGGGGGGCTAGGGTCAGTCTGTTATATCTGGAGTATTTCTCCTGTCTTATCCGGTGTCCTGTGTGAATTTAAGTATGCTTTCTCTTTTTCTCTACTTCTTTCTTTCTCTCTCTCTCTCTATCGGAGGACCTGAGCCCTTGGACCATGCCTCAGGACTACCTGGCCTGATAACTCCTTGCTGTCCCCAGTCCACCTGGTCGTGCTGCTGCTCCAGTTTCAACTGTTCTTCTATATGTATATATATTCTTATTCCATCCCTTTACTTAGACTTGTGTGTATTAGGTAGGTGCTGTGGAATTGTAAGACGGTTAGACATTACTGCACTGTCAGAACTAGAAGCACAAGCATTTCGCAACACTTGCATTAACATCTGCTAACCATGTGTATGTGACCAATAACATTTGATTTGAATCTTGGTTTCATCAGACCAGAGAATCTTGATTCTAATGGTCTGAGAGTCCTTTCTGTGCTTTTTGGCAAACTCCAAGCAGGCTGTCATGCCTTTTAGTGAGGAGTGGATTCCATCATACCACTCTACCATAAAGGCCTGATTGGTGGAGTGCTGCAGCGATGGTTGTCCTTCTGGAATGTTCTTCCATCTCCACAGAGGAACTCTGGAGCTCTAGACAGGTGTTTGCCTTTCCAAATCATGTCCAATCAATTGAATTTACCCAGATGGACTCCAATCAAGTTGTAGAAACATCTCAAGGATGATCAATGGAAACAGGATGCACCTGACCTCCATTTCGAGTCTCATAGCAAAGGGTCTGAACACTTATGTAAATAAGGTATTTCTGTTTTTTTATTTTTTGCTAGAATTTCTAAAAAGCTGTTTTCGCTTTGTCATTATGGGGTATTGAGTGTAGATTGATGAGGATTTTTTTTAGATTAAGGCTGTAATGTAAGAAAATGTGGAACAAGTCAAGGGGTCTGAATACTTTTACGAGTGCAAGTGCAAGCAAACAAGCTGCAACAAGGTAGGCGTTCGTTCAGCACTTTCAAAATGGACACCTATATGGTCTAAAAGGGAAAAAGGAAAATACAATCACAAGGATCAACTTTTATAGACAGTATACAAATGCATAGACAGCGCATTGGACAAACAAAACAACCCTTGCAATATCAACTAGAATTACATGGGTCTATTACTTTTGAAATGGACAGCGACAGAATTCAGAACATGGGCAGTTCTTAAAGTACTCTAGAAAGAGGCCCGAGTTCCCGACTTGGAATTCCGAGTTGGATGACCATTCAAAATGTATTTTCCCAGTCGGAGTTCATTTTTTTGCGAGTTCCCAATTGTCTTGAATGCACTGAAGTTGGAGATTTCGGAGTTCCACGTTCTGAGTTCCCAGTTGTTTTGAATGCGACAAAAGTCATCCTGAATTGACAGCATGGACAATGTATTAAATCTTTTCTGGCCGATGGTGCTGTGTGTGAATGTTTAACCCTTTAAGCTTGGAAAAGAGACCCTTTTAGACATGTTTTAAATCCTTAAACCCGGACTTGGAACACACACCCTTTCAACCAAATAGCTGGCAGGGGAAGCAAAATAGTGATCGCTTGCTTGCAGTTAGCCACTGATTCCTTCCAAACCACTCATTGTTGAATTTTCGATTTCCGTCTTGTTGTGTGATGTTTATGTCCAATGGCTGATGAGCACTAATACATTTATTTGTAATTTCTCTTCATATGACAAGGATTGAAAATAATTTTACAGTATATTCTTGACGTGATTCATGATGATGACTGCTTGCCTCGCTATCTAATCTAGCTTGATAGCTAATATTTTGAAAGTAGCCTATGATGTCGAGATGATCAGTCCAATCAAAGTTACGGTAGAAGTAACTTCATTTGACGTCATTATATCTGTGGTCAATTTCCTTGAGCGTTTTTGGACAGACACTTTTAATGTAAATATATGGCAGCTCCCAATGGGGCTTGAAATGCCTAGCCCCCCCTTTATATTATATGGTGATGTAGTGTCCCCATGAGTGACAGAACACTGAGCCAATCACGGCGCAGCTAGAGAAGATTACCCACGCATATGCGCTGTGCTTTCCTGGCTGCCCCTCCGTCACAGAAACATCTGCATTTTGGAGCTGCCTTACTCTATTGTCTGCTTGCCTGGAACCATGTTAAATCTAATATCCATTGCCAATTGAGGTTGATTGTCTGTTGTCTGCTTGATTTACAGCAGGGTCTTATTAGATTTAACAGAGAAAGCATCAAGGTAATGAGTACATGTTTTCATATGTTTTTGTGCCTTGGATTGGACGCAATTGTGTAGGATAGACTATTGCGCAACACCCAACACTCTTCCCATACATGTTTCTGGGTATAATGAAAACAAATGACATAGTCTAGTGGGCTTATTGACAATATGATCTGGTAATGAAATAACATGACAAATACATTTTGTTTTCCATGTCACACCTGCAATGTTAAACAATACAAGGGGCTTGAAGTAGCCTTCTTGAATTTGGAGATTTGGAGCACAGAAATTCAAATACTGTAAAAGGCCTAGCTTGAAAATCAGACATTTTCTCAATTTGGTTCTTGAAACGTCCTTGTAATTACTGTAGCCAATTTATAAGTTATCCTGCTCCCTTATAATGATCTGTGATTTTATTTTTGATCAGTTTTTGTGAGAGTGGCCACTTTCGTTTGTTTCCCGCAGTTTCAATTGTAGGGTGTTGAGCTACTTTGTTGCGGTAAAACCACATGCTGCTATATGAGGATGACAACTTCTAATGTTGGCTTCAACTTGGATTTCCATGCAAATCCTTCCATAAAAAAATAAAACTGGTTTTTGGTCACTTTCTCATTATAAAAATGGCGATGGTGAGATTAATGCAACTCTATTCATGGCTTTATTATGTGTGCCTGCGTAAGCCACATAGGCTACAGAAAAATGGCCATGCATGCAACATTCCTGCAGTCAATATGTCAATTGCACACTCCCTCAAAACTTGAAACATCTGTGGCATTGTGTTGTCTGACAAAACTGCACATTTTAGCGTGGCCTTTGATTGTCCCCAGCACAATGTGCACCTGTGCAATGATCATGCTGTTTAATCAGCTTCTTGATATGCCACATCTGTCAGGTGGATGGATTATCTTGGCAAATGAGAAATGCTCACTAACAGGGATGTAAACATTTATTTTGCAAAATATTTGAGAGAAATACACATTTTGTGTGTATGAAAAGTTTCTGGGATCTTATATTTATGAAAAATGGGACAAACACTTTGTATGTTATGTTTATATTTTTCTTTAGTAGGCTATACAGTGGGGTAAAAAAGTATTTAGTCAGCCACCAATTGTGCAAGTTCTCCCACTTAAAAAGATGAGAGAGGCCTGTACTTTTCATCATAGGTGCACTTCAACTATGACAGACAAAATGAGAAAAAAAAATCCTGAAAATCACATTGTAGGATTTTTTATGAATTTATTTGCAAATTATGGTGGAAAATAAGTATTTGGTCAATAACAGAAGTTTATCTCAATACTTTGTTATATACCCTTTGTTGGCAATGACAGAGGTCAAACATTTTCTGTAAGTCTTCACAAGGTTTTCACACACTGTTGCTGGTATTTTGGCCCATTCCTCCATGCAGATCTCCTCTAGAGCAGTGATGTTTTGGGGCTGTTGCTGGGCAACATGGACTTTCAACTCCCTCCAAATATTTTCTATGGGGTTGAGATCTGGAGACTGGCTAGGCCACTCCAGCACCTTGAAATGCTTCTTACGAAGCCACTCCTTCGTTGCCCGGGCAGTGTGTTTGTCATGCTGAAAGACCCAGCCACGTTGCATCTTCAATGCCCTTGCTGATGGAAGGAGGTTTTCAATTAAAATCTCACAATACATGGCCCCATTCATTCTTTCGTTTACACGGACCAGTCGTCCTGGTCCCTTTGCAGAAAAACAGCCCCAAAGCATGACGTTTCCACCCCCATGCTTCACAGTAGGTATGGTGTTCTTTGGCTGCAACTCAGCATTCTTTGTCCTCCAAACACGACTAGTTTAGTTTTTACCAAAAAGTTATATTTTGGTTTTATCTGACCATATGACATTCTCCCAATCTTCTTCTGGATCATCCAAATGCTCTCTAGCAAACTTCAGACGGGCCTGGACATGTACTGGCTCAAGCAGGGAGACACGTCTGGCACTGCAGAATTTGAGTCCCTGGCGGCGTAGTGTGTTACTGATGGTAGGCTTTGTTACTTTAGTCCCAGCTCTCTGCAGGTCATTCACTAGGTCCCCCCCTCCGTGTGGTTCTGGGATTCTTGTGATCATTTTGACCCCACGGGGTGAGATCTTGCGTGGAGCCCCAGATCGAGGGAGATTATCAGTGGTCTTGTATGTCTTCCATTTCCTAATAATTGCTCCCACAGTTGATTTTTTCAAACCAAGCTGCTTACCTATTTCAGATTCAGTCTTCCCAGCCTGGTGCAGGTCTACAATTTTGTTTCTGGTGTCCTTTGACAGCTCTTTGGTCTTGGCCATAGTGGAGTTTGGAGTGTGACTGTTTGAGGTTGTGGACAGGTGTCTTTTATACTGATAACAAGTTCAAACAGGTGCCATTAATACAGGTAACGAGTGGAGGACAGAGGAGCCTCTTAAAGAAGAAGTTACAGTGAGAGCCAGAAATCTTGCTTGTTTGTAGGTGGCCAAATACTTATTTTCCACCATAATTTGCAAATAAATTCATTAAAAATCCTACAATGTGATTTTCTGGATTTTTTTTTCCATTTTGTCTGTCATAGTTGAAGTGTACCTATGATGAAAATTACAGGCGTCTCTCATCTTTTTAAGTGGGAGAACTTGCACAATTGGTGACTGACTAAATACTTTTTTGCCCCACTGTATATAAATTCTACAATTGCATAACATTGAGGTCCTTGAAAATTACGATTAAATGCTTGAAAAAGTCCCTGAAAGAACTTGAATTTTAATTATCAATGTCTGTATGAACCCTGCTTAAAGGATGTATAGTCCTAGGCCTATGTTGTTGTATAGCTGGAGTTATGGGCCAATTTGCATATATTCACTTTTATTCCTCTATGTACACACGAACTGCATAATTATTATTTTTTGGTTTCAAACCATTTAGAATGTTTTATTCCAATGTCACACATTTGCCCCATTATTTATAGAAATACCCATGTGTTTGTGTGTGTATAATAATAATAATAATATCGTTTGGTGGGTTTCACAAGTGTGTATTATACGCATGTATGAAATGGAAATGTGTTTTTTTGCATATCCCAACTCCTCCTGAGACACCCTCGGAGAGTAGGGTCACGGCCAGGGTCATATACGTGAGTCATACAGAAAGCATGTGGGGGGGACCTGGCTGTAGTCATGACTACGGTGTGAAGCCAAAGGTTTCACAGTGCCGTGTGTGTGTATGTGTATGCCAGTAGCGGCCCATGGTTTCATAATGGCATGGTTGTGTTGAATTTTACACAGCCATGTTCTCAACGTACAACTAACCCTCCAGTCGGACAAGTTTACTAGATACTATTCACCATAGGGTTGAGTCTAACACTTTTGTAGAGAAATTATGATAACACTTTATTTCGATAATCCATCTGTAGATGCTCTAGAGACCACCAGTAACATTTCAACTAACCCTAAACTTAACCCTTACCCTAACCTTCATTTTTTAAAACTAGGCAAGTCGGTTGAGAACTCATTTTTATTTACAATGACGGCCTACCCCGGCCTAACCCGGCCTAACCCGGACGACGCTGGGCCAATTGTGTGCCACCCTATGTGACTCCCAATCACAGCCGGATGTGATACAGTCTGGAATCAAACCAGGGTCTGTAGTGACACCTCTAGCACTGAGATGCAGTGCCTTAAACCGCTGCGCCACTCGGGAGCTCCAACCTTAACCCTAACCGTAAATTTAACAAGCAGTTGCTTGTCAACAGATAGTTTGTTGATAGTATGACCATCTGTAGAGCACCGACAGATGGAAATTCCTGACTATCCAAATAAAGTGTGACCAAAATGATGAATAGTATTGAATGTAACATTTTGTGGCATATGCATTTTTTGTGTTTGTGTGTATGTTTACACATTCTTGCTGCTCTCTTTCCTTCTGTTCCTATTGGGGAAGCTGTGGATGCAGTTGAGACACATTTCATTGGAGTATGTTTTCTTTTTCTATCTCTCCATGCAGGTACCAAATATTAAAATCCATCCAGACACAAGTGGTGTCATCCCTGACTTCACACGCAATGCCAGAGTGAAACCGGTTGCATACAATCAAAGCAAAAATAACAGATTAGATTTTCATTCAAGATATGAGATGGAAGGAAAGGAAATACATCTTACTGTACATCCACATACAGTGCCTTCGGAAAGTATTCAGACCCCTTGACCTTTTCCACATTCTGTTACGTTACAGCCTTATTCTAAAATGTATAAACATTTGTATTTTTTTCCTGTTTTCGCTTTGTCATTATGGGGTATTGATGAGAACATTTCTTAAAAAAACAAACAATTTTAGAATAAGGCTGTAACATAACAAAATGTGCAAAAAAGGGAAGGGGTCTGAATATTTTCCAAAAGCACTGTATAGCTAGCTACCTTTTTATAAAACATGTGCTACTACAGTATAGATGTGATTCTGAAAACGATGAAGCCCTCAGAATGGATTTCTGAGACCTACAGTCATGTGATGTATCCAGTTACCCATTCAGCTCCTGAATGCTCAGCTGAGAGTGGTCTCACTGATGCTCATTGAGATAGGGAGAGAGAGAGACATTGTTAAATGTACCTTTAGCCATGTAGAGTGAATTGGCGTGACACCCTATACTCATGTAGATGGAGAGCGGTGCTCAATTTGACAGCCTGTGTGTTTGTATAAATACAGAGACTGTGTTACTGACGCCATTTTCAGTGAGAAGCTGCGTCCCAAATGTCACCCTTGCACTACTTTTGACCCTATTGGTCCTGGTTCCAATGTAATTCCACCATATAGGGAATTGGGTGCCATTTGAGACGCTGCCTTACAGATTGAGAGATGGTGTTTGATAACCCTCATTGCATAGCCTGCAGTGTGATTGACCTTAAATTGTACTCTTGTCTGTGCTGAGGAAGTCAGTGTTCACACATTCTTGGACCGGCTATTAATACAAGGAATTTGTGTTTCCCGTGAAGGAGAGAGCTGTGGCTCTGTGGTGTGTGTGTGTGTGTGTGTGTGTGTGTGTGTGTGTGTGTGTGTGTGTGTGTGTGTGTGTGTGTGTGTGTGTGTGTGTGTGTGTGTGTGTGTGTGTGCGTGTGTGTGTGTGTGTTTGCGCACATTCTAATGTGTGTGTGTGTGTGTCACTTTACGCAGCCTTGACCTCTCACTTCCTAACACATCTGACATTTAAGTGGAGCCGTTCCCAGAGCAGAGCATGTCAAAGACTTCCCGGGTGAGATGGGGTAAAAATGTTTTTCTAGCTAGGTCTGTGATCCTGTAACTATCAATCCCTGAGCTCAAACAACAAAAAACAACAACATAGCTTTTCTGGTTAGGCCTGCTCTGCTGTGTGGGCTTGAGGTAATGGTTTGGTGTTATTCAACAGTGAATGTTTCATTTCCCCCTTCATTCAAAAAAAGGAGAATAGTTCATGATGAGAAGGGGGAGGTTGGTTCTTTCCTTAGGGTGGCTAAATTCTGGTAATTCTTTCCCCCAAAATCCTTGGAGAGTATTACAGATTTTCTGCTTATTCCCTTCTTATTCTGGGAAATTTTCCAACTAGTAATTCTTCAAAACCTGGGTATTTGGGGACAGTTATGAGATTTTTGCAACCCTAATCCTTCTGCTTTGTAACATGATGACGGTCCCATTCCCTGTGGGCCACACCACAGAGCCTCCAACATCCTCCCAGTCACACACAATGAGGCTGCTTCATCATCACAAAAGCATCTTTGTCACATGCTATTGGTTAGCGCTCGGCTAAGATATCTTCCTTCCACTTGTGTCTCATCCCTGACGATTGGGGCGACACAAAGAGAGAGCCTGTCTGAAAAGCATCATGCCACATTTCCCTGTTCCAGCCCTGAAGTAGTGTAGTGTGCTCTGCGGACGAGACAAGGGTGGTGTGACCACAATCCAGTCATTACATGACATAGCCTCTAGCCAGTTTAAACAGGTTTGTGTTTCTGTACTTAATGTGGTACTAGCGTTGACTCCAGCTGTTGATGTCCCTTAGGGTCTGATATCACAAGACTACTGGTACATTTTGCTCTCTTCCATCCAAGTGTACATTCAACTCCTCATTAATGAGTAATGACATGGCTTGGGACTGTTTTGAGGGTAAACCGGAGCACGCATGTTTAATTAAGACAGACATGCACCTTTGACTGCACATAGAAATTACACATTATCAACAGCTACACAATTAGGAAACACTGTAAAGTACTTGCAGGCATCAGAAGGATGTAAAACAATACTCATTCTCAGTAGCACTAGCTCCAGACACACTAGGCTATGTTTCATATCCCCCAGGCAAAATAAATCTGCTACTTTTCATTTGAAGGACTACATTTAGATATCTCCACATCGACAGTAAGCACAACAGAAGCCTGGGGTACCTTAGATAGACTGTAGTCCTTCAAATAAAAAGTGACAGGTTTATTTTGCCTGGGGGATATGAAACATAGCCTAGTGTGTTAGATAGACTCCAAGTATAGAGACATTCTCAAAGGATGATGTCATTCTTTGTAATTCACACCTCAGTACAGGCGATACACTAGCATTGAGCTTCTCCGGCTGAGGAAAGATCCCCTAGATGAGCGCTCCTCCTCGACCCAACACGCACACATACACATTGCCTTTTGTCGGGATTGAGTTCACAAACAGAAACACAGTAACTTCAACATATTATGGCATCATGCCAGGCCTGGGAGTCAGCTAATTCAAAACCATATTCCCTGTCAGAGAGAATGGACTGTTTGGAGCCAATTGTAATTTTCCAATTATTTCTATTGCCACATTGCTATTTGTCTAATTATCCGTCTCTTCCCACCTTTTATAATAAAGTGAGCGATTACACTAAGCACCAATGCACTTTATGGCTCGACTGCATTTCCTGCATCATCTCTTAATAGCAACTGAGGCCTCATCCTGTTGCTGCTGTAAGATAACACTAATTGGTCAGAGTTGTTGGATTCCTCTCATGAAACAGGTTTTGGGCTCATTACAGGACACTCTCCTCCTCCTCATCCTCTTCCTCCTAATGCCCAAAGAGAAAGGCTGGATGAGATGACCGGGGCCTGGAGGAGGGCCAGGTCTGCTGTTAATGGACTATTGTCTCTCAGATAGCCTGGAGAACCTGCACAGTCACAGACTGACACACTTGCAGACCTAAAGGTAGATGGAGAAGGATACAACAGTGATATCTTCTGCATCTCTAGATTATTATGACGGTAGAGCTGCACTAGACAACAGTTGGAACTCTCAGTGAATGGAAATGAAAGGAAGGATTGGAACTGCTGGCTTGCTAAATCTACTTCCTGGTCTAATATTAGTTTCTGTCAAACTTGACTGAATTCTAGTCACAGATGCGTATTTGTACCATTGTTCAATTCATGAGAGGAAGTATGGAAGTAGTGCCCACTTCAGGAGAAAGATGGAGAATCGAGACACAGCCTGACTCCTCTCCCCTTGGGCCCGGCTGGTTAGGTCTGGGCCCATTGCTCAACATTCTCCCTCCCTGGTCATGTGAAAAGAAAGCGAGAGGCAGCGACGCACAGGATGTGCAGTCTTGGAGCCCACATGCGGGCTACATATTTATCATAATCATTTTATTGGGTACTGTTGGCCTAATTCAATATATTTCCATTCATTCCTTTGTACAGTATATGTTGTAGGCTACATTTGTATCAATCAAAATGTATCAAATTGAGGAGGCACATGCTGGCTCAGTTTCATTGAGCCTGACATGATGACGCCACACAAATCAAAGGAACAAAATACACAGCTTCCCAAAACGTGTCCACTTCCTTTAAAACAAGATGGGCAACTGAACTCAAATTTCCCCTGTTCAAATTCCCCTGATCATGACAGAGGGTCATTTTATACATACTGTAAATGTATATTTATCCAGTGGATTTCCCTCTAATCTTTAGCATGATTTATTTTTCTGAGGGGCTCTTCAGACCAGGAGGTGTGTATGTGAGAAGGGAAGGGGGGAAAGGGGAGGAAAGGGGAGGAAAGGGGGAAGGAAGTGGGAGCAGTGATGGAAGAAGTACTCAATTGTCTTACTTGAGTAAAAGTAATGATACCTTAATAGAAAATGACTCAAGTGAAAGTCACCCAGTAAAATACTACTTGAGTAAAAGTCTAAAAGTATTTGGTTTTAAATGTACTTCAGTATCAAAATTAAATGGAACTGCTAAAATGTACCATTTTCAAATTCCGTATATTAAGCAAACCAGACGGCACCATTTTCCTTTTTTTTTTATTGACGGATAGTCAGGGGCAGACTCAGACAAGACATAATTTTCAAACAAAGCATTTGTGTTTTGTGAATCTGCCAGATCAGAGGCAGTAGTGATGACCAGGGATGTTCTCTTGATAAGTTTGTGAATTGGACCATTTTCCTGTCAAAATGTAACGAGTACTTTTGGGTGTCAGGGAAATGTAGGGAGTAAAAAGTACATGATTTTCTTTTGGAATTGTATTTTTATTTTATTTAACTAGGCAAGTCAGTTATGCGCAAATTCTAATGTAATAAAGTAAAAGTAAAAGTTGTCAAAAATATAAATAGTTAAGTAAAGTACAGATACCCCCAAAAACGACTTAAGTAGTACTTTAAAGTATTTTTACTGAAGTACTTTAGGAAGGGGAAATGAGGGGATATGGCTTTAGCATTCACACAGTAAGTCAGTCAGGAGAATTGTTTTCAAAGCTCAATACTGACCTGATAATGAATCACTTAATTTTTCTTTCCCTGATAGCCACACCAGTGCACCATTCTGCCTGCTTGGCCTCCTTTAGTCTCACTCATTGCAGAAATGCATGCAAGTTTCATAAAAATGAAGAGATACATAGGTACTTTACAGTACTGAAATCAATACTTTTTTGTGTTAAGTGCTTACCCCGTATATAAACTCACCAAAAAAAGAAACGTCCCTTTTTCAGGACCCTGTCTTTCAAAGATAATTCGTAAAGATCCAAATAACTTCACAGATCTTCATTATAAAGGGTTTAAACACTGTTTCCCATGCTTGTTCAATGAACCATAAACAATTAATGAACATGCACCTGCGGAACGGTCTTTAAGACACTAACAGCTTAGGACACTAAAGAGGCCTTTCTACTTATTCTGAAAAACACCAAAAGAAAGATGCCCAGGGTCCCTGCTCATCTGCATGAACGTGCCTTAGGCATGCTGCAAGGAGGCATGAGGCCTGCAGATTTGGCCAGGGCAATAAATTGCAATGTCCGTACTGTGAGACGGCTAAGACAGCGCTACAGGGAGACAGGACGGACAGCTGATCGTCCTCGCAGTGGCAGACCATGTGTAACAACGCCTGCACAGGATCGGTACACCCAAACATAACACCTGCGGGACAGGTACATGATGGCAACAGCAACTGCCCGAGTTACACCAGGAATGCACAGTCCCTCCATCAGTGCTGACTGTCCGCAATAGGCTGAGAGAGGCTGGACTGAGGGCTTGTAGGCCTGTTGTAAGGTAGGCCGTCACCAGACATCACCGGCAACAACGTTGCCTATGGGCACAAACCCACCGTCACTGGACCAGACAGGAATGGCAAAAGTGCTCTTCACTGATGAGTCACGGTTTTGTCTCACCAGGGGTGATGGTCGGATTCGTGTTTATTTGTCGAAGGAATGAGCGTTTACACCAAGGCCTGTACTCTGGAGCGGGATCGATTTGGAGGTGGAGGGTCCGTCATGGTCTGCGGCGGTGTGTCACAGCATCATCGGACTGAGATATCCTCCTCCCTCATGTGGTACCCTTCCTGCAGGCTCATCCTGACATGACCAGCATGACAATGCCTCCAGCCATACTGCTCGTTCTGTGCGTGATTTCCTGCAAGACAGGAATGTCAGTGTTCTGCCATGGCCAGCGAAGAGCCTGGATCTCAATCCCATTGAGCACATCTGGGACCTGTTGGATCGGAGGGTGAGGGCTTGGGCCATTCCCCCCAGAAATGTCCGGGAACTTGCAGCTGCCTTGGTGGAAGAGTGATGGAAGAGTAACATCTCACAGCAAGAACTGGCAAATCTGGTGCAGTCCATGAGGAGGAGATACACTGCAGTACTTAATGCAGCTGGTGGCCACACCAGATACTGAAAGTTACTTTTGATTTTGACCCCCCCTATGTTCAGGGACACATTATTCCATTTCTGTTAGTCACATGTCTGTGGAACTTGTTCAGTTCATATCTCAGTTGTTGAATCTTGGGGACGTTTCTTTTTTAGTATTGCTTACCCCCTGTATATAGAATGCTTACCTCCTGTATATAGTATGCCTACCCCATGTATATAGAATGCTTACCTCCTGTATATAGTATGCCTACCCCATGTATATAGAATGCTTACCTCCTGTATATAGTATGCTTACCCCATGTATATACAAATGCTTACTTACTTTCTCGTCGTATTCTTATTTCAATTTCTTGTGTGTTTTTGTTCTACCGTGTGTTATTTTTAGTATTATATTGTTATTGTTTACTGTATTGTTGGGTTTAGAGCTTCAAAGAAAGGCATTTCACTGTACTTGTGTACGTGACATTACATTTTGAAATGTATTTTTAGGACAGAAAATGAAAACGAACATTTGCCTTTTTATAACCTGGGATTGGGCATGCGAGAGCTCAACAGTAGATTAAGGCAGAGTAGATTAGGATTGAGATTAGGATTAAGATTTTGTAATTAATTTATCTGTGGAGATTAGAAACGGTCTGGCAGCAGGAGGACTGGTGGTGAGGATAGGGTCAGGACTGAAACAGGTCTGAATCTGCCTCCACCACTGTCACCAGACTAGAGTTCCTGTATCCTGACTCATAAACTGACCTACACTGCCACGCAGTGGCAAAATGCTACAACTACACCCAGTGAACCTTGGTGAGTATCAATACCAATATAATCCACAGACCATTTTATAACAATGATGTAAACAAACAGTAGAGGCGTTTTTAGAGAAATCTGATTTACCATAATAATTGCTCAATATAACACACAAGAAATAACTTGGTACATACTGTATAGTAGGCGGTAGCTATCTAAGACCAATAATCATAACTGAGCGTTTTGTTGTCATAATAGGTTTATTGTAAATGCTGTATGGCACATCTGCAAAGAGATTTTTTCCCCCCATTATTTTGTCTCTTCACAATCAGATATTTTCCCACCAAAGTCTCTTTTATGTTGTCTGATGAGAACCTGCATAGGGCATGCAGCCTACTGTACTATGTGTAGTTTCTGACCTTTCTTTCTCTCATTGAGTGGGATAATGATTCTGGTCAATGGGAGCTGCCAACTTCCTGCTGTAGTATCACATATCCTTCCAGCCGGTCTGTCAGGAAGGCCTTCTCACTATTCCCCATAGTGATTTACTCTCCACTCATAATACAAGAGAACCTATTGAGCAACTGCAACACTGATTTGAGTCAACCTCTATGTCCCAAATGGCAACCTATTCCAAAGGGCCCTGGTCAAAAGTAGTGCACTATAAAGGGAATAGGATGCCATTTGGGATGTATGCAAGGTCTAAGATCACTCAGTGGTGTTGTTCAGGACATGTTTGCAAGATCCGTTCATTCAGTGTTGTTGTATATGAAATGTTTGAACCAATCTCCAGGGAAACACCCAATGCTCTTTTATACTGAACAAAAATATAAACGCGACATGTACATTTAGGGTCCTATGTGCTGAAATAAAATATCCCAGAAATTTTCCAAATTATTTCTCTCAAATTTTGTGTACAAATTTGCTTACATTCCAGTTAGTGAGCATTGCTCCTTTGCCAAAATAATCCATCCACTTGACAGGTGTGGTATATCAAGAAGCGGATTAAACAGCATTTTGCATTTTATCGATGGCAATTTGAATGCACAGAGATACCATGACAAGATCCTGATGCCCATTCATCTGCTGCCATCACCTCATGTTTCAGCATGATAATGCATGGCCCCATGTCATAATGATCTGTACACAATTCTTGGAAGCTGAAAATGTTCCAGTTCTTCCATGGCCTGCATATCAGACATGTCACCAATTGAGCATGTTTTGGATGCTCTGGATCAACATGTACGACAGCGTGTTCCAGTTCCCGCCAACATCCAGCAACTTCGCACAGCCATTGAAGAGGAATGGGACGACATTCCATAGGCCACAATCAACAGCCTGATCAACTCTATGCGAAGGAGATGTGTGACGCTGCATGAGGCAAATGGTGGTCACACCAGATACCGACTGGTTTTCCGATCCATGCCTCTACCTTTTTAAGGTGTCTGTGACCAACAGATGCATATCTGTATTCCCAGTAATGTGAAATCCATAGATTAAACCTAATTTATTTATTTAATTTGACTGATTTCCCTATATGAACTGTAAAGCAGTAAAATCTTTGAAATTGTTGCATGTTGCATTTATATTTTTGTTCAGTATATTTATCTATTTAAGATGTATTTTACCTGAGGGACGATTCTTGTTAGCATACAGACCTGAATTATGTTAAGCTGTACATGCAATATTCATCACTACCAAACTCTCTGCATGTAGGTAGTCGTGGGTTTACTGAGGTGAAGTCGGACATGTTCTCTTCAAACACTCTTTCAAACATCTCCATAGAGACCACCAGGCTAGACTTGTCTCTTCTTATTCACATCACGTATTGTTATTGTGGTGCGGTACACACGTAGACTATTTATGATTCCTACTTATGATCTGCCTAATACTCTCTGTATGTAATGTTTATTGTACAATGTAATTACCACGACAACAGTCTTAGTGCAATTAAGGTCCGTACCTCGTTAGTGATATGTGTGAGTTGGAAGCTCGGCAACACGCACGCACACACACACAGGCACACACTAACATACACTTAGTTTTTAATAACGTATTTTGTTCAGTCCCTGGCTATCGCCAGCTCTCTAAGCTGTACTCTCATTTAGGAGAGTGCTTCAGACGTGAAGTAATACCTTTAAATAATGTAGAATGTTTTTCACATGGAGATCCAAGGAAAGCTCCTCGGCTCCCTGGCTCATTAAATCTTCAACTAAATGTGGTTATCCACCAGGGTATCAAAAATGTGTCAGAGGAATCAAAAAGACTCTTCCACATCTCATCTCTGCTTTGGCTCTCTGTGAGTAAATGCCTTGAAATGAGCCCTTACGCAACAAAAAGGTTATCCAGATTCCAGAATTATACATGCTAGAGTTGTTTTTATTGATCTCGGTCGTCTCAAGAACGTTCCTTTGTAGAATACAACCCCATTAGAAATGATGTAATAACCAAGTAACTTCATCCGTATGTGGGATGGAAGGAACTAACAACACTGTTGTTTTGACATGGTTCTGTGATTTCTGATGAAGGCTAAAGATAACGTTGTGGTTTGATGTTGGTGTAGGAGCAACTCATACTGATAAAAATGTACCTCAATCATTCATACTGTAGCCTATTTTCTTTCTTACACTAACTTACATGTACCACCATACCAATAATTTTTCAATAAATAAAGTCACTGGGGTTGGATAAGCGACACAAACAAAAGCACACATATACAACTGAAACAATGCCATTCCCATGTCTGTCACCTTTGATATTGTGCCCTGTCGTTCTGTATGTGTTCCACTACAAATACCCAGCCAATGGCACCTCAAGCCGACCAGGGCCCTCGAGCTAAATGAAGAGTTGTCAACTGACCAGGGGCCACAGAACAGAACACACACACATATGCATGCATGCACCCCAAGAAGCATACACACAGTCCCCATAACAACACTCCCTGTCACAACTTCCGCCGAAGTCGGGTCCTCTCCTTGTTCGGGCGGCGCTCGGTGGTCGGCGTCGCCGGTCTTCTAGCCATCATCGATCCACTTTTCATTTTCCATGTGTTTTGTCTTGTTTTTCCTTACACCTGGTTTCAATTCCCTCAATCATTTGTTGTGTATTTAACCCTCTGTTCGCCCCATGTCTTTGTGTGGGATTGTAAGTGCTTGTGCACGTGTTGTTTGGTGCGCGTCGGGTTTTTGTACCCAATTATTCTTGTTATTTTTATGCAGTGGGTTTTGCTATTAAACTGCTCCGGCTATTACCAAGTACTGCTCTCCTGCATCTGACTTCCCTGCCACCGATTGCCAGGGTTTCCTGTTACAGCTTGACCTCTACTTGGCAACCATCCACCCGGCTCCTTCAGGTTGTGAGAAGGTGTCCGCCCTCGTATCGTGCCTCTCTGGGAAAGCCTTGGAGTGGGCCAACGCCGTGTGGGGAGAAGGAGATGCGGCGCTGGACCATTTCGAGGGTAGAGCGGTGGGTGAACGTCTCTTCCATCTGAGGCAGGGGACGAGGAGCGCCCAGGAGTTCGCCATGGATTTTCAGACCCTGGCCGCCGGCGCGGGTTGGAACGATAGGGCCCCGATCGACCACTATCGCTGCAATTTGTGCGACGACGTCCGTCGGGAGTTGGCCTGCAGGGACACCACCCTCACTTTCGACCAGCTGGTGGACCTGTCCATTCGGCTGGATATCCTGCTGGCCACCGGCGGATGTCCAAATCGGGTTCTATCGGTTTCATCCCCCAGCACCGCCGCTCCGGTACCCATAGAGCTGGGAGGTGCATAGGGAGACTGGAGGCGGTTCCGGCTCGTGCACCATCTGTGGCCGCAGAGGTCACACTGCCGGTCGGTGCTGCGTTGGTTCCTCTGGGAATCGAGGCAGAAGGCAGGGCACTCTGGCGTCATCCCAGGTGAGCCCTTCTCACCCAGAGCCCTCTGTTGCACACATGTTTTTGTATGTTTCTTTCCCTGAGTTTTCCCCGCATTCCCAGCATAAGGCGCTCGTCGATTCAGGCGGAGCTGGGAATTTTATAGACAGATCGTTCGCCCTTAGTTTAGGGATCCCCATTGTTCCTGTGGCTGTGCCCTTCCCCGTTCACGCCTTAAACAGTCGAACATTAGGGTCATAATGATAAGGGAGGCCACCGCTCCTCTTGGTACGGTGACACAGGGGGGTCACAAGGAGAGAATTAGTCTCTTCCTCATTGACTGTCCTGCGTTTCCCATGGTGCTGGGCCTACCCTGGTTAGCTTGTCATGACCCCACTGTTTCTTGACAATGGAAGGCTCTCACGGGGTGGTTGCGAGAGTGTTCGGGGAGGTGTTTAGGGGTTTCCGTTGGTGCTACTATGGTGGAAAGTCCAGACCAGGGTAGGCCTAGCACCATGGGAAACGCTGGAGAGTCAATGAGGAAGAGACTACCGAGGCCTAAATCAGAGGCCTAAATCAGATCACGGTGAGGTACAGTTACCCGCTACCTCCTATCGCCATGGCGATTGAGTCAATGCACGGGGCGTGCTTCTTCACCAAACTAGATCTCAGGAGTGCTTACAACCTGGTGCGTATCCGGGAGGGAGACGAGTGGAAGACGGCGTTCAGTACGACCTCAGGGTATTATGAGTACCTCGTCATGCCGTACGGGTTGTTGAATGCTCCATCAGTCTTCCAAGCCTTTGTACTGTAGATGAGATTTTCAGGGACCTGCACGGGCAGGGTGTAGTGGTGTATATTGATGACATTCTGATATACTCCGCTACATGCGCCGAGCATGTGACCCTGGTGTGTAGGGTGCTTGGTCGACTGTTGGAGCATGACCTGTACGTCAGGGCTGAGAAGTGCCTGTTCTTCCAGCAGTCCGTCAAGGCTGAGAAATGTCTGTTCTTCCAGCAGTCCGTCTCCTTCCTAGAGTACCGCATTTCCACCTCGGGCTGGAGATGGAGAGTGACCGCATTTCAGCCATGGGTAATTGGCCGGCTCCCACCACAGTAAAGGAAGTGCAGCGGTTCCTAGGGATTGCCAATTACTACCGGAGGTTTATCCCATGTTTTGGTCAGGTAGCGGCTCCCATTACGTCACTGCTGAAGGGGGGCCTGGTGCGTTTGCAGTGGTCGGCTGAGGCGGACAGGGCTTTTTGTCACCTGAGGGCTCTGTTTACCCCGGTTCCCGTGCTGGCCCACCCGGACCCCTCTTTGGCGTTCATAGTGGAGGTGGACACGTCCGAGGCTGGGATTGGAGCCGTGCTCTCTCAGCGCTCAGGTACGCAGCAGAGCTCCGCCCCTGTGCCTTCTTCTCGAAGAAGCTCAGCCCGGCGGAGCGAAACTATGACGTGGGGGACCTGGGAGCTGTTGGCTGTCGTCAAGGCTCTGAAGGCATGGCGACATTGGCTTGAGGGGGCTAAACACCCACTCATCTGGACTGACCACTGCAATCTGGAGTACATCCGGGCAGCGAGGAGACTGAACCCTTGCCAGGCAAGGTGGGCCATGTTTTTCACCCGTTTTGTTTTTCCCCTTTCTTACAGACCAGGTTCCCAAAATGTGAAAGCAGACTGTATGACACGGAGGAGCGGCCGATGGATCCCACTCCCATTCTCCCGGCATCCTGCCTGGTGGCGCTAGTAGTGTGTGAGCTGGACGCGGACATTGAGCAGGCGTTATGTGCAGAGCCCACTCCCCTCCAGTGTCACGCTGGACGTCTGTACGTTCCGTCTGCTGTCCGTGACCGGTTGATCTATTGGGCCAACACGTCACCCTCCTCTGGTCATCCTGGGATCGGTCGGACGGTGAGCTGTTTGGTTGGGAAGTACTGCTGGCCTACCTTGGCCAAGGACGCGATGGTTTATGTTTCCTCCTGCTCGGTGTGCGCCCAGTGTAAGGCTCCTAGGCACCTGCCCAGAGGGAAGCTAAACCCCTTACCCGTTCTACAGCGGCCTTGGTCGCACCTGTCGGTGGATTTTCTTACCGACCTCCCCCCTCAAAGGGAAACACCACAATCCTGGTCGTTGTGAATCGGTTCTCTAAGTCCTGCCATCTCCTCCCTCTCCCTGGTCTCCCTACGGCCCTACAGACTGCGGAGGCCTTGTTTACACACGTCTTCCGGCACTACGGGGTGCCTGAGGATATTGTGTCTGATCGAGGTCCCCAGTTCACTTCGAGGGTGTGGAAGGTGTTCATGGAACTTCTGGGGGTCTCGATCAGCCTTACCTCAGGGTTTCTTCCCGACAGTAATGGGCAGATGGAGAGAGTTAACCAGGATGTGGACAGGTTTCTGCAGTCGTATTGCCAGAAACGGCCTGTGGATAGGGCAGCGTTCATGCCCTGGGCCGATATGGCTCAGAACTCGTTCCGCCACTCCTCCACTAACCTCTCCCCCTTCCAGTGCGTACTGGGGTACCAGCCAGTTCTGGCGCCTTGGCTTCAGAGTCAGACCGAGGCAAAGTAAACTGTCTGTAGCTCAGGCCCTGAAGCCAGGATATGCATGTAATTGGTACCATTGGAAAGAAAACACTTTGAAGTTTGTGGAGATGTTACAATAATATAGGAGAATATAACACAATCGATATGGTAGGAGAACATCCAAAGAAAAACCAACCAGAATTATTTTTTAGAGTCCATCCTCTTAGAAATGCAAGAGAAAGGTCATATTGACAAGTAGCTCCCTGGATGCAATTCCTATGGCTTCCACAGGGTGTCATCAGTCTATGTTCAATGTTTCAGGCTTGTAACTTCAAAAACGAATAAGAAATATCAGTTTTAGTGGAAGGACAGTCTTGGAAATTCGTGTTCGCGAGTGCCATGAAGACATTACGCACCTGCTAAAATCAGTTTCCTATTGAACATACTTCTTTCTGAAAGAAATATTATAGTTTGATTACATTTTAGGGTATCTGAGAAATAAATAGAAACGTATTTTGATTTGTTGAAACAAAGTTTAGGGATAGATTTTCTGCATGTTGAACGAGTGGATTACTCAAATCGATGGTGCCAACTAAACTGACTTTTTGGGATATAAAGAAGGATTTTATCTAACAAAACTACACTACATGCTATAGCTGGGACCCTGTGGATGACAAATCAGAGGAAGATATTAAAAAGTAAGTGAACATTTAAACGTTATATGTGAATGTATGAAACCTGTGCCAGTGGAAAAATATTTTGATGTGGGGTACCGTCCTCAAACAATCGTATTCCATGTTTTTGCTGTAATAGCTACTCTAAATCGGACAGCGCAGTTAACATTAACAAGAATTTAAATTTAAATTTAAATTGAAGTAGTCCTTCTTGAGGCTATGTCTGACTGACGTGCCAAAAGTAAACTGCCTGTTACTCAGGCCTAGAAGCCAGGATATGCATTTAATTGGTACCATTGGATAGAAACCACTTTGAAGTTTGTAGAAATGTTAACATAATGTATGAGACTATAACACAATTGATATGTTAGGAGAAAATCCAACCAGAAAATATATTTATTTGAGAGCCCATGCTCTTCCAATGGAACGTATAGGGTCATATCCAAATCCAGCTCCCTAATTGCAATTCCTATGGCTTCCACTAGATATCAACAGTCTTTGTTCAAGGTTTCAGGCTTGTTTCTTCCCGAACAAGGAAGAATTTAGAGTTTTCGTACTGGGAGCCGGAGATGGAAATCAGTCTGTGCCCGTGCGACAAAGAGGACGCACACCTGCTTATTTTGTTTTCTATTGAACATACTTCTTTCCATATTAAATATTATAGTTTAATTACATTTTAGGGTACGTGAGGATTGAATAGAAACGTATTTTGACTTGTTGAACCAAAGTTTAGCGGTAGCTTTTTGGATTCTTTCGATTGCGTCAACTTAACTTTAACTTAATTTTTTGGGATATAAAGGACTTTATCTAACAAAACGACCATGCATGTTGTAGCTGGGACCCTTTGGATTGCAAATCAGAGGAAGATTTTCAAAAGTAAGTGAATATTTCATCTCTATTTGTGATTTTATGAAGCCTGTGCTGGTTGAAAAATATTTTGATAAGGGGCACCGTCATCAAACAATCGCATAGCATGCTTTCGCTGTAAAGCCTATTGTAAACCGGACAATGCAGTTAGATGAACAAGACTTTAACTTCTTGATGCACGCATCCCGTTAGCGGGATCATTTTTGTCAACATCCGTTGAATTGCAGAGCGCCAAATTCAAATTAAATTACTAAACAAGCATGTTTCTGGTAAGAAGAGGGGCGGGGTATGCCTTATGATTAACAAGACGTGGTGTGATCATAACAACATACAGGTTGGGTCATTGTCCTGTTGAAAAACAAATGATAGTCCCAAGTCCTTCTGTTCACCTGACTTAGAATTCCTCACAATCAAATGTCGACCGCATTATCTACCAAGGGAATTCTCTTCGATTATAATCACAGCCGTATATATTCCCCCCCAAGCAGACACATCGATGGCCCTAAACAAACTTTATTTGACTCTATGTAAACTGGAAACCACATATCATGAGGCTGCATTCATTGTAGCTGGGGATTTTAACAAGGCTAATCTGAAAACAAGACTCCCTAAATTCAATCAGCATATCGATTGCGCAACCAGGGCTGGTAAAACCCTGGATCATTGTTATTCTAACTTCCTCGACGCATATAAGGCCCTCCTCCGCCCTCCTTTCGAAAAACTGACCACGACTCCATTTTGTTGCTTCCAGCCTACAGACAGAAACGTAGATTGAGATATGTTCTGCATTGCGTCCAACAACAACATTGACAAATAAGCTGATTCGGTGAGCGAGTTCATTAGAAAGTGCATCGGCGATGTTATACCCACAGCAACGATTAAAACATTCCCAAACCAGAAACTGTGGATTGATGGCAGCATTCGCGTGAAACTGAAAGCGCGTACCACTGCTTTTAACCAGGTCAAGGTGACTGGAAACATGACCGAATACATGACCGAATACAAACAGTGTAGCTATTCCCTCCGCAAGGCAATCAAACAAGCTAAGCGTCAGTATAGAGACAAAGTAAAGTCGCAATTCAATGGCTCAGACACAAGAGGTATGGAGCAGGGTCTACAGTCAATCACGGATTACAAAAAGAAAACCAGCCCCGTCGCGGACCAGGATGTCTTGCTCCCAGACAGACTGAAAACTTTTTTGCTCACTTTGAGGACAATACAGTGCCACTGACACGGCCCGCTACCAAAACCTGCGGACTCTCTTTCACTGCAGCCGACTTGAGTAAAACATTTAAACGTGTTAACCCTCGCAAGGCTGCAGGCCCAGACGGAATCCCCAGCCGCGTCCTCAGAGCATGTGCAGACCAGCTGGCTGGTGAGCTTATGGACATATTCAATCAATCCTTATCCCAGTCTGCTGTTCCCACATGCTTCAAGAGGGCCACCATTGTTCCTGCTCCCAAGAAAGCTAAGGTAACTGAGCTAAACGACTACCGCCCCGTAGCACTCCCTTCCATCATCATGAAGTGCTTTGAGAGACTAGTCAAGGGCCATATCACCTCCACCCTACCTGACACCCTAGACCCACTCCAATTTGCTTACCGCCCCAATAGGTCCACAGACTACGCAATCGCAACCACACTGCACACTGCCCTAACCCATCTGGACAAGAGGAATACCTATGTGAGAATGACCTGGGTCTCGACCCGGCCCTGTGCACATGGGTACTGGACTTCCTGACGGGCCGCCCCAGGTGGTGAGGGTAGGTAACAACATCTCCACCCCGCTGATCCTCAACACTGGGGCCCTACAAGGATGCGTTCTGAGCCCTCTCCTGTACTCCCTGTTCACCCACGACTGCGTGGCCGTGCACGCCTCCAACTCAATCCTCAAGTTTGCCGACAACACTACAGTGGTAGGCTTGATTACCAACAATGACGAGACGGCCTACAGGGAGGAGGTGAGGGCCCTCGGAGTGTGGTATCAGGAAAATAACCTCACACTCAACGTCAACAAAACAAAGGAGATGATTGTGGACTTCAGGAAACAGCAGAGGGAGCACCCCCCTTTCCACATCGGCGGGACAGTAGTGGAGAGGGTATTAAGTTTTAAGTTCCTCCGCCTACACATCAGGGACAAACTGAATTGGTCCACCCACACAGACAGCGTTGCAAAGAAGGCGCAGCAGTGCCTCTTCAACCTCAGGAGGCTGAAGAAATTTGCCTTGTCACCAAAAGCACTCACAAACTTCTATAGATGCACAATCGAGAGCATCCTGTCGGGCTGTATCACCGCCTGGTACGGCAACTGCTCCGCCCACAACAGTAAGGCTCTCCAGAGGGTAGTGAGGTCTGCACAAAACATCACCGGGGGCAAACTACCTGCCCTCCAGGACACCTACACCACCCGATGTCACAGGAAGGCCATAAAGATCATCAAGGACAACAACCACCCGAGCCACTGCCTGTTCACCCCGCTATCATCCAGAAGGCGAGGTCAGTACAGATGCATCAAAGCAGGGACCGAGAGACTGAAAAACAACTTCTATCTCAAGGCCTTCAGACTGTTAAACAGCCATCACTAACACAGAGAGGCTGCTGCCTACACACAGACTCAAATCATTGGCCACTTTAGTAAATGGATTGTGAGTCACTTTAAAAAATGCCACTTTAATAATGTTTTCATATTTTACATTACTCATCTCATATGTATATACTGTATTTTATACCATCTATTGCATCTTGCCTCTGCTGCTCGGCCATCGCTCATCCATATATTTATATGTACATATTCGTATTCCATCCCTTTACCTTTGTGTGTATTAGGTAGTTGTTGTGAAATTGTTAGATTACATGTTAGATATTGCTGCACTGTTGGAACTAGAAGCACAAGCATTTTGCTACACTTGCATTAACATCTGCTAGCCATGTGTATCTGACCAATAAAACCTCCCTGGATGTAAACTTAGGTTTATAATAATAGAAAGACAAATCATTATTATTAATATCACTGAAATCCCAAATACCACAAACCATATAGATTTAACTCTGTAAAGTACTATCATATCGTATCATTATCTGTTTAAAGAGAAACGACTGTAACTGGCTGTTCCGTGCTCAAACATTTAACATTTTCCTCGCCAGCCTTCTCCATAAATAAAACATGCCCCCATCCCTGCCTCCACGTATTCCCAGACTACCCCAGACTACCTCCTCCTCCTCCTTGCCGCCCAACCACCCACCCATCCTCAGCCAGTGATGCACACAGATTGCAGCCTAAGCCTGGTGAGGCCATGCAGGCAGGAACATGAAGCCTTGCGGCTCGCGTGTCTGGTTGTTATGGCAACCCCTAGTGACCTTGACCAATTACTTCTGTCAGCCTGCACATTCTGGGGGACGGGGGCAAAGCCTAATCAAAGAGAATCAGGCTGTGATCGTAGCCCGAAGATGCAGAGAGAGGGAGGTTTATAGAGTAACAAACATGGGGGCAGTCCCTACAAAGAGGGAATAAACTAGAGAGAACAGCAGACAAGGAACGAGAGAGAGAGCGAGAGAGAGGGATGAGAGAGAGAGAGACGGTAGAGTGCGTCTGATCACTGGTGACATAAGATAAGGCCCGAGGAGAGCAGACGTCTCGCTGCTGTCAGCTTCAGCTCAAGGCCGACCATAGGAGGAAAGGGAACACAGCACACAGGATTAGTACTCATTCGTTGTCATTGTCACGGCTGGAATCATAAATTAGGAATCCATACATACAGTATGTATTAAGTCAGAGGCATTGTTTTTGCAGAGGATGCTGGTGCAAAGCTACACATTGTATTTCAGTGTTTTAGTTGTGGTTGCGGTTATAAGCTAATAGCAACAGAAGTAGGCCTAATTGTAACCTTAATTATTTGCATTTTCAACTCATAGGCAACTGTGAAGCAACGTTGGACTGTATGCTGACCATCAAAAGGAACACTAAACTAACGTCAAATCCTAAAGCAACCCTAAACCAGCTTCACAATATTGATCAAATTACAACGTTTAAAAAAAGTTTGGCACACACAAAATGGCACCGGGGCTATATGTACCATCTGTAAAAATCTCATTTGACAGAAACCATCGCTATGCTAACTGACTGAGACCTAGTGAGGCATTTATTTCTCAGTACGTGCGTCACCCTGTCTCCATTCTGCAGGGAGTTCACTGGGGTGTTGTGACAGCTCCAGATTCAGTGTGAGTCCCAAATGGCAACCGCAGTGTTCAAGCTATGGGCTACTCCTCAGTCTCCACACAGCACTGGCTACTAATTCTCTGAATCTATACGTCTGAAAGTCTATTAAAACATATCTTGCCATGAGCGAATTAGCAATAGCAAGGACTAAGTTGAGATACAGTACAGAAACTCGTAGTTCTGGTTTGGTAGATAAGAGGAGAGTTTTTGTTGGTGTATTCCAAGAGTCTAGATAAAGAGAACTCATCTGATGAATTTCCCAGTTCTGTGTGGGTGCATAGTTATGATGGTTTTACGTGTATCTTGGTTTAAACTCAACCTTAGGGTAAACCTCTCCCACCATAGAGGTAATGAGCAACATGTGTTGCCCTCTTATATGTCTCTATTTGTTTCTTCGTCCATACATCCATCTATTCATATCTGTGGCTTTAATCTGTTATTTGAGTACCAGTACTCCAGGATGAGCAGCTACAGAAGTCCTAAAATAAATGCTGCATTTCCATATAATAAAATGCAATATCCCCTTTGTTCTAGCTTATTAACATCAGTAGATTTAATGCATTGTTTCAGTGTTCCAATAGTATCAGATAAAGCCTATCCAACGCAGCAGATGACGGATTAGGACAAACACATAGGACAAACACATAGGACAAACACATAGGACAAACACATAGGACAAACACATAGGACAAACACATAGGACAAACACATAGGACAAACACATAGGACAAACACATAGGACAAACACACATAGCAGCAAAACGTGACATTTATACACCACGGGACGCCAAAGCCATCTCGGTGCCATCAGTAGATGACGTAGCCATTTATCAGAATGACCTTAAACAATGCCACCAAGACTCTGTGAAGGTGCCATATTGCCCCGTCCGGCAATTATAAAACTATCAAAAAGGAGATGGAAAGCACTACAGATCCTTGTCCATTATGGCAGCAGATACAGGGCCAACACAACCAGAACTGAGCAATCTGTTCCACATAAGAGAACCTATTAGGGGGCTCAATGGAGGGGCAGGGATGAAATTGCCATGGCACTGAACTGGGAGATATATTGATACTAGATGGACAAGCTCCTAAAGCTTAAACAAAGGGAGAAGGTGATGGGAGTCAAGCTGGAAATTAATTAGTCAAGACATTTCACATTAACCTTTGACGGCGCCAGTGTAAATGCTGATGAGGGTTCACCCTCCCACCTGAACAGGGGGTCGGCAAATATTATTATGGCATGATGAAATATCACACCCATGACAGGGAATTGGGTTTAAGCGTTTATTCAACAGGATTTGTTTTCAAGTTTTAGTTACAGAGCCATTGTATATACAGCTCGAATGATCCATTTCTTGGTTAGGTGTAGCTTTTTGTTGTCATTATATATTTATATTATTTGTAACATTATTTTTATCAAAATTGGCTTCCGTTGTTGTTATTGAAATGACCAACTGCTAACATTATTATGATGGTAACATTCTAGATACATCAGAAGGGCGTAGTATAGTCTTCTCATATACTTATTTGCAGATTTGGATTTTTTTAAATATTGCAAACGGATAGACATTTTCAACACCCTTTAGTACCAAAATGGGATAGTATTCAGCTTAATGTAGCGTTAAAATATCTTATAATGTTGCAGCCCAAATAGCCCACTATTCCCTACATAGTGCCCTATTGGCCCTGGTCAAAAGTAGTGGACTGTACAGTATAGTCCCCCTTAGAATCCCTGTGCCATGTCGTGTAAAATGTTTATTTCTGTCTTAATCACCATCTAGCTGCTATCAGTTCCAGGATGTGATGGAGTCAGCCCAGGAGTCTGATAAGATGGAGTCAAAACCCTTTCTGCAGGCGTCCTCTCATTTTCTCCCTCTCATTTTCTTCCTCTCATCTCCCTTCTGTGCTTGGAGCTGCTGTATGCTGTGATTACAAACCGATTCAGGGTTTTAGTGTGAATGTGTTCTCCATACACACCAGCTGTAATGATTATAATTATCACCCTTTGAGGTAGGTACCTTCCATAAAGAGTTTATGAAGGTTTATAGTCAACTGTGAATATTTTGTTCATCAATAATTTAGAAAGCTTTGTAATGATGGTTTTGTAAACCAATAAAGACGTTTTGACAGCTTACTTCAGTGTAGTGTGATGACATGTTTGTTTGAATATCTCTGGGACATGCTCTTTTCCTCTCCTATTGGTTGAACTATCTGTTCCAACCTTTAGAGGATGCTGTTGTCATTGGTAGAGGGAAGAGAGGCGATCTATGGATGGGACGGTCTTTCCCTCTACACTTATTTTCCTCTCTCTACGCTCCCTCTCTTTTTAGTCACTTTAAATCCATTGGTTAAATCACATACACTAGTGTGAATGATATCAGTTGCAGGGGACAAGAAGACGGAATAAAATCCAAGGCATAGCCACATGGGTGACTATTTCATTTTACGCTCTCTCTCCCTCTCTCTCCCTCTCTCTCTCTCTATTTTCCTCTCTCCCTCTCTCTCCCTCTCTCTCCCTCTCTCTCCCTCTCTCTCCCTCTCTCTCCCTCTATTTTCCTCTCTCCCTCTCTCTCCCTCTCTCTCCCTCTCTCTCCCTCTCTCTCCCTCTCTCTCCCTCTCTCTCCCTCTCTCTCCCTCTCTCTCCCTCTCTCTCCCTCTATTTTCCTCTCTCCCTCTCTCTCCCTCTCTCTCCCTCTCTCTCCCTCTCTCTCCCTCTCTCTCCCTCTATTTTCCTCTCTCCCTCTCTCTCCCTCTCTCTCCCTCTCTCTCCCTCTCTCTCCCTCTCTCTCCCTCTCTCTCCCTCTCTCTCCCTCTATTTTCCTCTCTCCCTCTCTCTCCCTCTCTCTCCCTCTCTCTCCCTCTCTCTCCCTCTCTCTCCCTCTATTTTCCTCTCTCCCTCTCTCTCCCTTTCTCTCCCTCTCTCTCCCTCTCTCTCCCTCTCTCTCCCTCTCTCTCCCTCTCTCTCCCTCTCTCTCCCTCTCTCTCTCTCCATCTGTCCCACCTTTTCTTTCTTTCTTTCTTTCTTTCTTTCTTTCTTTCTTTCTTTCTTTCTTTCTTTCTTTCTTTCTATCTATCTCTCTCTCTCTCTCTCTCTCTCTCTCTCTCTCTCTCTCTCACACTCTCTCTCATTCGCACACCCACATGCACGCAAGCACACGCACACACAGTGAGTCCCAGCGATAACGATTACAGGGGAGAGCGAGAGCATATTTATCCAGCTACAGCGAGCTGGTTTCCTGCCTGACACACTGAGGTGTGACTGTGAAAATGGATTACTTTGCAGATTTCAGGCCCAACCCAGTTAAGTGTGTTGCCGTGGTGATGCCCACATTAAGCAGCTCACCGGCACAACCCAAATTCATCACCACCAACACCTGAATTGATCCAATTTCCCCTTCCTTCCAAGATTTTCTCCTCCCTGCCTTAAATGTCATTCCTACTTCACTTCAGAGTTTAGTTTCAGTGCCAGGCTGGCTGGCTGGGAGGAGGAGGAGAAGAGGAGGAGAATGTGTCCCTTTATTTGTCTCTCAGGGGATCCTCCTCCAGGATGTTATATTGAAGAGCCTTCCTGGTTTAAAAATATGACTGAACAAGAGTAATTGAAACTAATTGGCAAATTTTAAAATACACTATAGATACAAACGTATGTGGACACCCCTTCAAAGTAGTGGATTAGGCTATTTCAGCCATACCCGTTGCTAACAGGTGTATAAAATCGAGCACACGGCCATGCAATCTCCATAGACAAACATTGGCAGTAGAATGGCCTCACTGAAGAATTCAGTGACTTTCAACGTGGCACTGTCATAGGATGACACTTTTTCAACAAGTCAGTTCATCAAATTTATGCCCTGCTAGAGCTGCCTCGGTCAACTGCAAGTGCTGTTATTGTGAAGTAGAAACGTCTAGAAGCAACAACAGCTCAGCCGTGAAGTGGTAGGCCAAACAAGTGCACAAGATCTGTTCGTTGGATGCTTCATGAAATGGGTTTCCATAGCCGACCAGCCACACCGAAGCCTTAGATCACCATGCACAATGTCAAGTGTCGGCTGGAGTGGTGTAAAGCTCGCCGTCATTGGACTCTGGAGCAGTGGAAATGCGTTCTCTGGAGTGATGAATCACGCTTCACTATCTGACAGTCCGACGAACTAATCTAGGTTTGGCGGATGCCAGGAGAACGCTATCTGCCTGAATGCATCGTGCCAACTGTAAAGTTTGGCGGAGGATAAATAATGGTCTGAGGCTCTTTTTCGTATTTTGGGCTATGCCCCTTAGTTCCAGTGAAGGGAAATCTTAACGCTACAGCATACAGTTACATTTTAGACTGCGAGCCAGGCCTAATCGCCCAACATCAGTGCCCGACCTCACTAATGCTCTTGTGGCTGAATGGGGGGGTGGGGGGACCAACTCAATATTAAAACCTCTTTGGGCTAGGCGTGCACCAACTCAATATAAATGTTCATGATTTTGGAATGAGATGTTCAAGGAGGAAGTGTCCACATACTTTGGTCATGTAGTGTACATGCTCCAAGTTGGAAATACCACATTAGAAATTAGTGTTTGAACTCAATGACTCATTGTTGGCTTAGATTTGGGCTCGAACTTCACCCCTGTCTACTTATGTTTTTCAAACTCATTTAGGCCCCAAATCCTATTTTCCTAAATCGGCTCATCTGCTTTTACAATTAATTGTATAGACAAACATTTAAAAAAAAACATTGATAAGAGTAGATGTATTGTCCAATGTGGGCCAATGTGGCTGTGTTACTGCAGTAATGTGCACTAAAACCCATTCAGACTAAGCAACTCCCCTCAATGTAACTATGAAGCGGCCATTTTAACCCTCTGCCCCACAATGTCCCCAAGTTCATGAATCAAGTTCGCCACTCGCACGTGGCAGGTTTAGCGGGGTTAAAATGGGGGCTCTTGTTGTAATTCATTTCCTGCCATTACACGGTAGCAGGCCTGACCCGCTTGATTAAGTGGAGGGGGATTTCAAGGGGAACACTTTGGCACCAGCTCCTGTCTGCCTTAATTGCAGTCTTGTTAAGGTGTAGGATGTGTGTGGGGCGCGTTTGCCAGCCCCCTGTGGGCCAGCTCCAATTGGTATGAACCGGGACTGGACTGGCCTTTAATAGAATGCTTTCACCTTCACTGCTGGCGCAGAGGGATGTACAAAGCTGGAGAACAGCTCTATACAGTGCTGCGATGTTGAACGACTGTAGAATAGATTGAACAACTGATTGTG
This sequence comes from Oncorhynchus clarkii lewisi, assembly GCF_045791955.1. Lineage (NCBI taxonomy): Eukaryota > Metazoa > Chordata > Actinopteri > Salmoniformes > Salmonidae > Oncorhynchus > Oncorhynchus clarkii. The sequence goes on along the minus strand of NC_092163.1, from coordinate 46,257,440 downwards.
TGGAGAGAAACTGTGGTGGAAGCTCACAGTGAAATCTAGTGACGTTTGGAAGACATTTCTTGAATTGCCACTGGGATTGGACGGTCTTGTTTGTGTCTTTGCTTTTCTGTGACGCGCAGTGGGAGTAGTGTGTGCATCGGTGCTCTTGAGGGTGCAGTTGTGTGTGTGTGTGTGTGTGTGTGTGTGTGTGTGTGTGTGTGTGTGTGTGTGTGTGTGTGTGTGTGTGTGTGTGTGTGTGTGTGTGTGTGTGTGTGTGTGTGCGCGCGTGTGTGTGTGTGTGGAGCAGATTGCCTGTGGGCTCCCTGCTGTGTGGGTTCAGCTGTTGTGTATGAAGTGTTCGGCCCAGACTGTTCTCATCAGTGAAGTGTGTGTGTGTGTGTGTGCGCCCGTCCATGTCTTTGTGTGTTTCCTTTATCCTTCCCAGCATAAGGCATGACGGACAGCTGCCCGACACTAACAAATAAACAACAACAACAAACAAACAATAGCACTGTCCAACACTGTAACCACCACATGGGTGTTCATGAACTGAACCTGTTCATAGTGGCCTACTGCCTTAGTGAGTTTAAGACCGAAAACCAATGCAGGAACATGTGTTTACATTACAATGTCTGGCAGTGATGGTTGAAACCAGGAAAGAGGGTTTGGTGTGCTCCTTTGAGCACTGGTTTAATGTGAGTATTGAGAAATAGTACAATTATTGTCATTTTGGGCTCCATAATTACAAAACAACACATTTTCTATGGTTCATGTATCATTACATATGAAGTATGAAGTCATCACAGATTGAATGATTATGCACGTTCTTTATTTTATTGGATGAAAATGGCTACAGTGACTGTCATGACCGTGTTTTATTTTATCACCATAATCAGTTAACATGGCCATGTTATACAGTATAATTGATACTCCTCACATGTATTCAGCAGGTGTGGATTTGCATGTCAAAAGCCTGTGCTGCTACTCCATATCATACTCCCCGCACCCCTTCACAGCACAGTATGCCTTACACGTTCTATAAGCGCAGGGCAGCTGTAGCTACCTCACACACACAGGCTCCCATCTACCACAGAGGAAATTGTGCATGAAATTGGTTCAGAAAACATGAACTGGAACGATCCCATCTTCAATTCCATTTTCCTTGCTCTGCAAAAATGGTGTCAGAAGTTTAATTACAAAGTATCAATGAAGTGGTGTTGCGATATGGGCAAATCAAGTCCAATCAGCTCAGGCCATGCATAACCACTGCTGTTTTCCTATAGGTTGATTAATGCTATGAGCCCAATCAAGATTGAAGGATTACATATAGGCCTAGGTTATGGGAAATGTCAGTTGGTCTCCCCGTAGGACTGCAGTAATAGAAAGACTGTGGCTCTCTGTGTCTTCAGCACTGCTATAGTAAGATACGGTGTATTGTGGAATATGATATTTGTTATGTTACGACATATTAGCTGATCTTTTCAGTCTTGTGACGTGAATCAGGTAAGTTGTGCATACAAAATCATTCTGAAACATTCTTCAGTAATTCCTGTCGAGGCGCTGCCGATACACCGGGTGTCTTGACTTTTTTGAACGACCAAGGTGCAACACCTTTAAGCGGTTATGGACAAAAACCAGGGCATTGTATTCTATTCAGATGTAAAATGGAGGTCACAGTTCATACAGATGTAGGATCTTAATTTGATCACCCTGTTGTTGCAGGAAATGTCCTGCATAGCATGTAGTGTAGTCAAGGATTGAATCACTTGTAGTGTATTCAAGGTTTAAAAAGGTGTCTAAAGTTTTTAATTTTCACTTTAAAATAGTTGATTTTCGGGCCTCCCGGGTGGCGCAGTGGTTAAGGGCGCTGTACTGCAGCGCCAGCTGTGCCACCAGAGACTCTGGGTTCGCGCCCAGGCTCTGTCGCAACCGGCCGCGACCGGGAGGTCCGTGGGGCGACGCACAATTGGCCTAGCGTCATCCGGGTTAGGGAGGGGTTGGCCGGTAGGGATATCCTTGTCTCATCGCGCACCAGCGACTCCTGTGGTGGGCCGGGCGCAGTGCATGCTAACCAAGGTTGTCAGGTGCACGGTGTTTCCTCTGACACATTGGTGCGGCTGGCTTCCGGGTTGGATGCGCGCTGTGTTAAGAAGCAGTGCGTCTTGGTTGGGTTGTGTATCGGAGGACGCATGACTTTCAACATTCGTCTCTTCCGAGCCCGTATGGGAGTTGTAGCAATGAAACAAAATAGTAGGTATTAAACAATTGAAATTGAAATTGGGGAGAAAACGGGGTAAAATAAATAAAAAAAATACTTGATTTGCCCCAACTAATTTAAAAAAAAACCCTACAAAAATGTCCATTAATTATGATCCACACAATAATTCACATTTCCTGTTGCTGCAGGATTATTTTCCTGCTGTGAGAAACTGGTCAAATTAACATCCTATATCTATCTGTACCTTCAGATTAATTTCCCTCCCAGCCAGGTCACAGTGGTTAAATGCCACTGGCTTAGGTGTCTGTCATCGTGGTTGTCACGGCTACACTTACTAAAACTAGACCGACATTATATTATAGCTCCTTAATCCCCCAGACTAAATGTACATTATGAACTATGACCTGGATTCAAGTATAAGAGGCTTATGTTCTTATGCTTATTTATTCACACTTTGGAGGCCTTGCTGCATGTTGTGTCTTCAGATTGTTATTGATTGAAATGGGAGCGTAACCCCATTGAAATTCTGCTGAGGACATTGGTAGGCTGGGGAGGCTTGAGCATGGCGCTTTTTGTCATACGTGCTGCGGCGAAGTTATTGGGGTGGCATTTCTGTGATTGATGTGGACTCGGCCTGCCATCCGTGAGGCGAATCATAATATCATGATGTGGTGGGTTTAAGCTTCCCTATGCTATGTGCCTGTGGCTCTGTGCTCATAGGCCAATATGACATGTTGAACCTATAGGATGATTTGACCTTACAGGAAGGTCAGGAAAGCAGAGCATCAGGATTACTACATTATCACACTTGTTCAGATGACTTATGTGTTTTATAATAACACAACTGGCCACAAGACTTGGTCAAATCAAAAGTATTAGTATTAGTATTTGTATTGGAACAGACAGATTAGATTAGACCACCCAATCAAAAGACAGTCAGGGTCATCAAAAGACAATCAGGGTCCCTCAGAGCCAATTGACACCCTCATGAGACTGAATGGTTCAGTTGTAGCGAAAATAATCTATGCTACATGTAAAGGTCAGATCTCTGTTTGTAAGATAGCTTTCTCACCAGCCATTTTGATAAGACGATTATGTAGCTCCAAAGTGAGGCACTGGTATGAAAAAAGCACTAGATATGACAGATTTGTACATACAATGTGGTGGCCTAAGCAGATTCCCTTAGCTTTCATTGGGTTTTGTCACTGGGCCGCAACAGCAGTGTTCCAACCATATACTCTTAGAAAAAATGGTTCCAAAAAGGTTCTTTGGCTGTCCCAATAGGACAAACCCTTTTAGGTTCCATGTAAAACCCTCTGTGAAAAGGGTTCTTCCTGCAGCCAAATAACTTTTTTAGGTTCTAGATAGCACCGTTTATTCTAAGAGTGTAGAAATAGAATCTCATTCTGGTTCTGTGGTTTCAACCCTGCTACAGTGACATAACTGTGTTCTAACCCTTTGCTAGTGGAATTATTCAGCACTGGTAAGAATTCTCATAGAACATAACAATAGAGCAATACAGTAGGAGCTGGCCATATTCCCACACATCTATCTCATTATGAAAGGCCCAGTGCAGTCAAAATTCTGTTTTATATCATATTGTACTACAGCTGATGAAACTAACACTTTAAAAGTGTGAAAGCATTTGATCAGTATTATTTCCTGATAGTTGCTGCTTGAAAATACAATCTACAATGGACCTTCCAACCTGCAGGTTTGCATGGGCGGGAGTTTTGGCTTTCAATGGTGACATCACCATGTGGTAAATTGGTTAATAGGCCAATAACAAAGAGAGTTCCAAACCTCTCTACTAATAACAGCTAGTTTTCAGTTTTCCCCTCCCCACTCAGACCACTAACAGACAAGCACAATTCTTGCTTGAGAAATCGTTTTTTGCAAAAAAATATTTTTTTTCTCTTTGAATGGAAATCTGTTACAGTAAGGTACTTAATTGTTACCCAGAAATTATAATATATTCATATAAAAACATCTGCATTTGGCCTTCAAGCACATGAAGGGTCAGGACAAACCAGCATGTGGTATTGTAAATCCAAATAAACATTCCCTGTGAAACCACCAAAAACACAATAAACATGTGACCTTTTCATCTCCTAATCCCTGGAAATTGGAAACGTTATCAATCGTGGATCCTATATTCCCTGCATGCAAATTCACGTTTAGCGTGTTTACAATTGATTAGAAAAAGAAAAGCGTATCTAGCTACAGTACGGTGGTAATATGTGGTATAACTCATGGATGTAACAGTGATTATTTTAAGGCTTTAATGTGTTGGGGATGTATTGAGGTTAATCTGTTTTTCCCCACTAAATCTATAGAAACCCTGCTGATAGATCCACACAAAGTCCATACAAGATGGGAAATGATGGAAGCAGTTTATACAGTATAACCCGATTTCCACTTCCTTCTCTCTATATTGTTTTTTTTCCCCCTGTGAGATGAAATCCTCTGGCTTGCACTTCCTGTGATGAGCAGCATACGAGTCCATGATTTTATATAATAAGCCACTCCACAGCCTCTGAATCAGAAGGCAGAGACAGAGCATGCAGAGAGCAGCCAGAGAGAGAGAGAGCGTTGCGTTTTGCTACGGTCCAAAACTCCTGCATCCTTTTTAAAGGGCTTAGACTGGGCTTAAGGGGATCCAGGCCTCACATTTAACTGTAAACCCAGGGAGAAGTGGGTAAATCCACCGGCGTACATAGGATTAAAGGGGAATCCATTTGGGCCAAGCGTAAACAACATCCACAGGAGGCGTGGTGGAGGATGATGAGGCCTGCTAAAACTACTGCAGTGTCCTTCCCTTAGACTTCTCCCAGACTTATGTGCAAATAAGAACTAAAATGAAGTTTTGAACTTCATTTGACAAAATGGCAGACATTGTACAAGAAAATGTACAGTAAGGAGGTCTAACACTGTATTAGTATCTGACCACTTTGTCTTGCAATGTTATTTTTGATTGAGAGAATTTACATCTAGGGCAGGCTCTGAACCCCAGGATGCTTGTAATGAGACAAAGGACATCTCCATCTTGATTTGGCGTGAGTTCAGAGATAAGCAGTGGCCTACAAACCCATGAGCCTTTGCAACGTGTGTATGCGTAGCTCCCTGCAGATGCATCCAGGTGGGGAGGATGTGTGTGTGTGTGTGTGTGTGAGTGTGTGTGTGTGTGTGTGTGTGTGTGTGTGTGTGCACATACAAGTACTGCATGTTGTCTTTACTGTCACCCAATGGTTTGTGTTGACAAGCCGAGCTGAGCAGTGTGTCTGTGTGTTGTGGTGTGAGTCATGTGTCTGAGAATGCACCCACGCTGTTTACTTATCTGCACTCATCTGCCATAGATCTCTTCACACGAGAGTTCACATTGCATGCACAGAACAGTGGGAAATGTGTATTAATGTTTTACATTGCTATACATTGGTTATACAATACTGAATGGTATTGCAGTTAGTCATTTTACAACCAACTTAAATTCCATGACAGGGGCATAATCATTGTTTATTTATCCAACTACATTTTTAAAAGACTGATACGCATTTACAATCTTGTGTGTCTGTATACACTATGCATGTGTGAATGTGGGGGCGTGTAGGTGTCAGTGTATATCATGTTTGTTTGCCTGTCTGTGTCTATGTGTGTCTGAAGAATGTCCTCCACCACTGAAGGTCAGTGTGCAGAGAAGTGGGTCATAGCCAGAAGCAGGTTGCCAGATTGGTTGTGCCTATCCTGTTGATGCAAGACTTGTCCAGACATGTAGGCTACCGCTACACTGCCTCCCTGGAAATGCTAATGTAAATGGCGTCCCAAATGGCACACTATTCCCTGTATAGTGGACTACTTTTGACTAGGGCCCATAGGGCTCTGGTCAAAAGTAGTGCTCTGTGTAGAGAAAAGGGTGCCATTTGGGACGTGCCTAAGAATGATTGCTTGTCCTAAGGTCCATACGTCTGGGCTTGAGCCTACCGTCATTGACATACAACTGGAAAGGTATGCATAGTCCAAGGCTTCTTCAGATGTAGCCTAGGCATTGATCTCACCTATTCAAAACTATTCCAACTAATACCATGACACCATGACCATGACAAATCATTTTATTCAAACAAGTCGATGATGTGGTCTATATTTTTCAGTGTTCAATTGAATGTGACTTCAGCAATCACCTCAGGCAGTGAGAGGAAATGTCACCAAATGTTGTTGCCCTTTATATAACAAGTCAATGATGTGGGTAGTAAGCTACTAGCACTGCAGAGATTGCAATGCATGAGGTGTAGAAGCCATTAAAGGTTAGGCAGGACAGGTTGATGTTTATTGTCATGAATCGTACCCTGGAGGCAGAACTAAGGGATTTCCACTAGAATGGCTAGCTGCAAAGTCAAAATTGTCTGTATTGTAAAAATTTATGAAAACAAAAATGTGTTTTTTGGCCTTAATTTAAGGTTAGGGTTAGCAGTGTGGTTAAGATTAGGGTTAAGGTTAGGGTTAGGTTTAAAATAATATTTTATGACTTAGTGGCCGTGTCAGCTGGTGACCACTCCGCAGGGCTTCCTCCAGAACAAGATCCATGATGAAAAACACTAACCTGCGCAGGGAAGACGGGACTGTTTTGGTTAGTTGTAAATTTGTGGGTGAAGTGGTGTGTTTCTGCATCTATCACTATAAAGTTGGGCTCAGGCCAGCTGAGGTTGAAGTGGTACAATAGCTTTTACGGAAATTTACAGGACTGCATGAATGATGCTTTTAATAGCATGCACAAAAATACCAACTAAAACATGGAAGTACACGCACGCAGGCACACACACGCACACACGCACACACGCACACACACACACACACGCACGTACACACACGCACACACACACACACACACACACACACACACACACACACACACACACACACACACACACACACACACACACACACACACACACACACACACACACACACACACACACACACACACACACACGTGCGCGCATGATCAGATAAGACTTATGAAAGTGTCAGTGCTCAAATGACTTTCCCAGGAAATGAGAACTGGTGCAGTTCATGACAATATAACATCTACAGACGTCTCTGTGATACATGGTGTGTATATTGCCAGCCCTTTAAAAATGCTGCAGTTGTCACTATTTTGAACACCTACAACTCAAGGGAACTAGGCTCAAGACAAGAGGTGTTACTGTTGGTAGCAGAAAACAGTCAACTCCTGACAAATGCAATGTGTTGTTGTGACTGTCATGTATGTGCATGCCATAGGGAATCTAACTAGTTATGTCTAATTGGAGCCTGTCGAAAATAATGAACTTGAATGAATGCACATAAACAGTTTGCACTTTCCAATCTGCGCTTATCTGGAGTGGCCTATAAGTTGTCCACTGTCTATACTGACTGAGGGTGACTGTTCCATAGACTTCTAGGCTACAGTAGCAGTGGAAGCAGACTTGGACTGCATCCCAAATGGCACCCTATTCCCTATGGAGTGCACTACTTTTAACCATAGCCCCATGGACACTGGTAAAAAGTAGTGCACTACATGGGGAATAGGATGCCATTTGGGACACACCCTTGGTCTTGCTGTGTGTCTATATTGGCTTTCAGGACAGTCCTGTTGTGCAGCGGCTTGCTGCCTGGACACTGAGCATGGTGCCAGCTGTTGGCCCGCTACGCTCCTTACAGCCTCCGTGCTGTCCCCTTCTGGCAGTGCGTGGCCTCCTCTGGCCCCCTTCACACCGTAACGCAGCCTGTCTGGAGATGCTACTAGACTGGCCCAAAGGGGACAGCCAGTCCAAATCTGTCCACACCAATGTCTCCTACCTCACTCAAATCCTGTAGTCTATCTCAGCTTTCTCCAGTGGGCAAACACATGGTGACGGTTGTTTTTCATTATCTGTGTTTGTGTGTGTATGTGAGGGGATCCAGAGAATAACTAGATGTATAGGAAGCCCACTCATGTAGCCTGGTCTCCTTAAGCATCTTGTGTGTCTACCCCGTGTTTTTCCAAAACGCCAGACATGAAACTCCACTTGAGGTCTTCCTATGGAGGGAGGAGTGAGAGTGAGAGTGAGCGTGAGTGAGTGTGTGAGTGTGTGAGAGTGAGAGAGAAAGAGAGAGAGAGAGAGAGAGAGAGAGAGAGAGGAGCTGCAGCGTTTTGCTCTGAGCGCTGTTTCATCCCAGACAGAGCTCTCTTAATCTGGAAACACTTAGTCACTGGCTGTGTCCTAAATGGAAGCATATTCCCTATATAGCGCACTTCTTTTGACCAGAACTCTATTGACCAGAACTCTATTTGGGACACAGCCACTGACTGACTGTGTACTGCAGTCTGAATCTCCAGCGGCACTCGCAGTCAGACCCAGGTCAGGGGAGACGAATGCAGCTTCTGCAGCCTCATCTGACAGATCACACCATGGCACAGACAGGACCCTAATTGTTTGTCTGGTACATTGGACTGGCTGTTTTGCTGCTTAGGAGCACCACACACATACAAAAATACACCAAGATCACACATACACTGGACGCACGCACCCACACATAAGCACACACACGCTAGCACACACACTTTTACGCGCTCTCAAAAACTCCCACAAATACACCCATGCGTTCCCTGTCAATCCTTGCCTCCTCACTTGCCAGGCTATGTAGGAGGACTCTCCTTTAGTCCTTCGGAGCTCCCTAGCAATAACCATTTCTCTCTGCTTATGACTGTGTAATTGGAAGAACAGCAATTAGGTCTCGCTAATTGATCCTGGTATGGACCTGAGTGGACTGACACAGCAGTTTACAAGGACATAATTATTTTCCTATCAGGACTCTGTATCCCTGGGGAAGATTTATAAATCAGGAGGGACAGAGCAGTACTTTTAACTTTCTCTGACCAGGGAGAAAAGTGGTGCAGAAATGCTCCTTTATTGACAAATTCTGTCGGAGCCATTGGTATTTGGTCCCAGTGAAATATAAGCTTCCAATGAATCAGCCAGTAAAACAGCTATGTGCTTACCTAAGCTCCCCGTAACTCAATAAACTGTTCCACAGATGAGGCTGTTTTCACCAGGCAGACACACTTTTGGGGGCATTTATCACTGTGGGCTGCTCTAAAGAGGGCTGTTAGGGTCAAAGGGTCCAGGTATTAAAACAAAATGGATGTCAGTCGCCCTGTACCCCCTTGGTGGGCCATGATGAGAGAGGTCACACGCAACCTTCACAACATCAGTAGAACCGATGTAGCACCTTGCACTGGGAGTTCATTTTCAGATGGTTAGCTTTGTGCATTTGTGTATTCAGGGCATGAGGAAAGTGCTATTTGTCAGACATTATGGTGTGACTCCAGGGTAAACTAGTGTATGCTGTGGAGAGGGAGGAAAGAGTAGGGAGGGGGTGGTAGTGAGTGACAAGCATCCAATCTAATGTGAGAGCTGCTACTACCTATTATCCTTTGAGTAATCCTCTCAGGTGTTTCTCACCAAATCAGCTTATTAGAATCAGGGAATCAAAAGCATGACACACATCAAACCTTCACCCAACCAACCACATCTACTCTGTCTGCACGCTGCCCGCTCGCTCCGACAATACACTGTCTCTCACTCTCACAATGCACAAAGTGTCAGTCACCCCTGAAATGGTCTGAATTCCTAGTGCAGCCCCTATTTCAGCAGCAGTTAATACCATTTGCTGTTTTGTTTAACCCACATTTGAGTTTGGAGCTGACATGACTGTGCAGACCACACTGCACGTCTGCTTGATTCACCACACCGCTTCGTGTGTAAGTCTCTAAAGTGACAGAAAAGGGATAAATGTCACCCCCATCAGCATAAGCAGTCAAACATGGCCTTTGGCTATAGGAGCCCGGCTGACCCAGGTTAGAATTCTGAATGGGAATCCAGAAGGGCACACATTATTTAGTCAACCAAATAATTCCCCTTTAGAAACATTTTTGTCACTCAGTTGGATTTGGGATTAATCCCTAGCTCAATAATTGTTTTCTTGTATTTTCTTCACGGTGCTGAAAAAAACAGTAATGCCACAGTTTAAGTGTTAAAAAATGCTTCTGAGAATGTGTTGTGGTGGGTTTTCAGTCAGTGTGTGACGGGGGTTTCAGTGTGCACCTCACATATATCTCGTGTACACGTACCGTGAATGACATCATGAGTGCGAGTGTTCAAGTTTCTTAAGTTGACCACAAGAACATCTGCATCCTGACAGACACAGAGTGAAACAACAGTCACATAACGTTGTCACAGTGGAAGCCAACTGTTAAAACCCCATAAGGAAGGCAGTTTCGAATATTCCACACTCCACCGTCGTTTGATACAGAGACAGAGAGTTTAAGACAGACACAGAAGACATCCGATGTTGACTGTAACAGTTTATTCAGTGATGGAGTGTCATTACACTGATAACTCTATCCAAAATGAAAAATGGCGTCTCTCAGATCTACGTACATATTTACAACAAAGTGCTTTGATTTCTATCCACATACACGCTGTCAGAACAGCTGAATGTACCACACTACAAAAAGCATACATATACATGATAAAGCAATGCTAATTATTGGTCAAACGCGATACTAAGATGAACGAGATGGTTAGCTGTTGAACCATTTTGCACACAGATTAAATGAGCTTTATGGAATTGCAATACAGCAAATGACTGATTGATAGAAACACATCATGTTTGTTATGCACCAATCCATAATGAATAGTGCAGGAATGACAGTCTACACAGCAGAGGGGGGTTCCAATACGACAATATTAGCATTAAGTTTTGTTAGCATAGTGATGCATTTTTCTAAATGACTTTTTCCACCATTTTCCCCTGGTTTTCAATACAAGTGTTGCATGGGAGGCTATACGAAGTGCAATTACTCCCATTGTTAGAGACATTTACTATTTGTACATGCATACCTATTATCAATGCAATGTCAAGAATTTTGGTTCTACTTATCGACCAATTACATTTATCAACACAGATCTTAAAATGTATGCCAATATATATCTATATATGGATGAATAGGGGTGAGCCTTATAGATTTGATTAGACAGTTTGTTCAGACTAGTACACTCTGGAGTGTACTGCTGGATGCAATGCATTTGTAACACATGAAAATATATTTAAACATCCCCATTTCCCCTGTTTTACAATAACGTTGAGGAATCAAAGTTCAACACAAGCATATTTTCAGCTAAACAAGATTCAGCTTGTTTCATGTCGCAGAAATAGGTTTTGTTACAATTTGCCACGACTAAGACCAAAACGTGCTGGTGAATAGACTACAAATCATATTTGACATTGTAAACAAATCAAAATAACCCTTGCTGCGAGGATGAAAGCGAAGGAAACATTCTGTATTCAGCTCAGACTATAATACTGTAAAACCTTGTAAACAATATGTACTTGTATGTGAGGCATCATGGTCATATTTTGGCTACTTCTGTGTGCAGCAAGCCGGGTCTCCCAGTGCTGCTGTTGTGTTGTCAGGTCGGTGTGGTTTAAAGGAATGGTAAGTTAAGTCCTACTAGGACCCTGAGGTTGAGAGTGGCCCCTGTGGACCCCTATAGCCCTGGACTGGTCCTGCTGGGGGCCCCAGGTCACCGTGGTGGCAGCCACATGCAAGACGCTGTAGCTGGAGACAGACAGTCAGACAGTCATGCTCAGTATGGCGGGGGCTGCTATGCCCCACTTGTGATGTGAGGGGGAAGGGGTGGGTGGGGGTGGGGTGGGGTGGTAGGAGAGGGAGGCCGACGGCTCGATGAAATTTGCATTGTCCTTGTATTTCTGTCTCAGGGAATGCTATTCATCAAAGGCCGGCCCAGAGTAGGAGGTGCACACCAGATGGGTGTTTTTACCCAGCTTAATTTCTCCACAGCTTTTTGCATTTATCACTCTGACACTAATTTGCCGGAGCCCATCTGTGAGTTGTCTAGGCCGGTTTCTAGCTCTCTTTCTAAAATATGAAAAAGTAAAATAAAATGAGCCTAGAAGTATTCTAATAAAAAACACAAGTATTAAATAAATAATCGGAAATGCTGGTTAGGTTTCTGTCAAGGGTGTCCCTTTCCAACCTTTTGCTTTTTTAAAAACATTTTTATGTAATTAAATAAATATTTTATTTACACTTAAATGCACCTGAATGATTGATACATACTGTACTTTCAAACATTACATCTTTGAAAAGGTATAACTCAGCAGTATCAAATAATTTTGCTGGTACATATTTTTTTCAGATGCATGATCTAATATACAGCACAATAGAATGACTAAAACTAAAACTCATAGGATCAGTTCCACAGTGAGCTGTTACCTTAGTCCTGAGTCCAGTTTTAGGCTGCTGGTGTTGAATTCAGTATTGGTTCCATTACACTGTACGGTACTGTAGGTTTGTTGAGTAATACTATTATAACCAGACAGAACATGGGATATATTGTACTGTATCATGTACATAATCAAGAGGTGAAATACCCTTTCAACTGGTGAACCAAGACATTTTTGCTGAATCTGTATTTGTAATTTCACCTGTTTCATCCCTGAATACTGATTTGTTCAGGAATGGCTTGCCGTACTTTGTCTATGTAAACCAATATCAGTGTGTATTAACAGTACAGAATACTGGCGATCACTTTTTTAATACTAGGACACATGCAGTATGTCTAAAACCTCGATTGCAGTTCACTTTTAGATGGAGGTTGGATGTTGTTGTTTCTGGATTCTTTACCGTTCAAATGGTATCCTTCCAATATTTTTAAAGAAACTCCTACTTATATGTAACAGAAAAAATTAATCAGTGTTGTTGTATGGATTCTTAAAGGCCTCTGTTCGTAGTAGAACCATCTCTCTTTTTTTAATTTTTTAATTTTTTAATTTATTTTTTAACCTTCATCTATCTTCTCCTACCATTGATATCTACGAAGGAGACCACCTTCCAGTTCAGAAACAAGTTACCTGATTTTATTTTTGTTTGTTTTTTTGCTAATGAAGACATTGTACTGTAAAGGTTATGGTGCAGTTCTCTCATCACAAGGAACTGAAAACACTGTCGCTCATAAACAAGCATTGGTTCCTTCAGGCGTTTCCTGGGGGGAGGGACTGAGGAGGAACACAACACAAAACCCAATCCTGTTCTCGTCATGATCCTTATACCACACAGTCATTAAGACACAACCCTAAACAGTGCATCTTGGTCTGAAAACAAACTCCCAGTGTATCCCCCATGGTCCCATCACATATCCCCTGTCTCCTGCCTCTCGTTGGCCTGCTCCAGAGACACACTGCAACGCGTGGGGCAGCCTCTGTTAAAGGATGCTGACTGGCTCTGACAAGGTCGGTCTGACGAGGGATTAGCATCAGTTTATATAAGATAAGAACTGCAGGAAGGGTTTTGGTGCTGCTTTCTGGCTGGCTCTTCGGCAGCTGCTGGTGGAGAGTAAGCAAATAACACTGGTCCTTTTCACCACAGTGCCAAAGCCAGGCGATGTAATTAATGAGGATAGAGGGATAAAAAGAAGAAAGGTCACATGTTGGGATGGAGAGAGAAGGGGGGTCCGTCTCACTCTCTCTCTCTCTGTCACCTCGTTCCCCCGACGGTTGTTTGAAAGAGAGATAGAAGAGGAGAGGAGAGGTGGCGTGCATCTCATCCCCAGATCAGGGCAGATGAATGAGGCAGGGGCAGAAGGACCTCTAGACAAAACGATCCCTGAGAGAGTCAATGGAGGGACAGCTGGCAGACAGATTCTCCTCCATTCACTGCTGAATCGGCCCTGATCAGGCAGCTGCAGCCAGACTGCAGACATGACATGCATTTTACTGAGCTGGTGGGTGTGTGGATGGTCGTGTCCTCATCTACCCCTGAATACACTACCCCCCTCTCCACTACCCCGGCTGGCAGACGCTTGCTCAATAGAGCTCAAACACACACACACACACACACACACACACACACACACACACACACACACACACACACACACACACACACACACTCACTCACACATACACACTCACTCCGACCCCGGCACAAAGGCTGCTGCCTGCACGGACAGATGTACAGCTCCCTGAAAGAAAAGCTTCTCCTCACCCCCCATCACCGACCCCCTGGCCCCTCTTTCACTTCCCCTCTCTCCCTTCCTGTTCCCCCTCCACTACTCAGCCCCACACTCTAACCACCAAACCACCGCTACGGTCAGCCTCAACTGTCTGGAATGAATCAGGCACACACACAAGGCTTGTGTTTACGTAATACTCCATGTCTTGGAGTCTGCAGTATTAGCGAGGCGATGAAAGTGCTGTTATCTAATTACAGATTATTAAATAAATTATGGCCGGCTCCTTGGCACTTGTCTGCAGCAGATTTCTCTCTTGGCAAGAGCCTCTACTTTAACTGATGCTACTGTAAAAGCCTGATGACAAGTGCTGCAGATTCCTATTAGCTGAAACATAAGGACTATCTACGCCTCACATGATCTCCCTTTTTACCCTTTGATATTTAGAGATAATTTGTTGATAACATGAATAAATCAGGAATGAGGCTACTTTGTCAATTTGAAAATGTGAATCTGCAGTTGTTGCCTTCATTCTGGTTGATTATGTCAGAACATATCTGTAATGGTGCTTCATATACAACAAATGCACATGAAAGACATGGCAATGCTCCATGCTCCTGTTAATACTGGAAAACAATAAATACTGAATAGGTTTACTGTTGAAAGCACTCTTATCCCTCTACTAGGAACATATCTGTTCAGAGTCTGCTCTGCTGTTTGTACCTGGTCTCCTGTTCGGTGCCTGAATATTTAAACTTTGATAAAAGGCTTGGAGTGAGAAACATTTCACTGTTTGTACACCAGACCATCAGGATGTGGCATACTGGGAAAAGAAAAGCAATAGCACTTACGGACTTGATTGAGAGAACACAAAAAGGAAGTGTCCAAGCTCGGGGTGGGGAAAAATAAATAATATAAGCAAAAAACCACAGGCTTTTATGAATGAAGGTCAGTAGATCTTGAACACCAGGTCAGAGATACTGGGCACCAGCAAGTCCCCGGATATCATCTCATTCACTTCTGGGGTGCAGTAGTCAGGGAAATCGAAGTGGGATCCTGAGTTGGTGTGAAACGCAGCATCAAAGTCTTTGTCCAGAGTGGCGCAATCCATAGGCATGCTGTCGAAGTTGGCGTTGGAGATGATATGCAAGATTTCCTCATCCAGCTCCTCGTCGGAGGAGGCCGACGACACGAATGAGGAGGAGCTGGTGGAGGTGGGGGTGGAGGAGCGGCCGGTGGAGGAGAGGGGCGTACGGGACTCCGATGAAGAGGACACCCTGGGGGACGACTCTGGGAGGCTCTGGGTTACAGGAGACCCAGAGGAGAGGCCCACAGGGAGGGTGGAGGTGGGCGAGTGGGAGGTGGTGGTGGGCAATTTGACTCTGAGCTGGGCTGTGAGATGAGGTTGCTGCTGCCCAGTGGTCATGGCAGCCTGCTGGTGGTGGAAGACGTCCACGGCTGGCCTCTGCCCTCCTGGCTGGCTTGCTCCCTGACTGGCCATCTCTACATCCACTGTGTCGTCATCGCTGATGCCCTCGTCGTAACCTTTGAACTTATTGCCGTGGAAGCTGGCTCTGTGTTTGGAGGAAGGCGTTCGGACCTTGAGCCCTTTGCTGGTGGCTGTGGAGGATGCGGAAGCATAAGCGGATGCACGACCACCCGTGTGGGACTTGCCTGTCTTCAGGGGGACCTTTTCCCCGACCCGCACGGGCATGGAGCTCTTGCTCTTCTTCCGGGGCCGGTACTTGTAGTCGGGGTAGTCGGCCATGTGCTTTAGCCGAAGTCTCTCTGCTTCTTTGATGAAGGGGATCTTCTCGTAGTCGGGGAGGAGTTTCCAGCGCTTGCCTAGGCGTTTGGAGATCTCTGCGTTATGCATATCTGGCCACTGCTCCATGATCTTCCGTCTCTCGATTTGCGACCAGACCATGAATGCATTCATGGGCCGCTTGATGTGACCCGTGGGAGTCTTGCACCAGTTGGGGTCTTTGTTGGAGGGTGACGGTCCAAAAACCTCCTCCCCTTCATCTGCTCCCAGTCCTATGAAAACCTCTTGGCTCAAATCGCTGTCCATAACTGCTAAGTATTTGTGTCCCCTTTGCTGTACCATGATGGAGGAGGATGCTCTACTCAGACTGACGGCTGGAGTCATCCAGCATCACACAGACACTCTAAGTTGTTACTGCAACGTTTCCTCTTCCTGTACCGCCAAAGGAAAAAGACAAGCCATAAGTATCACCATCAAGGGTGTCGCTCAGCTGACAGCATGACTGTAAATGTCACATAAATCTACACTTGTGTTTTTCCTTTCATTTTCAATTGTTACATACAGTATGGTCAGTACAATATGTAACGCGAAGGCTGCGTTTAGACAGGCAGCCCAGTTCGGATCTTTTTTCACTAATTGGTCTTTTGACCAATCACTTCAGATAATTTTCAGAGCTGATCTGATTGGTCAAAAGTGGGCTGCCTGTCTAAACACAGCCTTAGATAAAAAATAAAAAAAGATGCCCATAACCCATCTGCTTTTAGAGGTACAAACTAACACATCCAATACAAATCCCAGAGCACAAAAATCATCTCCAACATTACTCACAACATTACTCACAAGTTAATGAATAACAACACTACCATCACTGGCTGGAAATGTGACCACTAGG
Source organism: Oncorhynchus clarkii lewisi (assembly GCF_045791955.1). Classification (NCBI taxonomy): domain Eukaryota; kingdom Metazoa; phylum Chordata; class Actinopteri; order Salmoniformes; family Salmonidae; genus Oncorhynchus; species Oncorhynchus clarkii. Next base: position 46,240,536 of record NC_092163.1, on the reverse strand, counting down.
ACAAACACTAAAACACTCACCAGAAATTCTGTAGGACTCTGCTTCAGTACCCTTGCCTCAGGACCTAGATGCTGAGTGTCTGAAAAGAAGCCGGTTCCCTCTCCATATGTAGAGAATGGGCTGGCTCTGATGATGCAGTGTTGAGCTGAACCAGGTGGGCTTGCTGTGGAGCAGAGAGGAAATGAGTGCTAGAGTTGAACGTCTGGCTGTTTCTACAGTACCAAGCTGTCCCAGGCTGGCTGCATGCAGACTCTCTTTGAGTCTTTGTCTCTGTTTCTGTCTGTCTGTTTGTCTCTCTCTGTCTCTCTCTCTACTCTCGTTCCTTGTCTACTGTTCTCTCTAACCTATTCCCTCTTTGTAGGGACTGCCCCCCTGTCTGCTACTCTATAAACCTCCCAGTAGACAGCTCAACCTCCTCTGGCACAAACTCCTCCCCCTCCACCCACCACTCCGTGCAGCGGCTCAGTGTGTGTGTCTGTCTGTGTGTGCGTGTGTGCGTGTGTGTGTGTGTGTGTGTGTGTGTGTGTGTGTGTCTCTGTGTGTGTGTAAGAGCAGAAAGTCTCCATACAGTGAGGCACAGGCACAGTGACAGAACAGGGAAACTGAGAGAGGGAGTTGAAATGTTAAACGAGGGGGCGTTAAATGTTTAAAATGTTAAGTGCAGTTTTAAAGAAGCTTGGAGTGTATCCTGCAAGACGGTGTCTGTCTGCATGTTTAAATCACAGTTACATAACTGAGAAGTGCTCTGTGTTATGAATCTGTTGACCAGTAAACTGTGTGGGTTAAAGAAGTGTGCATGTTGAAGCGTGCCTACACACTCTCAGCGTTAAAAGGTAAAAGTTCACTGTTTGAAGACAAGCTGTATATTTGCAGTATGTTTTCCTGTCAAAATGTATAGTGACTGCAACATGTCTGCAAAATACAAGAACTAAATTAATTGTATCATAAATAGGTAAGTTGATAAATTGATATGTGATGCAGAAATAGATAAAGTAAGTAATGAATTGATTTATAAAGACAGACCAGACCTTTTCCACAGATACTGATGCAGGTGATATTTTCCTTCTCAGCATTTCTGAGAACCCATACATTTGATGGGCTTTCAGATAAAGCATTTCAGTTCATGCGTAGCCTATAGGGGATACGAGAGAAGCTGTGATGCAGAATCTATGGATTTGAATGTCAAGTTTGAAGTGGAACGAAAAAATGAGCATGATGTCCTAGTCTGACATTAGCTATGTCATTATTGCTAGCCTGGAAAAGGGTCCATTAAAATGAACTATCATTATGTGAGTGGGCAGAACCATTAGGTTCTGTGCGAAGTGTGTCTGGTCATTCTGACAGACAGAGCTAGTGCATCAATACACCAATTGAGAAATCCCCAAACAGTATTTAGTAGACATCCATTCCAAATATGATATACAGTGCCTTGCGAAAGTATTCGGCCCCCTTGAACTTTGCGACCTTTTGCCACATTTCAGGCTTCAAACATAAAGATATAAAACTGTATTTTTTTGTGAAGAATCAACAACAAGTGGGACACAATAATGAAGTGGAACGACATTTATTGGATATTTCAAACTTTTTTAACAATTCAAAAACTGAAAAATTGGGCGTGCAAAATTATTCAGCCCCCTTAAGTTAATACTTTGTAGCGCCACCTTTTGCTGTGATTACAGCTGTAAGTCGCTTGGGGTATGTCTCTATCAGTTTTGCACATCGAGAGACTGACATTTTTTACCATTCCTCCTTGCAAAACAGCTCGAGCTCAGTGAGGTTGGATGGAGAGCATTTGTGAACAGCAGTTTTCAGTTCTTTCCACAGATTCTCGATTGGATTCAGGTCTGGACTTTGACTTGGCCATTCTAACACCTGGATATGTTTATTTTTTAACCATTCCATTGTAGATTTTGCTTTATGTTTTGGATCATTGTCTTGTTGGAAGACAAATCTCCGTCCCAGTCTCAGGTCTTTTGCAGACTCCATCAGGTTTTCTTACAGAATGGTCCTGTATTTGGCTCCATCCATCTTCCCATCAATTTTAACCATCTTCCCTGTCCTTGCTGAAGAAAAGCAGGCCCAAACCATGATGCTGCTTTTACGCCAAACATAACGTTTTGCATTGTTGCCAAAAAGTTCAATTTTGGTTTCATCTGACCAGAGCACCTTCTTCCACATGTTTGGTGTGTCTCCCAGGTGGCTTGTGGCAAACTTTAAACGACACTTTTTATGGATATCTTTAAGAAATGGCTTTCTTCTTGCCACTCTTCCATAAAGGCCAGATTTGTGCAATATACGACTGATTGTTGTCCTATGGACCGAGTCTCCCACCTCAGCTGTAGATCTCTGCAGTTCATCCAGAGTGATCATGGGCCTCTTGGCTGCATCTCTGATCAGTCTTCTCCTTGTATGAGCTGAAAGTTTAGAGGGACGGCCAGGTCTTGGTAGATTTGCAGTGGTCTGATACTCCTTCCATTTCAATATTATCGCTTGCACAGTGCTCCTTGGGATGTTTAAAGCTTGGGAAATCTTTTTGTATCCAAATCCGGCTTTAAACTTCTTCACAACAGTATCTCGGACCTGCCTGGTGTGTTCCTTGTTCTTCATGATGCTCTCTGCGCTTTTGACGGACATCTGAGACTATCACAGTGCAGGTGCATTTATACGGAGACTTGATTACACACAGGTGGATTGTATTTATCATCATTAGTCATTTAGGTCAACATTGGATCATTCAGAGATCCTCACTGAACTTCTGGAGAGAGTTTGCTGCACTGAAAGTAAAGGGGCTGAATAATTTTGCACGCCCAATTTTTCAGTTTTTAATTTGTTAAAAAAGTTTGAAATATCCAATAAATGTCGTTCCACTTCATGATTGTGTCCCACTTGTTGTTGATTCTTCACAAAAAAATAGTTTTATATCTTTATGTTTGAAGCCTGAAATGTGGCAAAAGGTCGCAAAGTTCATAGGGGGCCGAATACTTTCGCAAGGCACTGTATACAGTCTTGTGGTATAATCAATGCTGGTTAGTAGTCTGACAACTGAACTGCAACCTTGCACTTTCTTGGATGTTCCAATATTTTTGGGCTTTAATCCAAACCCCTCTCGTGTCATATATATATATATATTTTTTGCTGTGTTAAGTATACTTATTATAAAGCGGCAAAATGGAACATGGTATGTTCTAAATCTCTCTCTCTCTCTGTCTCTATTATTGTGTCTGCTTCCACAAGCACATCGCATTAGACTCCGGGCCAGCGCAGTGTCTGGATGTCAGACATATTCACTTTGACAAATACTACTGACGTTAGCCCTGGCACGGCCGCACACAAAATGACAACAACCCAATCAGTGGGCGACCTACTTCAGGCCCTGCCGAAATCCCTGAGCAGACACGTCTGGCGATTATTGCTGTAGTGGAGGCTGAAGGATTGGACCCCCTCTCTCTCTACCCCCCCCACCCCCCTCTCACATGGGGCAGGCCTGGTGGAGCTGTCTGCCAGATAAGGGCTGGGAAAGAAGGGGTCCTGGGGGGCTTGGGGTGCATCAGGGGTGTGTGTTGCCCCCCCCCACCATTCTACCCACAGATAGATCATTTTTCAGGGATTAGAGGTCTGCTAGAGAACTGCACAGCGAGAGATCCTCTGCTCTCATTTCAGACTAAAGAGGGTCTAACCCCCCCTGGGTTAAAAAGTAGAGTAATCTTTGGTCTTTTGCTGCTTTATATAATGTTTTTTAATGAAAAAAAAAATGTCTTATCATATCACACATGGCTATTGGTCACATGCAGTGAGCATTTTGATACCCACCAACCATCATGAAACCAAATTTGTAAATACAAGTCAATATCCACTGGAAATGATGTATGATTATGCATGATTATTTGTTGAAATGTGTCTTTTCAAAAATATATGACCCTCTAACCTGTATCCTCATTTCTTCGGACTCCTGAACCATTTAATGTCATTCATGTGTCCTTTTGTGTACCTTTAAGATGCTGTTCACTCTCAGCTGTGCATTCATTTGTTGTTGGCATTCATTTGTTGTTGGCATTGCTCCCTCAGTGGTGCAAATGTATGCTAAATTTTCTTCATGAGTGGTTTAATGAACACACAGACACTGTGCATTTATGCATCAGCGTGCTTTCGCCATGCCACAAGACACATGTAACCTTTCTCTTATGAATACATTAATTTGCACCTTTTTTTCACATTTCCTTTGCAAATGTTTTATTCTTAGCCACTCTTTAAATTAAAGCTTTGGTGAATAGTCAGTTTGGTTAACTTGGCTTGCCCACTGCTTTCCATTCTGAAAAACACCCGCTGTGCTATTGGCATGTTGCCTGCATTGCCCTTGTAAACCTGGCAGCGTGAATCATATTGTAACAACACCGCTGTCAAAGGAATGTCAGGTCGTGAGCTGCTAATGTGAAGAGCCTTGATTCTTGGCCAAATCTGTTTGGGGTGAGATGGTGTTTTTCCCTTGCGAAAAGGTCAAAGGGCACTCTCTGGCTGGACGAGGAGGGGGACGAGAAGGGGGGCGGATTACCTCCAACATGTGCACAGGCAGACAGCTGAGAGGTTCAAGATTTCGGCCCTTCCCCTCCCCTCTCCCCTCATCCTCTGACCTTTGACGCCACTGTCCAACGAAGCAGAGCGAAGCAGGAGAAACGAATGTGAACCGCCCCATCTCCCAGACTCTGACCCCTGATCTCTTTAAGACAGCTCCCCTCCCCCTCTCTCTGCTCATCCTCCTGTTCATTTATCAGAATAGCCACTACGCTGCATCTGAGATGCTAGAGGTGAAGGAGAGAGGGGACAGCCTATATTAACACATCCTGGTCCAGTCACAAACACTTTTACTGGGCATGCAGTTCCTTGTCTCACTGTTCTCACTCATCACACCCAGCCACCATTACCAGCACTCAGCAGCCCATCTAATAAAGGAGGCCGCAATAACATTTTATTGGCAAGAGACGACAATGCCGTTTATATTCATTTAGCTATATCCATTCTGTTACTCTATTATCAAATGTCTTGCGGTGGCCTCCACTATGGCTTCTGTAGCCTACAAAAGGGCAATTACATCATGAACCAACTCCATGTGAGAGGCTGGGAGGACTGCTAACGGGGAAGCTGAGGAACTCACAACAAGGATGGCCTCTCTACTATTTCAAATGAGGGATTCTTGTTTCAACGTTGTTGTTTACCTTCATTATGTATAGAATGATGTCATAGCTCTATATGTTATGTACTGTAGGCTATAGTGCTGGAAGCGTCACTTCACACAGGAACCTGCAACGCGAGGTCATTTCAACATTTACTCTCTCTCCCCCTACCTTGCGCTTGAATTGGTCCGAGCCGCTGAGTGCTCTCAGGTTCTCCTCGAATGAGGGAGGAGGATTGGGCGGGTCAAGTCATTCCTCGGGGGTCAGTGTCTAAGTGGAGGCGATAAAATGAAATAAATAAAATAAAACTCTGGCCATGTGGCATGGCAGTGACAGCTGAGGTTTAAAAGGGGGGCCTCACTCAAGAGCACTTGAGACAACAGACTCCTCCCATCCGAAGGCCAAAGTGTTCCCCATCCACCAAACTCCTTTCTTATTCATGAGACAAACACATCGTTAAAGACAAACATTTCACCTAGCACTCTCATTAGAGCCACTAAACCCATCCATATCAATGCAGGTCTCTCTTACTCTCACTACCATAGGCAACTCCATCTCCTGAGATACTGTACGTTCATCGACTTATTAGCCATTCATACGGTTTCAATGCTATTATCCCTTTGAGCTCTCTAACCTCCAGCCCCTCGCAGGTGCAAAAGCACACACACACACTCTAGCACACGCACGCACGCAGACAGACACACACACACATATGATTCACCTTGGTCAGTTATTTGGCTCAAATGATGAGCTAAGAAATGGGGGTTGACACTGAGGTGACATCAATATAAACATGTATAGTTTAGGCACCTACAGTGCATTCGGAAAGTATTCAAATCCCTTTTTTTTAAGCTTTTTTTGTGTGACTTTTTTGGATTTTGTTATGTTACAGCGTTATTCTAAAATTGATTAAATTGATTATTTCCCTCATCAATCTACACACAACATCCCATAATGACAAAGAAATGTTATATATACAGTGGGGCAAAAAAGTATTGAGTCAGCCACCAATTGTGCAAGTTCTCCCACTTAAAAAGATGAGAGAGGCCTGTAATTTTCATCATAGGTACACTTCAACTATGACAGACAAAATGAGAAAAAAAATCCAGAAAATCCCATTGTAAGATTTTTAATGAATTTATTTGCAAATTATGGTGGAAAATAAGTATTGGGAGAACTTGCACAATTGTTGGCTGACTAAATACTTTTTTGCCCCACTGTATATAGAAAAAAACCATATCACATGTACATAAGTATTCAGACCCTTTACTCAGTACTTTCTTGAAGCACCTTTGGCAGCAATTATAGCCTCGAGTCTTCTTGGGTATGATGCTACAGGCTTGGCACACCTGTATTTGGGTTTCTCCCATTCTTCTCTGCAGATCCTCTCAAGCTCTGTCAGGTTGGATGGGGAGGATCGCTGCAAAGCTATTCTCAGGTCTCTCCAGAGATGTTCGATCGGGTTCCAGTCTAGGCTCTGGCTGGGCCACTCAAAGACTTGTAACCGAAGCCACTCCTGCGTTGTCTTGGCTGTGTGCTTAGGGTCATTGTCCTGTTGGAAGGTGAATCTTCGCCCCAGTCTGAGTTCCTGAGCGCTCTGGAGAAGGTTTTCATAAAGGATCTCTCTGTACTTTCTGTTTTTAATTTGTAATAAATTTGCTAATATTTCTAAAAAACTGTTTTTTCTTTGTCAATATTGTCACGTTCTGACCATAGTTCTGTTATTTTATTATTTGTTTTAGTATGGTCAGGGCGTGAGTTGGGGTGTGCAGTCTATGTTTGTTTTTCTATGTTGGTTTTTGTGTTCGGCCTAGTATGGTTCTCAATCAGATGCAGGTGTCGTTAGTTGTCTCTGATTGAGAATCATACTTAGGTAGCCTGGGTTTCACTTTTGGTTTGTGGGTGTTTGTTTCCGTGTGAGTGTTTGGGCCACACGGTACTGTTTCGGTTTTGTATATTTCACGTTTATTATTTTGTTCCAGTGTTCAGTTGTGTTTTTTGAATAAATCAATATGGACACTTACCACGCTGCGTTTCGGTCCGATCCTTACTCCTCCTCAGACGGAGAGGAGGAAATCCGTTACAATTATGGGGTATTGTTTGTAGATTTATGAGAATAAATAAATATTTCATCCATTTTAAAATAAGGCTGTGACGTAACAAAATGTGGAAAAAGGGAAGGGGTCTGAATACTTTCCGAATGCACTGTAACAAATCACAGTCTTGGCTTTGTCATTGTCACTGGAGGGCAGACTGTATTGAAATGGGATTTGGGAGTGAAGGGTACGACAGTATGCTCTCACCGTGCCAAGCTTGGACTCTAGAAGGCTCACAACTCTACCAGCAGTAGCTTAGTAAATATTAGCATTTATAACGTGTTTTTTGTATCATCTCCCACCTTCTAAGTATTTAAGTAAAGGCATCTGATTGTCATTAAAGTCAATAGAGGCTTTTGTGGGGGATATCAAACCCCTCATAGAGACACATTAGATCTCAGCATTACGCTTTACTATGCGGTAGGACTTAAAGGCTGCCTGCTGATTTTGGGGGATCTATGTCCCCTTTGCTGAGGCGGGATAAAAAGATAGTTAACATTTAGGAACTCTAATCTAAGCAAAAGTTAGGGATTTGTGGTGGATTATTACGCTAAACACACTCTAGGACTTTTGGTTTGTTTTGCATGCAATGACCAAGGAACATATGGTTTGGGTGAGGCTCAGACGGCCAATAGAAGTTCATCAAAACAAAGTTCATCCTCTTAAGCGTAATAAACAACTCTGTCTGTTATTATAGAAACATGTTTTCTAGATGTTTTCTGGATATTAGCTAGAGGAAAATAAAGCAACACTCATAAGAACATTGTGTTGAATTCTCGATCTTACACAATTTGTCACAGAGAGAATAATTCATATTGAATGGAGAATTAATTTGTTGAGAAAGAAATGATACCCTATTCCATATGTAGTTTATTACTTTTGACCAGAGCTTATTGGCCCTACAGGGCCCGTGTCATATCTAGTGCACTACATAGGCAATAGGGTGCCATTTCAGATGCAGCCTCTGACTCACTCTCATGTTCATGTTCTCTCTCCTCAGAGGCTGCTTCATCATTATTCCCATCACTGTTCAGGTCCCCTAGGAAACTAGCTTCTAGGGGAAATGAGGCCATCTTTTTCCCAGCCCTGTATTTATAATCTGCCCTCCCAGGTAAAGGACAACAAAGCAGCCAATTACCTCTAATCTAGCATGACTCATGGTAACTAGCATCAGGGGATGACCAGCCCGAGGAGTCTGTCTAGTCCTGCAGATTAAAAACAGCACAGATGCCTGACTATACTGGGCGCACTGCATGTAGATAGAGTAGGAATATCGTTTTTTTTGTGTGTGTTTTTTAAAGTAAATATTTTGAAGTATGAAGCACTTCTCAAACAACCACTCACATCGATTTGTGTGAGTGAAAACCCATTGGCGAATGAGAGGGTGAAGGAGAGGGAGAATGATGAAGGTGAATGATGTGATTTGGTTGACTTGGAACCCTCCCCCTTCTGAAATGTATGCTCTGTAACGACGATTGGTGTTGGAAGTTGTTGTGACGTTTTGTCTTCTCTGCCACTGAGGTTGCCTGGTGTGTTTATGGCCAGAGAAGCAGTGATATCACATTGTGTTGACACTCCCACTCACTGGCACTGGATTGTTACGCTGCGCTCACAGTTTCATAAATGTGTGTATATACTGTACAATGTGTGTGCTCATGTGTGTCTGCATGTGTACGTGTATACTCCCCATCCCCATCTTCACCGCCTCAGTCGGGCGGAACTCAGTTCTGCTCTGCTTTGCTTTGCAGTTCCTGTGCAAGGAGCAGGAGGAGTGGAGAGGAGCCCTGCGAGCGCCAGAGGTCACAATCCTGTACCAATTACTGTCTGCCTGCCAGGCAGCCCCAGCCCAGGGTTTAATATTCCTTCCCCTCCATTTTGATCTTGGCAGTAGGGGTATGCCAGCATGATCACCCCCCCCCCCCCCCCCCACGGTGGGACCTGCCTCCCCTGTATCGCCCTCAGTTTTGATCTCTCTCCAAGGCTGGGCTGAGCCCCAGCTGTGCCCTGCATGCCAACAGGGAGGCCCGTGGATGGAAGCTGCTCTGCTCCCACTCGGTTTGCTCTGCCTGCCTGCCTCTTTCTTCAGCATCTGCCAGTTTAAAGGGCCTCTCCTTCACTAACGAGTTGATAGACTCCCTGTAACCTCTGGCACAGTGAATGCTAATGCACCCGGCTCATGCTGTTGTGTTCTGGGACCTCTACCGTGTGAGGAGAGGCTGTATTGTTGGCGTTGGAAGGAAGCAGGAGAGAGGAGTGCAGAGTGAATGTGAATTGCTAAGGCCAGGTGAGACGATTTCTGATTGGTGATGACTTTTCACTGTCATAGGCTGAAAGTGCAGGTATCTGTAAAGAGCAAGGAAATAACTAGATACCTGTATTGCATGGCATTGTACAGTAACTTGCGCATTCCCTTTATTTGTGCCCAACCTTTTTCACTTCAGTGATTTCTACCATTGGCCTGTAAAACCAGCCTTCTGTCCTCCTTTTCTGCTTCCAGTTATACCTACTTTACTAGTTCTCATCTGTGAAACTTGCAGCCTGCCAATATACTGTTCTTAAGCAGGAGCAACGACTACTCTTGCATTTCCTTTCAAGTCAGCAACTATTATAACTATTATGACAGCTATGACATCTAATGAGATAGAAGCAGAATTCTTGAAAAAAGACCCCATTACCAGTGTGTATCATTCACAATAACTGGCCCAAACCATGATCTCATACAACCGGATATGATTGGGGTCTTTCTAGGACACCTCTCCTACATACACCTCACCAGCACTCAATCACTCCTGTAGGTAAAACAGATCAGTATGTCTTCTATCTCTCACTCAGGTGCTAGAAGAGCTCTTCCTCCTCTCTGTATTTCAGCGCTGCATTGGGGGAATCAGCCTTGACAGCTCCGCCAGTAAAATCACACCGGCTCCCATCAGACACCATTACATCGGAAAATGACAGACATGAGGTAAATGAGTGGCGATTTACTGCCATTTAAATGCAAGACAGAGTCTGGGAGGCTTGGCGGCGGCTGCAGACCCTTCCATCTCTGTGTGACTTTGCTACGAAGGGGCCATACATTTCCAGCAGACAGACCCCCACAGGGACACCTCTCAGCAGCTCTGTGCTGTAGCCAGATAATGATTATTACCTCTGACTGAGAGTGATGGACATGAGGAGACAGAGAAAGAGAGAGAGATAGACAGAGGGGGAGCGAGAGAGAGAGGAAGAGTGAGAAAGGAGAGAAAGAGAGAGAAGGTGAAAGGGAGAGGAGAGAGAGAGAGCAAGAGAGAGATACAGACAGAGACAGAGGGAGCGAGAGAGAGAGCTAACCCCAGCTGAACCTGTAGAGGCAGCCATGGCAGCACGTCTGGACGATGAACCTGAATAACACATAATTTAAAGTTACATGCGTCACCCCGGTTCTCTGATATTATGAGTGAGACATCTCACTAGTGGGATTAATCAAAATCTCTAAGTAGCTTGAATAGCCAATTATACAGATCTGTCGGAGACAGACAGGTCGAGTGGCGAATGAGGGAGCCCCTCCACTCATGCTTAAGAGCCACTTTCCCGCCCTCTGATCATTCTCGAGCATGCCAAACTCCTATTGCGAGTAGGGAAATATGGTGAGTGTAGGGTTGCAAAACTCCCAAACTAGGGTTTCTGGAAAAGCAGGCAATTTTGCAACCCTAGGTGAGCTGTCTCACTCATAATATCAGAGAACCAGGGTTATGCAAGTAACCTTGAGTTCTCTTTCAATTACTCGTTTTGACACCTCACTAGTAGGATATGGCCAACTCCCGCATCGCACACGCTCTCTGAAGCCAAGCAGTCTCACATATCAACCGTCAGAGGCCCTGACACTGAGGACAGTATGTGCCAATGACGGGGCAGTGACGTCTAGACGGTAGATCCTCATAAAAGTATGAGGGGGTGCCCTACAAGCCGTATTGCAAATCTCCTATAAGGAGATGCCCTTGAACAGTACCCAAGAGGTAGCCATACCTCTGGTGAAGTGAGCCCTCAGGCCTTCCAGAGACTGTAACCCCTTGCTATTATAGGCCAATATAATAGCTTCCACAATTCAATGTGACAACCGTTGACGAGAAAGGGGCCTCCCCTTGCAGGGATGCACCCAGGACACAAAAGAGAATATGCACAACACGCGTACTGGACACTAACGGTGTCAATAGAAGGGAAAGCGGCAGGTGGATTGCCGCTAACCTTAGGGCATAATGGTGGGGTTGAGCAACAAGGTAACGTTGGAAATTCCCCGGGCAAAACATTAGGCACAAATGATGAACTGACGGTGCGTGCAGCTCACTCACTCGCTTTTTGGACGTAAGGGCGGCCAGTAAAGCGGTCTTAAAGGAGAGATATTTAATCTCCATGTTTTCCAGCGTCTCAAAAGTCTGCTGTGAAATAGCCTCAAGCATAATAGACAAATCCCATGACAGGACTAAAGACTTGGGAATTGGACGTAAGCGACATGCCCCGTTCATGAAACGACATAACAGGGGATGTTTCTCCACCGTGTTCTTGTCGAAGACTATATGAAAGGCAGAGATAGCGGAGAAAAACTCCCCTCTGTTCAAAAGGTCTTGCAGAAAGCATAAAACCTTGGATACAGAGCATTGGTAAGGAATGATCTGTTTTTGGTCACGGCACTTCTCAAAAACGCACCACTTGTTTCCATACAGTGAGCGTGTAGAAGGGGCTCTAGTACTCTGGATAGTCTCAATGACTCTGAGAGGCAGGCCTGTCATATCCAGATTTAACCTCTCACGGGCCGGGCCCAGAGGGGAGTAACAGGAGTTGCAAAGGCTTGTTGTACAGCAGGAGAATGATCTCTGCTATCCAGAGCTAGCCTTGCAGTTGACGGGCTACCAAGATGAGGGATAAGCGTTCCCCCGGAAGGAGTCTCCAATCCCCTTGATAGACATTCCCTCTGGACATTAAGTCTGCTCCTATGTTCAGTATGCCCGGGACATGAATCGCGTGTAGGGACAGTAGATGTGCTCTGCTCCCCATAATAATACTGACCGATAGTCTGTGTAAGCACAGGGAGCGAGTGCCACCCTGGCGGTTGATGTACAGTCGTATTGTCCGTTCTGATCAAGACATAGAAAGTGTTTCAGTGAAAGAAACACTGTCAGCAACTCAAGGTAATTTATGTGAGCAATGCAGAGTTGTGGGGTCCACACTCCACACGTTTATTGCTTTTTACTCATGAACTGTGCCCCAGTCCGATAGTAACGCATCTGTCATCATCACTTTCCTCGTTGCCACTACCCCTAGGGGAGTGTCATTAATGAAGATCGCAGTGCTCTTCCTGTGGCGAAGAGCTGAGAGACATGCAGAGGTCACCTTTATCTGACGATTGAGGTGACACCGTGTACACAGACGTTGGGCAAACACCCAGCACTGGAAGTCTCTCATTCTCAGTAGGCCGAGAGGTACTACATCAACTCGGTACTGGTATCCCGTGTACAGCGCCTTCAGAAAATATTCACACACCTTGACTTTTTCCACATTTTGCACATTTTGCTATTAAATTGAGATTTTGTGTCACTGGCCAACACATAATACCCCATAATGTCAAAGTGGAATTATGTTTTTAGAATTTTATACAAATGTATTAAAAATTAAAAGCTGAGTCATTAAGTATTCCACCCCTTTGTTATGGTAAGCCTAAATAAGTTCAGGAGTAAAGATTTGCTTAACAAGTCACATAATAAACTGCATGGACTGTATGCAATAATAGTGCATAACATGATTTTTGAATGACTACATCATCTCTGTACCCCACACATACAATTATCTGTCAAACAGTGAATTTCAAACCACAAAGACCAGGAAGGTTTTCCAATGCCTTGCAAAGAAGAGCACCTATTGGTAGATGGGTAAAAATTAAAAAAGCTGACATTGAATATCCATTGGAGCATGGTGAAGTTTTAATTACAATTTGGATTGTGTATCAATACACCCAGTCACTACAAAGATAGAGCCGTCCTTCCTAACTCAGTTGCAGGAGAGGAAGGAAACCGCTCCGGGATTTCACCATAAGACCAATGGTGATTTTAAAACAGTTTCAGAGTTTAACAGCTGTGATAGGAGAAAACTGAGGATGGATCAACAACATTGTAGTTACTCCACAGTACTAACCTAATATACAGAGTGAAAATAAGGAAGCCTATACAGAATACAAATATTCCAAAACATGCATCCTGTTTGAAACAAGGCACTAAAGTACACCTGCAAAATATTTGGCAAAGAAATTAACTTTATGTCCTGAATACAAAGCATTGTTTGGGGGCAAATCCAACACAACCTATCACTGAGTACACCTCTTCTTATTTTCAAGCATGGTGTTGACTGCGTCATGTAATGGGTATGCTTGTCATTGACAAGGACTAGGGAGTTTTATAGGTTAAAAAGAAACGGCATAGAGCTAAGCACGGGCAAAATTCTAGAGGGAAATCTGGTTCAGTCTGCTTTCCAACAGACACTGGGAGACAAATTCACCTTTCAGCAGGACAATAACCTAAAACACAAGGTCAAATATACACTTGAGTTGCTTACCAAAACGACATTGAATGTTATTGAGTGGCCTTGTTGAAGTTTTGACTTAAATTGTCTTGAAAATCGATGGCAATTTGAAAATGGCTGTCTAGCAATGATCAACAACCAACTTGACAGCTTGAAGAACTTAAAAAAAAATATTGTGCAAATATTTTACAATTCAGGTGTGCAAAACTCTAAGAGACTTACCCAGAAAGATTCACAGCTGTAATTGCTGCTAAAGGTGATTCTAAAATGTATTGACTCAGGGGTTCAGGCTGTAACACAACAACATGTGGAATATGTCAAGGGGTATAAATACTTTCTGAATGGCACTGTACAGTATATAGCCAAGTTATCGATACTCATTGTGTATTTATACCATGTGTTATTATTTGAACTATTTTCTTCTATTTTCTTTCTCTCTGCATTGTTGGGAAAGTCCCGTAAGTAAGCATGTCACTGCTAATCTACACCTGTTGTTTACGAATGTAATGGGGTGCGTAACTGGTGGCAGTGAAGTCAGACGCAGGAGAGCAGAACTAGGTAATAGCCAGAGCAGTTTAATTCCAAAACCAACAGCATAAAGAATTAACCAGCATGGGTACAAAACCCGACGCGCACAGTAAACATGTGCACAAGCACAACAAACAATTCCACACAAAGACATGGGGGGAACAGAGGGTTAAATACACAACACTTAATGAGGAAAATGAGAACCAGGTGTGTAGGACAACAAGACAAAACAAATGGAAAATTAAAAGTAGATCGACGATGGCTAGAAGACCGGTGACACCGTCCGCCACCCGAACAAGGAGAGGAACCGATTTCGGTGGAAGTCGTGACAGTACCCCCCCCCCCTTGACGCCCGGCTCCAGCAGCGCGCCGACACCGGCCTCGAGGACGACCTGGAGGACGAGGTGCAGGGCGATCCAGACGGAGACGGTGAAATTCCCGCAGCATTGAAGGGTCCAACACGTCCTCCACCGGAACCCTGCATCTCTCCTCCAGACCGCACCCCTCCTAGTCCACGAGGTACTGAAGGCCCCTCGCCCGACGCCTCGAATCCAGTATGGATCGAACGAAGTATGCCGGGGCCCCCTCGATGTCCAGAGGGGGGCAGAGGAACCTCCCACACCTCAGACTCCTGGAGCGGGCCAGCCACCACCGGCCTGAGGAGAGACACATGGAACGAGGGGTTAATACGGTAATCGGGGGTAAGCTGTAACCTGTAACTTACCTCGTTCAGTCTCCTCAGGACTTTAAATGGCCCCACAAACCGCGGACCCAGCTTCCGGCAGGGCAGGCAGAGGGGCAGGTTTCGGGTTGAGAGCCAGACCCGGTCTCACTGCGGTGACGGTCTGCGCTGGCTTTCTGGTGCAGCACAACGCGCTGAAGTTGAACATGAGCGTCGTCCCATGTCTCCTCTGCGTGCCGGAACCAGTCGTCCACTGCAGGAGCCTCGGTCTGACTCTGATGCCAAGGACCCACAACCGGCTGATACCCCAGTACGCACTGGAAGGGGGAGAGGATAGTGGAGGAGTGGCGGAGCGAGTTCTGGGCCATCTCTGCCCAGGGCACAAACGCTGCCCACTCCCCCGGCCGGCCCTGGCAATAAGACCTCAGAAACCTACCCACATCCTGGTTAACTCTCTCCACCTGCCCGTTACTCTCGGGACAAAAACCTGAGGTAAGGCTGATCGAGACCCCCAGACGTTCCATGAAAGCCCTCCAGGCCCTCGAAGTGAACTGGGGATCCCGATCAGACACTATATCCTCAGGCACGCCGTAGTGCCGGAAGAGGTGAATAAACAAGGCCTCCGCAGTCTGTAGGGCCGTAGGGAGACCGGGCAGAGGAAGGAGACGGCAGGACTTAGAGAAATGATCCACAACGACCAGAATTGTGGTGTTTCCCTGTGACGGGGGAGATCGGTCAGGAAATCGATCGACAGGTGCGACCATGGCCGTTGTGGAACGGGTAATGGGTGTAGCTTACCTCTCGGCAGGTGCCTAGGAGCCTTACACTGAGTGTACACCGAGCAAGAGGAAACATAAACCCTCACGTCCTTGGCCAAAGTGGGCCACCAGTACTTCCCACTCAGACAGCGCACTGTCCGACTGATGCCTGGATGACCAGAGGAAGGTGACGTATGGGCCCAACAGATCAGCCGATCACAGACAGCAGACGGAATGTACAGACGCCCGACGGGACAAAGGAGGGGAGCAAGCTCTGCACGTAACACCTGCTCAATGTCCACGTCCAGCTCCCATACTACCGGTGCCACCAGGCAGGAGGCCGGGAGTATGGGGGTGGGATCCATGGGCCGCTCCTCCGTGTCATACAGCCTGGTCTGTAAGAAAGTGAGAAAACAAAACGGGTGAAAAACATGGCCCACCTTGCCTGGTGAGGGTTCAGTCTCCTCGCTGCCCGGATGTACTCCAGATTGCGGGGGTCAGTCCAGATGAGAAAGGGGTGTTTAGCCCCCTCGAGCCAATGTCTTCTCGCCTTCAGAGCCTTGACGACAGCCAACAGCTCCTGGTCCCCACGTCATATTTTCGCTCTGCCGGGCTGAGGTTCCTCGAGAAGAAGGCACAGGGGCGGAGCTTCGGTGGCGTACCCGACCACTGAGAGAGCACGGCTCCTATCCCAGCCTCAGACGTGTCCACCTCCACTATGAACGCCAAAGAGGGATCCGGATGGGCCAGCACGAGAGCCGAGGTAAACAGAGCCCTCAGGTGACCAAAAGCCCTGTCCGCCTCAGCCGACCACTGCAAACGTACCGGTCCCCCCTTCAGCAGTGACGTAATGGGAGCCGCTACCTGACAAAAACCCCGGAGAAACCTCTGGTAGTAATTGGAAAACCCTAGAAACCACTGCACCTCCTTTACCATGGTGGGAGTCGGCCAATTACGCACAATGAAATGCGGTCACTCTCCATCTCCACCCCTGAGGTGGAAATGTGGTACCCTAGGAAGGAGACGGACTGTTGAAAGAACAGGCATTTCTCAGCCTTGACGTACAGATCATGCTCCAACAGTCGACCAAGCACCCTGCGCACCAGGGACACATGCTCTGCACGTGTAGAGGAGTATATCAGAACGTCATCAATATACACCACTACACGCTGCCCATGCAGGTACCTGAAAATCTCGTCTACAAAGGCTTGGAAGACTGATGGAGCATTCATCAACCCGTACGGCATGACGAGGTACTCATAATGCCCTCAGGTCGTACTGAACGCCGTCTTCCACTCGTCTCCCTCCCTGATACGCACCAGGTTGTAAGCGCTCCTGAGATCTAGTTTGGTAGCAGGTAACTGTACCTCACCGTGATTTGAATGAGACCTCTATAGTCAATACACGGGCGCAGACCTCCCTCCTTCTTCTTCACAAAAAATAAACTTGAGGAGGCGGGTGAAGTGGAGGACCGAATGTACCCCTGACGCAGGGATTCGGAGACATGTGTTTCTATAGCCGCCATCTCCGCCTGTGACAGGGGATACATGTGACTCCTGGGAAGTGCAGCGTCTACCAGGAGATTTATCGCACAATCCCCCAGTTGATGGGGTGGTAATTGAGTCGCCTTCTTTTTGGAGAAGGCGAGAGCCAAATTGGTATATTTTAAAAAAAAAACTCTGTTTATTAAGTTTTACACACACACACACACACAGACAAGACAAAGCAATATAAATAATATACTCAACTAGAAAAAAAATACAAATAAAAATACAAATAAAAAAATAGCTTTAAAGATACCATACAAGTTAAACACACCAGGCAGAAGGCTACAGAGGTTAAAGGGCAATCTATAGTACAGGGACAGAGCAAACACCTCACCATTGTTCCTGTAAACAGTCAAGGGATAAGGGTGGAGAAATGCAACCACTCAGAGAGTCATGGCCACAGACCGACCATCCACTGGACCAAAAAAAAAGTTTACAATGCTTTAAAATGAAAAATAAATAAAAATAGAATGATTATTCATGTAGGCGTGAACAAAATGTAAAAATAACTGGGAAAAACAAGCTCACACTTCAGTCTCTGCCCGGGCAAGATGAACAAGGCATCTGCGGATCACAATCAATAAGCACATGGACCTTAATGCCCCCCCCCAGCAAAAACACAGAGAGAAGCTCCTCCAACCCTTAAGTCACAGACTTATTTTAGTATTAATTGGAATGCCATCAGAGGATGGACTGTTTAAAGTAAGACCGGAATGGAGCCCAAGCCTCATCAAACAGTTTGGGGTTCCCACGTGAATTGAATTGAATTTTTTCTAGTTTCAGAGAGCACAACACATCCCTCACCCAATATTTATAAGATGGGAGAGCTGCCATCTTCCAGTTCTGTAGTATTAGCCGTCTAGCTAAAAGAGTTGTATAAGCAACAGTGTCCGACTGGATTCTTGATAGGGGGGTACCCATGGGCAGTACTCCAAAAAGGGCTGTAAGGGGAGACGGATCTATAACAGTGTCATATTTATCAGAGAAACATTTAAATATTAATTCCCAGAAACCTGACAGTTTATGACAGCCCCAAAACATATGCAACAGTGTGGCTGGTTCCACTTTACATCTGACACAGGTAGGATCAAAATCAGAGAATATTCTTCCAAGTTTGGCCCCCGACCAGTGGATATGGTGAACCACCTTGAATTGAATGAGGCTGTGTCTAGTGCTAAAAGAGGACGAGTGCACCCTGTGCAGCACAGATTCCCAGGTGTCTTCCCCAAGTTCCTCCCCCAAATCCTTTTCCCATCGAGTCTTTAAAGTCACTAAAGAAGGGTTCTGTAAGTCATGAATGATTGCATATACATCTGAAATTGCACCCCTAGGAAGCTTGTTCAGCTCCAAGATGCTCTCTATAGCTGTATTCGCAGGCCTATTGGGAAATCCAGGTGTGTTAGCTCTGACAAAGTTTATAGTCTGGAGATAGCGGAAAAAGTGGGATTGGGGGAGATTGAACTTTTCCTGCAGCTGAGAAAAAGAGGCAAATGTATCATCAAAGAATAATTGGGCTAGCGAGGAGAGGCCTAGTGAGTGCCAAATGCCAAAAGCACCATCATTCAAAGATGGAGGAAATAAAATGTTCTGATTGATTGGGCCTGATAGAGAAAAGCCTCGGAGGCTAAAGGCTAAACGGAACTGATTCCAAATTTTAAGAGACTGCTTTACAATTGGGTTGACACACCTTTTGCCTAGGGACACTGGGAGAGACGAGCACAGCACAGAGGAAAGTGCTGCAGGTTTACACGATTCAGACTCCATCTGGACCCAGAGTGGTCTAGGGCCAGTAGGATCAGTCTGCAGCCAGTACAGAACGGCTCTGAAATTTGCAGCCCAGTAGTATGTCTGAAAATTTGGTAGAGCTAAACCCCCCAATGACCTAGGCTTCTGTAAATGTTTTCTACCAATCCGTGGTACCTTGCCATCCGAAATAAAATGCATGAATGTTTGATCCGATCAGATTTTGGAATAAAAATGGGTAAACATTGAAATAAATATAAAAATTTGGGCAACACATTCATTTTAATGACATTAATTCTTCCGATAAGAGAAAGGGGTAGTGAATTCCAAAAAGTAAAAGATTGTTTCAATCTGTCTGCTAGAGCAACAAAGTTTTCCTGAAACAAATTAGAATATTTCCTTGTCACTTTTACTCCCAAGTAAGTGAATTGATCCCGGACAATCCTAAACTGAGTACTTGTAAAAGAGCACTTTAAAGCAGCCTTGTTTACCGGAAAAAGCTCACTCTTGCCTAGATTCAGCTTGTACCCTGAGATTGATCCAAACTTTTTAAGAACAGATAGGGCACGTGGCAATGAGGTATCGGGGTTGGAGATAAACAAAAGGAGGTCGTCAGCATTTAGCGAGACTTTCTGCTCCCAGCCCGCCCTGATTATGCCTTGAATGGCATCATTAGAGCGTAGTGCAATGGCGAGAGGTTCGATTGCCAAAGCAAACAACAAGGGGGAGAGTGGGCAACCCTGTCTGGATCCGCGGTGCAAGGGAAAATAGTCAGAGGACAAGTTATTAGTCCGTACCGAAGCCATGGGGGAAAAATAAAGAATCTTTCTCCACGCAATGAATTTGGGGCCAAAGCCAAATCTATAAAGGGCAGCTGTTAGGTAATCCCACTCAACGCGGTCAAACGCTTTTTCGGCGTCAAGTGAGACCACCACCTCCGGGTCCCCCGACGCTGGGGAGTACAGTATATTCATAAGGCGCCTAATATTGAAAAATAAATGCCTATTTCTCACAAAGCCAGTCTGGTCAGAGTGTATTACTTGGTGCAGCAAGCCTTCCATACGGATGGCTAAAAGCTTAGCTAGGATTTTGTAATCACAGTTTAAAAGCGAGATTGGGCGATAGGATCCACATTCCAGGGGGTCTTTGTTTTTCTTTAGTAGTAATGAAATTGAAGCCTGATAAAGACTAGGCGGTAGCTTTGAAGTATTAAGGCACTCTGCAAATAGTCGAGACAAGAATGGGCAAAGCAGACCAGAAAACGTCCTGTAAAATTAGGTTGTAAAACCGTCCGGATCCGGTGATTTACCACTTTTCATTGCGGACACTGCTGTTGCATTCTCCTCAAGCGTAAATTCTTCTTCTAGATAGTCATGGGAGTCTGTATCAATTGAAGGCATATTCAAGCCATTCAAGAAGGAGTCAATCAGCAAAAGGTATTGGGGGGATTCAGAGGTGTATAGCGCAGAGTAAAATTGTTTAAATTGATCATTGATCTCTTTATGTATAACTGTGGTGGCACCAGGCGGGGTCCTTATTTGTGGGATTAAACGTGAGGCCTCAGATTTACGGATCTGATGCGCAAGGAGTTTACTGGCCTTGTCGCCTTGTTCATAGAATTTGTATCGAGCTCGCAAGAGTAACTGTTCAGCTTGCCTGGTAGAAAGCTCATCAAATTCAGATTGGAGTAGTTGGCGCTCTTTATGCAGATCAGAGGAAGTATCCGTAGCATACTTCTCATCCAATGTGGCTATGGACTCGCTCAGGTCCCGAAGTCGCTGGGAGCGAACTCTGTTTTGGTTGGCTGTATAAGAAATAATTTGGCCACGTAGGTATGCTTTGAGAGACTCCCATATGGTAGAGCAGGACATACCCGGTGTTGAATTAGTTTCTAGGAATAAGGTGATTTCAGAAGAAATGAAATTGACAAACTCCTTATCTGAGAGTAAAATGGGGTTGAGACGCCATTGATAACACATAGGAGGTCGCTGGGGAAACTCTAGTTCAAGCACTAATGGTGAATGGTCAGAGATAACAATACTCTCGTATTCAGGTCTGCCGAAGGTTAGGCAGAAGTTTTTTGTCCAAAAATAAGTAATCAATCCGGGAGTATGTTTGATGAACATGAGAATAAAAGGAATACTGTCTATTTGTAGGATGTAGGAAACGCCAGGCCTCAAACATAGCATATTTCTGAAGAAAGGATTGAATAAGTAGGGCACATTTAGATGGGCCTGTATTTGTTTGTGAGGACTTGTCAAGAACTGGGGACATTTTACAGTTGAAATCCCCCCCTAAAATCAACAAATGAGAATCTAAATTGGGAATAGCAGACAGAAAGGAAGAAATGAAACTTGTGTCATCCCAATTAGGAGCATAAACACTATCCAAAACAAGAGGGGTAGAAAACAGTTCACCGGTTACTATGACGTATCGTCCCTTAGGATCAGCAATAACCTCAGAAGCTACAAAGGGAGTAGCTTTATCAACCAGAATAGCAGCACTTCTTGATTTACTATGAAAGTTTGAGTGGAACACTTGACCAACCCAGTCCTTACGCATCCTAAAATGCTCACCAGTCCTCAAGTGAGTCTCTTGTAGAAATGCAATATTTGCATTCAAACCCTTTAAGTGTGTCAACGCCCTCTTACGCTTCACCGGGTTGTTAACCCCTTTGGTGTTCCAAGAAATGTACTTGATCGCATTATTTCGGCCCCTCTGGGCATTCCCGTTATTCAACCCTGTCATTAGAGCATAGAATGGAAAAGCAATGAGCGCCCAAAACCACCAGAATAACTTGTCTCAAAATAATAATGTACGGTGGTAAATGTTTGGAAAAAGAACAGAAAAAAAACAGAAAAAACAAACAAAAAAGACAGAATGACAACATTAGAACTGAACAATTCAACCGTGTAGCCTCGGGAGACATTTACTGTTTACTGGGTCAATGCAAACGGATGCAGTAAACAAATAACCAAAGATATTTTGAGTCACTTAGACAATGTGTAAACAAACTAAATAGATGAGCGAGATAAGGCACGCACACTAGATGATCAAAACATTAGATCACATCAAATAAGCCTTAATAGTTTCACCAACTATTCAAGACTAGCCTGTTATATCTAAACATAATTTTACCACAGGTGGGTTACTTACTATCCACAGTTCGCAAGCAACAGTTGCTGAATTGTGAGCATCTTCAAGACTTCTTGATGTGACGTTGAATGTGAGCCATAGCCTCATCCGGAGATTCAAATGTGTAGTCTTTACCCTCATGAGATATCCATAAACGGGCCGGGAATCGCAGTCCATACTTCACACTTGGATGGTCCCGAAGTACTCGTTTGGCCTGTCCGAAAGCTGCGCGCTGCCTGGAAACAGTGGGGGAGTAGTCCTGGTAGATGGAGAAGCTCTCTCCTTGAAAGCTCAGAGTGGTATTGCGGGCTCGTCGGAGGAGCTCCATCTTCTCATGAAAGAAGTGCACTCGAATAATTATGTCACGGGGCCTCTCCCCATCCCGGGGCTTTGGGCGCAGCGACCGGTGGGCTCGATCAATCAGGGGCTTTTCATCTAAGGCAAGAACATCCATCCCTGAAACTAAATCCGTGGCGCGATGCATTTCCGCGGACTCTGGGACCGATACAAGTCTCAGATTATTGCGGCGAGAGAATCCCTCTAAACTCACACAGCTCTCCTTCACCTTTTTCAAATCCGCAGCTAGGCGTTTAACTTCAGCCTCCAGGGATGTAGTTAAATCGGAGACATTAGTAGCGGAGGTCTCCAGTGCTGCAATCGTTGTAGTGTGTGACGCAGTTGTTGTTTTGAGGAATGTGATTGCTGGCACAGTTTCGTTCCGCAGGATGGTTAAATCTGCTTTTAAAGTATCAGAAACCTCCTGTATTCTGGCCTCAATCGTAGCAACCACCTGTGTTTTCATTTCAACTATCTCAGAGCGTAGTAGTTTGATGGCCTCGAGAATGTTCATTTCAGCGCCGCCGGGCCAAGCCGCGCCCCCGGGTAAAGTGTGCGCCCCCGGGCCCTCAGACTCAGGAGAGGGCGGTGATGAGAGCGGGTCTTGTAGGCCGGGTTTTCTCAAAGTCATGCTTTTGGCCTTATGTTTGGTCGACATGCTGACATTCGGAAGCAAAGTAGTCTTGGTTTTTACGGAAAGGGATCACCAAATTAATATTTGAAAATAAATACAGTTCTGCTGCAGAATTCACATAAACTTTAAGAATACCACGGGAGCAAACGGAAAACACGTCAGTCGCACATGCGTCCCCTACCATCCCAAATCGGTATTTTCAGGAGAAATGTGCATGGTGGAGACCTGGTGTGGACTTTCAACCGTAGTAGCACCAACGGAAACCCCTAAACACCTCCCTGAGCACTCTCGCAACCACCCCGTGAAAGCCCTCTGTTGCCATGAAATGGTGGGGTCATGACGAGCTAACCAGAGAAGGCCTAATACCATGGGAAACGCAGGAGAGTCAATGAGGAAGAGACTGATTCTCTCCTCGTGACCCCCCTGCGTAACCATGCCCAGGGGGATGGTAGCTTACCTAATCACCCTGGACCCTAATGGTCGACTGTCCTCTGCGTGAACTGGGAAAGGCGTAACAACTGGAAGAGTAGGGATCCCTAACCTATGGGCGAATGCTCTGTTGATAAAATTCCCAGCCGCGCCTGAATTGACGAGCACCTTATGCTGGGAATGCGGAGAAAACTCAGGAAAGTAAACATGCCCAAACAGGTGTACAACAGAGGGCTCTGGATGGGAGTGGTGCATCCTCACCTGGGGAGACGTCAGAGTGCCCTGCCTGCTGCCTCGACCCCTAGAGTAACCAACCCGGCACCGACCAGCAGTGTGACCTCTGTGGCCACAGATGGTACACATGAAAGCTCCTCCTCCGGCCTCCCTGAGCCGGGCACCTCCCAGCTCCATAGGCACCGGAGCGGTGGTGCTGGGAGAGGGAATCGACAGAGCCCTCTCTGGACGTCCGCGGGTGACCAGCAGGTTATCCAACCGAATGGACAGGTACACCAGCTGGTCGAATGTGAGGGTGGTATCCCTGCAGACCAACTCCCGACGGACATCCTCGCGCAGGCTGCAACGGTAGTGCTCGATAAGGGCCCTGTCGTTCCATCCCGCTCCTGCGGCCAGGGTCCATAATTCCAGGGCGAACTCCTGGGCGTTCCCCGTCCCCTGCCTCAGGTGGAAAAGACGCTCACCCGCCGCTCTACCCTCTGGCGGTGGTCGAAGACTGCGTGAAGTCGTCCAACGCCGCATATCCTTCTCCCCACACGGCGTTGGCCCACTCCAGAGCTCTCCCTGAGTGGCACAAGACGAGTGCGGACACTCTCTCCCTTTCCGAGGGAGCCAGATAAACGGTGCCCAGGTATACAGTGCCTTGCGAAAGTATTCGGCCCCCTTGAACTTTGCAACCTTTTGCCACATTTCAGACTTCAAACATAAAGATATAAAACTGTATTTTTTTGTGAAGAATCAACAACAAGTGGGACACAATCATGAAGTGGAACGACATTTATTGGATATTTCAAACTTTTTTAACAAATCAAAAACTGAAAAATTGGGCGTGCAAAATTATTCAGCCCCTTTACTTTCAGTGCAGCAAACTCTCTCCAGAAGTTCAGTGAGGATCTCTGAATGATCCAATGTTGACCTAAATGACTAATGATGATAAATACAATCCACCTGTGTGTAATCAAGTCTCCGTATAAATGCACCTGCACTGTGATAGTCTCAGAGGTCCGTTAAAAGCGCAGAGAGCATCATGAAGAACAAGGAACACACCAGGCAGGTCCGAGATACTGTTGTGAAGAAGTTTAAAGCCGGATTTGGATACAAAAAGATTTCCCAAGCTTTAAACATCCCAAGGAGCACTGTGCAAGCGATAATATTGAAATGGAAGGAGTATCAGACCACTGCAAATCTACCAAGACCTGGCCGTCCCTCTAAACTTTCAGCTCATACAAGGAGAAGACTGATCAGAGATGCAGCCAAGAGGCCCATGATCACTCTGGATGAACTGCAGAGATCTACAGCTGAGGTGGGAGACTCTGTCCATAGGACAACAATCAGTCGTATATTGCACAAATCTGGCCTTTATGGAAGAGTGGCAAGAAGAAAGCCATTTCTTAAAGATATCCATAAAAAGTGTTGTTTAAAGTTTGCCACAAGCCACCTGGGAGACACACCAAACATGTGGAAGAAGGTGCTCTGGTCAGATGAAACCAAAATTGAACTTTTTGGCAACAATGCAAAACGTTATGTTTGGCGTAAAAGCAACACAGCTGAACACACCATCCCCACTGTCAAACATGGTGGTGGCAGCATCATGGTTTGGGCCTGCTTTTCTTCAGCAGGGACAGGGAAGATGGTTAAAATTGATGGGAAGATGGATGGAGCCAAATACAGGACCATTCTGTAAGAAAACCTGATGGAGTCTGCAAAAGACCTGAGACTGGGACGGAGATTTGTCTTCCAACAAGACAATGATCCAAAACATAAAGCAAAATCTACAATGGAATGGTTTAAAAATAAACATATCCAGGTGTTAGAATGGCCAAGTCAAAGTCCAGACCTGAATCCAATCGAGAATCTGTGGAAAGAACTGAAAACTGCTGTTCACAAATGCTCTCCATCCAACCTCACTGAGCTCGAGCTGTTTTGCAAGGAGGAATGGGAAAAATGTCAGTCTCTCGATGTGCAAAACTGATAGAGACATACCCCAAGCGACTTACAGCTGTAATCGCAGCAAAAGGTGGCGCTACAAAGTATTAACTTAAGGGGGCTGAATAGCTTTGCACGCCCAATTTTTCAGTTTTTGATTTGTTAAAAAAGTTTGAAATATCCAATAAATGTCGTTCCACTTCATGACTGTTTCCCACTTGTTGTTGATTCTTCACAAAAAAATACAGTTTTATATCTTTATGTTTGAAGCCTGAAATGTGGCAAAAGGTCACAAAGTTCAAGGGGGGGGCGAATACTTTCGCAAGGCACTGTAGGTCCAGCTGTAGCAGGAACCCCTGGCACCGTGCCGCCGTCCCATCATACTCCCCGGGAAGGGTGAGACGCATCCCACTGGGACCGGGACGAGTATTGGGAACCACTGTTGTGCTGGTGAAGGCACTGGAGGAGCTCCATGTCTCTCCCAGCGGTCCATGGTCTGGACGACGCAGTCCATCGCGACGCCGAGATGTTGTAGCATCGCCGCGTGTTCTCTGACGCGCTCCTCAACTCCTGTAACCGGGGTACCTGCTGGTGCATAATTCTGCAATGGGGTGCGTAACTGGTGGCAGTGAAGTCAGACGCAGGAGAGCAGAACTAGGTAATAGCCGGAGCAGTTTAATTCTAAAACCAACAGCGTAAAAAATTAACCAACATGGGTACAAAACCCGACGCGCACCAGTAAACATGTGCACAAGCACTTACAACAAACAATTCCACACAAAGACATGGGGGGAACAGAGGGCTAAATACACAACACTTCATGAGGGAAATGAGAACCAGGTGTGTAGGAAAACAAGACAAAACAAATGGAAAATGAAAAGTGGATCAACGATGGCTAGAAGACCGCCGAAAGTCGCCCGAACAAGGAGAGGAACCGACTTCGGTGGAAGTCGTGACAACGAAGCATGTGACAAATACATTTGAATTTGATTTGACTACTGAGATGGTGGACCCCATCAACCCCGGCACTCGGAGGCACGTCTTGAACGTGATGAGCGCCCCCCTGTGGAACAAGGAGCGGCACTGTCGGAACAAAGTGGTGCAGTCTCTGAGAATGCTGCCTGCCAGCCTCACGCCTAGGTATTCTATTCTGTCTTTTGGCACCAAACAGCTCTTTTTCTGATTGATCTTGAACCCTAGCTCGGAGAGACGGGTTACAAGGGAATTTGTGTTTCGTACCACTCGTTCCCAGAATCAGGAGCAAAGCAGGTAATCATCTATGTAGGCAGAGACTCTCAGCTCCTTGTTTCTAAGTGGTGTGAGGAAGTAAAAAGTACATATTTTCTTTAGAGGTATAGTGAAGTAAATATAAAGTTGTAAAAAAAATACACTACCGTTCAAAAGTTTGGGGTTACTTTGAAATGTCATTGTTTTTGAAAGAAAAGCACATTTTTTTGTCCATTAAAATAACATCAAATTGATCAGAAATACAGTGTAGACATTGTTAATGTTGTAAATGACTATTGTAGCTGGAAACAGCTGATTTTTGTATGGAATATCTACATAGGCGTACAGAGGCCCATTACCAGCAACCATCACTCCTGTGTTCCAATGTCACATTGTGTTAGCTAATCCAAGTTTATAATTTTAAAAGGCTAATTGATAATTAGAAAACACTTTTGCAATTATGTTAGCACAGCTGAAAACTGAAAACCAGAATAGAAAGAGGAGTGAGAAACCCCGGTGCACAACTGAGCAAGAGGACAAGTATATTAGAGTGTCTAGTTAGAGAAACAGATGCCTCACAAGTCCTCAACTGGCAGCTTCATTAAATAGTACCCGCAAAATACCAGTCTCACTGTCAACAGTGAAGAGGCGACTACGGGATGCTGGCCTTCTAGGCTGAGTTGCAAAGAAAAAGCCATATCTCAGACTGGCCAATAAAAATAAAATATTAAAATGGGCAAAAGAATACAGACACTGGACAGAGGAATTCTGCCTAGAAGAGTGCTTTTCTTTCAAAAACAAGGACATTTCTAAGTGACCCCAAACTTTTGAACGGTAGTGTAAATACTCAAGTAAAGTACAGATACCCCAAATAATGACATAAGTAGTACTTCAAAGTATTTTGACTTAGTTACTTTACACCACTGCACGTTGTGAGACAGAGTGCTTTGCTGATGCAGCTTGCGGTGCGGCTGGGGTGTCATTACAGAAGGAAGTGACTGGAGTTGTGATTTATTACCCCTCAAACAGCAAACCTAATTAATGGACACACAATGTACATGCCAGACATGGAGGTATGACATCGTTTTAAGTCTCGGCCTATCGTGAAATTAATTTGACTCACCATGACATAAATATCCCCAAATTCCCGCAGTATGCCATAATCTGTGTGGCTATCTCTGGGGAACTGCATTTTAATTTCATGGGTATCATGCTCATTTGCATTGGGTAGTGTGTGAGTGAGCGGAGCGGAGGGGGGGCTAGGTGTGAAGAAAAGGAAGATGAGAAAAAATGCCCCATGTCTAATCCTGGCTCCTTGTTCTGACTGGATGCTATTTCAACACTGATACTCAATATGCAGATTTTTATAACCCTAATGCGAAGAAATGTTTGTGTGTTATCATCGCCGCTCAGAGCCAAGAGCTTATACTGTAGATCTTTCTCTGGCAATGCATTATACTGGAACACAGTACTGTAAAAACATGTTCTCTTGTGTTGTGTCAAGACACATTAAAATGAGTTTTAACTCCTGAAAGCGTGCCTGATTTAAGCAATTATGTATTTTCTTATTAAACAATAATATATACCATGTAGGCCTACTTGTACAGCAAATTTTCTCTCTTTCATATGAATATAATTTTTATGAATTTCTCCCCTATAAAGCTAGGTGAATTGCAACAGCACTAGGCTGCATTCGAAACAAATCTCCCCCCTCACCCGCATTCAATTTCCCCGTAAGGTGTCGGAGACTCGTGCTTGAGCCTTTTCCTTTTGGTTTTGGTCAAGTTTCGAACAGATGTTAAAACAACATTTTGGTACAATGATTTCGTACTAGTAATAGACTATTCTATCTGCTACCGCACCGCAAGCGGTATAGGAGCGTCAAGTCTAGGTCCAAGAGGCTTCGAAACAGCTTCTACCCCCAAGCCATAAGACTCCTGAACATCTAATCAAATGGCTACCCAGACTATTTGCATTGCACCCCCCCTTGTAAGTAAGCATTTCACTGTGAGGAGCAAAACTGTTGTATTTGGCACGTGACTAATACATTTTGATTTGATTTGAAAACGGATGATTACGAATACGAGTATGATGAGATCGGCACACCCTTAGTAGATCATTCTGTGAAACACTATCGTTCCACTTTTACTGCAGATATATTATGGAGATTTTCTGAAAATGATGTGAAAATCTTATGTGTAGCACCTTTAATCTCACCAATACTCCATGTGTCTAGAGTGTCTCATTTCTTCACAGGTTAATTTAGATGAACCACAAAAGCTCACATAGTCAATTCACTTCCATCTCAAAACCTTGTTTGAGGAAGTGCTTGTCTTGTCTTTTCTCAGATTCTCGCTCATTAATGAATTTAGCAGCATCAAGCAGCAAACCTGAGAAGATGTTTTTGTGACAAGCTAGGCAGGCCTTCCTTCCCGGGGCTGGCTGGCATCATTGGCATGTTTTGTGATGTGTCTTTGATGCAGCTCAAATGTAAACATCTGTTTGGT
The DNA here is from genome assembly GCF_045791955.1 of Oncorhynchus clarkii lewisi. Lineage (NCBI taxonomy): Eukaryota > Metazoa > Chordata > Actinopteri > Salmoniformes > Salmonidae > Oncorhynchus > Oncorhynchus clarkii. The sequence continues at coordinate 46,211,040 of NC_092163.1, read as the reverse complement.
CTCCAGGGAGCCTGTTGTGCTGGTCTAGCTTCCCCAGGAATTATTATCATCCTCCTCCTCCTCAGCCTCCTTTTGTGTTTCCTGTAAAAAAAAAATTAAAAAACGACATTTATTATTCATAAGAAGTTCTTAGGAAAATTAACGAATGCGCTACTGGAAATTGAATAATGGAAAAGAACATAATAATATATATAATATACAATAATATATGCCATTTACCAGACGCTTTTGTCCAAAGTGACTTACAGTCATGCGTGCATACATTTTACATATGGATGGTCCCGGGAATCGAACCCATAACCCTGGCATTATGCTCTACCAACTGAGCTACAAAGAACCAAAATATAACTTCTGTGGGAATGGGAAGATAGGCATCTGGGCGATGATATAGAAGTTAATGGTGATAAAACTGGGAATACAGTGTGTAGGCTAGAAAGTATACGACTCATTGTGTCACATATTTGAATGCAACACGAACACCAAAGCTCAATTAAAACCAGTAATACAAGTACAAGAAAGGCATACAGTACAATATCAAATGGTATAAGAAAAAAGAAAAGGCTGTCTTGTATTTCAAATATTTCAGTAAATCTTACTTTCACTAGTCTACAATAACCTCTACTTCATGAAGACTAATGCAATCCAAAGATGTTATGCTTTTTAAGACCCCCCCCCAAAAAATGCATTCAGACAAAGGAATTATATTAGAGGCATGTCTCAAAAGAAAAGGCGGTTTCACTCGCTCAAAGTTTCCATTTTAATACCCAAGTTCAAAAGTAACTCTCTAAAGATACAAGTTGTCTTGAGGTGATTTGAGTGAGAGGAGGGCTCCCTCCTTTAAAACAAAGAAGACTCAGGAGAGTCGGAATCAAAGATGTGTCTCTCTGCCTGCCTTCAGTCATCAGAATGCTTTAAAGGCTTATTTCTTCCCCCATTTGAAATTCTGCCAAACCTGGCTCATCCCTGCACCACTTCCCTCCCTCCCTGCCGCCTCCCTGAGCAGAGCAGAGCAGGACTCCAGCTGTTAGGTGCTCCACTGGCCTAATCAGCGTACCAACACACACAGGCCTGCTGCTGCTGCTGCTACCCCCTTTGGAGAAGACGAGGTAGAGAATAAGGTCTCTCTCTACAGTGCCTCTCCCTTTCTTTATTTCTCTCTTTCTTTCTGTCTCTCACAGGCACACGTACACACACACACACACACACACACAGTGGCGCCAGGATAACAACCTCTCCCTCAACGTCAGCAAAACAAAGGAGTTGGATTGTTGACTTCAGGAAGCAAAGGGGACATCCCCCTGATCCACATCAACGGGATTGCAGTAGAAAGAGTCAGCAGTTTTAAGTTCCTTGGCACCACATCACCGAGGACTTGACATGGACCAACACCACCACCACTCTTATCAAGAAGGCGTAACAAGGTCTCTACTGCCCAAAGCGGCTTAAAGGATTCAGAATGCAACCCCGGGTCCTCTCCAGATACTACCGCTGCACCATCGAGAGCATCCTGACCGGGTGCGTCACGGCCTGGAACGGGAATTGCTCCGTCCACAACTAGAAGGCCCTCCAGCAGGTGGTGAAGACAGCCCAGTACATCACTGGGACCATGCTCCCACCCATCCAGGACATCTACTTGAAACGGTGCCTGAGGAAGTCCTGCAGCATCACCCCAGCCATGAGCTGTTCACTCCCTTACCGTTGGACAGACGTTATCGGAGCATGAGGTCTGATACCAAGAGGCTCAGAGAGTTTCTATCTACAAACCATCAGACTGCTCAAGACATGAACTGGACTGACCACCTGCACTGACTCTCCACACCTTAGCACACAGACACAAGCTCACACACACAAACACACACACATTCATGCTACACAGACATCACAACTGTTGCTATCAGACTCTTATTGCTAAATAGTGCACAATTTATACACTTGCCCCCATCCCCCTTCCCCAAAACACGTGTTAATATTGGACAATAAATTGTGCCTTCCTGTATTATACTTAACCTGAAGCGTATATTCTATTCTACTGAGACATTTACTTTATGTTCGTATTCTTATCTTGTATTATTTCTTATTGTTGTTGCATTGTCCAGAAGGAACCTGAAAGTAAGCATTTCATTGGACGGTGTAAACCATGTGTATCCTGTATATAGGACTAATAAAACTTCACACACACACACACACACACACACACACACACACACACACACACACTTCGATGACTTATACTGAACAAAAATATAAACGCAACATGCAACAATTTAATTTCAAAGATTTTACTGAGTTACAGATCATATAAGGAAATCAGTCAATTGAAATAATCTATGGATTTCACATAGGTGGGCCTATGCCTGGGAGGGCATAGGCCCACCCACTTGGGAGCCAGGCCTGCCCACTGGGGAGCAGCCCAGCCACTCAGAATGAGTTTTTCCCCACAAAAGGGCTTTATTACAGACAGAAATACTCCTCAGTTTCATCAGCTGTCCGGGTGGCTGGTCTCAGATGATCCCGCAGGTGAAGAATGTGGATGTGGAGGTCCTGGGCTGGCGTGGTTAAACGTGGTCTGCGGTTGTGAGGCCTGTTGGACATACTGCCAAATTCTTTAAAACGAAATTGGAGGCGGCGTATGGTAGAGAAATTCAAATTAAATTATTTGGCAACAGCTATGGTGGACATTCCTCCAGTCAGCATGCCAATTGCACACTCCCTCAAAACTTGAGACATCTGTGGCATTGTGTTGTGTGACAAAACTGCACATTTTAGAGTGGCCCAGTACAAGATGAACCTGTATAATGATCATGCAGTTTAATCAGCTTCTTGATATGCCACACCTGTCAGGTGGATGGATTATCTTGGCGAAGGAGAAATGCTCCCTAACATGGATATAAACAATTGTGTGCACACAATTTGAAAGAAATAAATTTGTGTGTATGGAACATTTCTGGGATCTTTTATTTCAGTTCATGAAACATGGGACCAACACTTTGCATGTTGCGTTTATATTTTTGTTCCGTATAACTAAATAGGATCTCTATGCACACACCCCTATCTTTCTTAAAACAATAGACAGGTTGACCACAGATTTAAGAAAACCTTACCATCTCCACCCACACCTATCATGCTGATCCTATACTCATTACTGTGACTGGTGACTGTTGTTTCTAGTCCTGGCTGGAGCCAGAGCTGTCAGTGTCAGTGCTGTCCCTCTGGCTGCTGCTGTGTCAGAGGCTCTTTAAAGGCAGAGGCAGCCTGCTGTGCACGTAGCCACCTGTGAAATGCCAACGTCAGGCCCTGCCGCCACAGATAGCCCTGATAAAGTATTGATGGGAGCCCCATGTTGCGAGAGCCACTCTGATGTGAAGTTCAGGGCCGATCGGAGTGACTGCCAGCTGGGTCTTTAGCCCTCCCAAGGCCCCGTGGCCACGGTACAGTGGTTGTGTCCCAAATGGCACACTATTCCCCACTATACTACATTTAACCAGAGCCCTAGTGCAATACATAGTGATACACATACTAGAGATAATAGACAGAGGACGATTTGGTCACACTTTAATAAACGCATTATTACTTGTTATAAGCAGCTATGAGCCTGTTTTTTACTGTTTTGACATCTCCTTATAGCTTGTGTTATTTCATGAGATCCTTTTTCAGACTCAAAATGCCTAAGAATAACTCTCAGGATCATGATGAGTCACTAAGAATGATTGAACGAATAAGACTTTATTGACCACCAGAGGGTAAAATGAATTTGTCGCCAGCCAAAGACACACACGGACAATACAGAGACATATGAACACATCACAGACAGCACTGCAGACTCTACCAAGGTGTCATACATGTTTACCATGCATTATGACTCCTTCTAAGGCATTATACCCGTAGGCCTTTAGTGAACAATAAATATGTCTGCATATCCTAAAGGCTTCAAAAGAATTGGACAGGGAGGGTCAGCTGAGAGGACTAACTTACACCCAGGGGTGTAGGAGCGTCTTTGACAAGCGGGGGTGGGGTGGGGTGGGGGGGGGGGGGGGGTGGAAAGAAGGTATAACCCAAACTCGCTTCAGCCCAACTTAAATGAAAAAGGGGAAATCAGGTGCTCAACTGAGAGACTTGAATTCCCCAAAACGTTCCTTTCCTTATCTCAGCAGGCTCTGATGAAGGAAAATCATGTCGAAACATAAGCCGGTTGTTTACTTGTCCCGTCAATAAATCTATCGGATTTATACAACAACAGAGTGCTCCTTTTTCTTTATTCTTCCAGATGTTGAAGTATTCTGGGATAAGGAAGGTTTTTTGGATTGGGGGGGGCACATTTCTCTACGGGAGGAATTTGAAAAACAGGTTTTAAATGCTTTCTAGTGACTTTTGAGAAAAGGAAGCAAAGTAAATCTTAACTTACTAATGGGCAAGTATAAAAGGGGTGCCATGCAGAGGAGCATTTACTCTGCTACGGTCCAATCAGTCTTAAGGCCATGGTCATTCATACTGTATTGAATAACACACACACACACACACACACACACACACACACACACACACACACACACAAAGAATGAAATAGTATCAGGGCTTCCTCTCTCCTGCATTACAGTTTTTTTCGATTTCTAAACGACAGTGGGCACAACTGGAGTCACATGTGCAAAACTCTAACCACAGTCTGCACTACCATCAGTCACCTGAGCTAAACAGTTCACATCACCTGCAAAACTCATTCCAAGCAACACAACTCTTAACACATGGCTCAAAACACGCTCAGTGCAGCCAAACACTATGCACAACCCTCACTGAGATAACACACACTGTCACTCAGAACACACTGAGAGTAAAAACACTAGCATCAAACACCAATACAGAAAATACAAACTTTTCATCTTTACAGTTTGAACAATTTCAGTGACTTCATACAAAGTAATATTTTCTTCAAAGAAAAGAGTGACATTCTTTCACATGATTTATTAACATTTTTAGAACATAACAATTCTTTAAGCTAAATGAAAATTAGCAGTTTGCTTCAATAGTCTGTAGTAATTTACGGAATTACAGTAATGAGAAAAAAAAGGTAGAAACTAAAAGTACATACTGTAATTCAAACAAATAATTGAGGGGCTAATCCTGCCTCTCTCTAGCATCAGGTTTTCTTCAACATCACATCTAATGTTTTCTCTTGTCATGCACCTGGGGAAGAACGTTCTGGAGTGCCTTATCCATCCCTGGCAGTCCTCTGGACTCGTGTCCTCACATCCGGCACGCATGGCTTCCAAAAGAGACATTTGGTCATGTGGGTGGTGACCAAACACTTTCCACCTCCAGGCAGAGAAAAACTCCTCTATTGGGTTGAGGAAGGGTGAATATGCAGGCAGGTACAAAACCATAAATCTGTGATGTGCTGCAAACCAATCTGTGACAGCTGCAGATTGGTGAAAAGCAACGTTATCGCAAACTATGACAAAAACTTGGGGGTTTCTTACTGGCTCCCCCTGTTCTGCTGTCACTAGCTGAGCATAGAGCTGTTCTAGGAAAGCTATAAGCCTTTCTGTGTTGTATGGGCCAATGAGTGGTGTGTTGAGAAGCAAACCATCATTGGCCATTGCAGCACACATGGTGATATTTCCCCCCCTTTGGCCTGGAACCTCCACAGTGGCCCTTTGACCTATAACATTCCTTCCTCTGCGCCGTGTTTTGGCAAGGTTAAATCCAGCTTCATCGATAAATACAAATGAATGTGGTCTTTCCAGTGCTTCCACCTCCATTACTCTCTGAAAAACAGTAAGTGCACAGTTTTACTGTAGAAATGCTAGTGTTTTTTTTTACTGTAAATATTTTGTATAGCTGTGTACGTAACCTCAGACGTCTTACCTGGACATATTGGTATCTTTGCTCTTTTACCCGTTCACTGTTTCTCTCGAACGGTACAGTGTATAACTGTTTCATTGTAACTTGGTGTTTCTTTAGGACTCGAGCAATAGTTGTTGTGCTGACAGAATTAACATTTTCAAATATATCATTATCAGCCAGCACTCTATCTTGAATCTCCCGCAGTTTTATTGCATTGTTGACAACAACCATGTCAACAATAGCATTTTCCTGCGCATCTGAAAATATTTTTCCTCTTCCCCCTGTTGGGGGCAGCCTTTGGGTCCTGTTGTAAAAATATATTTTACAGTCAAACTTACTGTAATATATATCTGTGTAAATATTCTATAATTGCAATACAAAATAGATTCCTGTAATGTTTTCATTTACTGTAAGGATGTAACTCTCACCTGTTTGCATGATGGAAAATTCGCATTACAGATGCCACTGTGGATCTTTGCAGATTGGGTTGCACCCTCAACCCTGCCTCTCTCAATGAGAGACCATGGTTCACGACATGGTCTATAAGTGTAGCCCTTATTTCATCTGAAATAACAGCTCTTTGTCTTCTTTGTCTTCCTCCACGCATCCGCCCTCTCCCTGCCACCCTTTTCCCTCCACGAACCCATCTTCCTTGTTCCATTTCCAAAATTAGTCTTTCTGAGCTCTACCTATATATACTGTAATATGTGTGTGTGTTCACTAACAAGTCTAAAACAAGACACCTGCTTAGCCTTTCAGCTGAAATTGCAATCAGCAGTGTTTGAAAGGCACAAGGCTGAAATCTATTCCGTTTTGAATGTGTGGTTCACAGTTTTGACAGCAGTGTGTTAGCATTTGAACAAAGTGCTGTAAATCCACAGTGTTGTGCAGGTTGTGGTTAAAGTCATGGTATAAGTGTGTAGAGTTTTGAAAACTGTGTTCAAGCAATGAAAAACGAACTAGAGTTTGGTCCACATGAACTGCTGCTGTGCAGACTGTAGTTAGAGTTTTGCACATGTGACTCCAGTTGTGTCCACTGTCGTTTAGCAATCGAAAAAAACTGTAAGTTAACACATGCAATAGACCCTCTAGACTTAAGCTGCTATCATTTCATCAGAGATGATATATGATAATTCAGATTGATTCACGCTATGACAGATCATCAGTCTATGAACCCTATGAGCTTGGAGAGCAGTGGAGGCTGGTGACTTGAAAAACTGAGTAGGATGGTAGACCCACGGTAAAGGAACGCACGTCGATGACAAAGGGTGTTTCAAAAATTGCCAGACTAATTATTTGAACCTAAAGCATTTAATAAAGACATTTATAGTACAATATTATGGGAAATGGGAATGAGAGGGATACTTACACCGTGTTGGAAAGGGATCACAGCAGTGATTGAATGAGGGTATGAGGCATGAGTTGAGGTGTTCAGAGGCTTGACCAGTGCAGGACAGGATTTGACTGGGAAGACAAAAAAACAACAACACAACACACTACACAGTAAGACCAAAGAGCTAAGAATGAGTTAGTCAAAGCAAGGAGTAAAATCACTGATGTGTAATAATGTGATTGACTCTACACACAGTAAAGAGAGAAAATTGATAGGGGTACTCACAATGCTTGGGGAGGAAACGTTCAGTGGATGAGTGGGCACATGAGATGTGGCTTCAGTTCATGTCAGGAGATAGTTGAGAATGGTAGTGGTTATCACCTCTTAAATCAGGAAACAGGAGTGGACTTAGCTGTAAATACAAATAGCAGATACATTCCATCATAGCTCCGCCAACGTAGGTTTGGACAACGAGTTTCTCTATGAAGTTAAACTCAGACATCTAAAAATGCATAAAGTCAAACACAGACTGCACATCTCACCCACTTGACACATCAAAGTAGCCCAAGAAACATTCCTGAATCAAGCCCTGATCTGTCACGTTTCTTCAAAATCGAACCCAGAAGCAGACCAGGACAAGGAGAGTAGGAAGAAGGTGAGTATTTATTTACAAGTGAATGGGTAGATATATCCAGGTGGCGTAGCGGGTAGCGGTGGTGAGTTGATGGGAGTAAATAGGTGGATCCAATGGGGAAGCGGAATCCTCCGACGACCAGGCGGGAATCGGGTAAATGATCCGGGTGAGTAACTGAAGACAGAACAAACGGAGGTAAGTTCAAGGCAAGCAATACGTAACAAACAACAAAACAAATTCTATCCAACTTAAAGCTGATACTCTGGCACAACATACTGTTCATGGCTAACGATCCGGCAGGGAATGGATGTCAGGTCCGGGCTTATGAAGAGGAGAGATGATGATCAGGACCAGGTGTGCAGATAGCTGATGGGATACAGGTGCGGGTAATCAGAAACCCCAACTGGCTACATTGCCCGGCAACCAGACAGGGTGCGTTCCAGGATGCCGGAAAAAAACTCTCCAGGACAGAACATAGGCAAAAAACAGACTCAGGAAACGGGATTCGTGACAGTACCCCCCCCTCCGACGAACGCCACCGGGCGGACTACCCGGAGCGCCAGGGTGGAGGCGGTAAAAGTCACGAAGCAGGTCATCGTCAAGGATCTGACGCCGAGGAATCCAACTCCTCTCCTCAGGACCATATCCTTCCCAATCCACTAAATACTGGAACCCTCGACTCCGCCGTCTGGAGTCCATGATGCGGCGCACCGTGTAGACAGGACCACCTCCAATCATCCGAGGAGGAGGAGGACGAGGAGGAGGGGGTAACAGAGGACTGAGGTGAACCGGCTTGAGGCAGGAGACATGAAAGGTGGGGTGTACTCGAAGCGTTGCCGGCAATTTGAGTCGGACCACAGCAGGGTTAATGATTCTCTCCACCACGAATGGACCAATGAACTTTGGTGACAGTTTCCTCGACTCAGTCCGTAGAGGAAGATCCCGTGTAGCCAACCACACCTTATCTCCGATGGTATAAGCGGGAGCAGGAATACGGCGACGATTCGCCTGGATCTGATACCGGTCAGAAACTCTAAGGAGGACCTTCCTGGCCCGATGCCAGGTCCGGTGGCAACGACGAATGTGGGCCTGGACAGAAGGGACCGAAAGATCCCTCTCCTGAGAAGGAAACAAGGGAGGTTGGTATCCGTACAGGCATTGGAAGGGGGACATCCCAGTGGCAGATGAAGGAAGGGTATTATGGGCATACTCGACCCAGGGTAATTGAGATGACCAAGAGGTGGGATCAGAGGAGACAAGACAACGCAGCGTGGACTCCATCTTCTGGTTGGCTCTCTCCGCCTGACCATTAGATTGGGGGTGAAATCCAGATGTGAGACTGACTGTAGCTCCAATGGCAAAACAGAAGGATTTCCAGACAGCAGAGGTAAACTGAGGACCACGGTCAGAAACAATGTCACAGGGCAACCCGTGGACCCTGAACACCTCCCTAACCAGGATCTCGGACGTCTCAGTGGCAGAAGGCAGCTTGGAGAGGGGAACAAAGTGGGCAAACTTGCTGAATCTATCCACAATGGTCAGAATAACCGTGTTACCAACAGAAGAGGGCAACCCAGTGACAAAATCCAGGGCCAGATGCGACCAAGGTCGCCGGGGAATAGGTAGGGGGTGAAGAAGCCCAGAGCTGGCCCGATTGGTACTCTTATTCTGCGCACAAACAGGACAAGTGGCAACAAACCTCCGGGTATCTTCTCCCATGGCAGGCCACCAAAATTGTCTGCGCAGTAACGCCATAGTCCGAGCAACACCAGGGTGACAAGCTAGCTTGCTGGCGTGGGACCACTGAAGGACAGCAGAACGAACCGACTCAGGCACGAACAACCAACCGGGTGGATCGTTATCGGGCCCGGGCTGTGTCCGAAGAGCCGCCATCACCTCCTCCTCAATCCTCCATGTAACGGCTCCCACGACAACGTTCTGGGGAAGAATCGTCTCAGTCTTGGCCCCACTCTCCTCCGTCTTGGAGAACATCCGGGACAGGGCGTCCGCCTTCCCGTTCTTCGACCCAGGTCGGAACGTCAGGGAAAAATTGAAGCGTCCAAAAAACAAAGCCCACCGGGCCTGACGGGAGTTGAGACGTTTAGCCGATTGCACGTAAGCCAGATTCTTGTGGTCAGTCCAGACCACAAACGGTTGCTCCGCTCCCTCCAACCAGTGACGCCACTCCTCCAAGGCAAGCTTCACAGCGAGAAGCTCCCGGTTACCCACATCGTAGTTTCTTTCAGCTGGAGAAAGACGACAAGAGTAGAAGGCGCAGGGATGGAGTTTACCGTCAGTGGAGCTACGCTGGGACAGGATGGCGCCCACCCCCACATCAGACGCATCCACCTCCACAACGAACTGACGGGAAGTGTCAGGTTGAGAGAGAATCGGGGCGTTGGTGAATCGGCTCTTCAAATCTAGAAATGCTCGGTCTGCCTCAGGAGACCAACAGAACTTTCTGGTGCAAGACGTCAGTACAGTTAAAGGGGCGGCTACCCGGCTGTAGTCACGGATAAACCTCCGCAAAAAATTTGCAAACCCCAGGAATCTCTGGAGCTGCAATCTCGTACCGGGCTGGACCCAATCCCGAACCGCCCGAACCTTTTCTTGGTCCATCTTGATCTCTCCCCTGGAGATGATGTACCCGAGGAAGGACGTCGTGTGGGCGTGAAAATCGCACTTCTCAGCCTTCACGAACAGACGGTTCTCCAATAACCGCTGCAGGCCCTGCTTGACATGCTGAACGTGGCTAGAAAGCTTCTTCGAGAAGATGAGGATATCATCCAGGTAAACGAACACAAAAATACCAATCATATCTCTCAGAACGTCATTCACCATACTTTGGAACACAGCAGGAGCGTTGGTCAGTCCAAACGGCATCACCTGGTACTCGAAATGTCCCATCGGAGTATTGAACCCAGTCAACCACTCGTCCCCCTCTTTGATCCGAACCAAATGATAAGCATTACGTAAATCAAGCTTCGTAAAAACCGTAGCACCCTGTAAAGAATCGAAAGCCGAGCTCATCAAGGGCAGGGGATACTTGTTCTTGACCGTAATATCATTCAAACCACGATAATCAATACACGGTCGAAGAGAGCCATCCTTCTTGCTCACAAAAAAAAATCCTGCTCCCAGAGGTGATGACGAGGGCCGAATGAGACTTGCAGCTAGAGACTCCTTGATGTAGGTCTCCAAGGCCTCACGTTCAGGTCGAGAGATACTGTATAACCGTCCCTTGGGACAGGTGGCTCCAGGAAACAGATTAATCGCACCGTCATAAGGTCGGTGGGGAGGAAGGGACTGAGCCTTCTGTTGACTGAATACTTAACCCAACTCGTGATATGTTTCTGGAACCAGTGACAAATCAGGAGGAGCAGAGTCACTGACCTGACTGGAAACGGCAGGAGAACAGGCAGTCCTAAGACAGTTAGCATGACAATCAATGCTCCAACTAGTTACCTTACCCGTCACCCAATCAAACGAGGGATTGTGTTCCTTCAGCCAGGGGTAACCAAGAACCAGAGGAACATGGGGCGAGGACAGAATGAAGAAGGAGATAAACTCGGAATGATTCCCCGACAACAACATCTTAACCGGTTCAGTCCTCATAGTGATCCGTGCCAGACTACTGCCGTTCAGAGTGGTTGCTTCAATGGCTTCCGGCAATTGCTCCTTGGAAAGCCCCAGCTGTTCCTATAGTCGGCATCAATAAAGCTGCCATCGGCACCTGAATCGATAAAAGCGTTCATCTCTAAGCTCTGATCCTTATTCATAAGGGTCGCAGGAAAACAGGGTCTGACAGGATTCTTGAGAGGTTGAATCCGGGCAGTTTAACGAGCGCTGTGGACAAGCGGAGATGTAATGTCCTGAGCTACCACAGTAGAGACAGCTGTTGGTCTCACGTCTACGTTGGCGCTCCTCCTTAGTTAGCCAGTGTCGCCCCACTTGCATTGGTTCAGGATCTGGTGGCAAGACCCCTCCACTAATCCCGTGTGGGGAATAACGATCAATACGTTCTGGTTCACTTCCTGAACCGAATGGTAACCGAGTTGCTGATTGATTGGATGGGTCCCACTGCTTCTCCCTCCTCTCTCGGACTCTATTATCTACCCGAATAGATAAAGTGACCAAGCTGTCTAGGTCACTAGGCTCTGGATAGGATATCAGCTCGTCCTTGAGTTGCTCCGACAACCCCTGGTAAAAAGCCGCTTGTAGTGACTCCTCATTCCAACCACTCTCCACAGACAATGTCCTGAACTCGATCATAAAGTCTGCCACACTGCGAGCTCCTTGGCGAAGAGTGAACAAACGTTTAGCTGCGTCCTTACCTCGGACTGGATGGTCAAAAAGCCTTCTCATCTCTCCCGTGAATTCCTGGTATGAAGCCATGCAGGTCCCCTGTCGTTCCCAAACGGCTGAAGCCCATTCCAGAGCTCTTCCACGCAGCAGTTCAATAACAAAGGCTATCCTAGCCTTGTCAGTGGCGTAAGAATGGGGCTGCAGATCAAACACTAACCCACACTGCATAAGAAACTAACGGCATCTTCCCAAATCCCCTTCATATTTATCAGGCGTCGGTACCTTGGGTTCACGGAAGGAAACCGCATCAGGCACGGCAGGTGAGATGGGTGAAACAGGTGGTGAATGAATTGCCAGCAAACTGAGCTGATCCTGGATCTGTGTCAAGCTAGCAGATAAGTTCTGGATTGCAACCGCTATCTCCTGTAGCGCCGTCTTGTGTTGTCCCAATGTCTTCCCCTGCTGGGTAATGGCATGGCAAACGGAATCCAGGTCCGCTGGGTTCATTCTTGGCCGGATCGTTCTGTCACGTTTCTTCAAAATCGAACCCAGAAGCAGACCAGGACAAGGAGAGTAGGAAGAAGGTGAGTATTTATTTACAAGTGAATGTGAATGGGTAGATATATCCAGGTGGCGTAGCGGGTAGCGGTGGTGAGTTGATGGGAGTAAATAGGTGGATCCAATGGGGAAGCGGAATCCCCTGACGACCAGGTGGGAATGGGGTAAATGATCCGGGTGAGTAACTGAAGACAGAACAAACGGAGGTAAGTTCAAGGCAAGCAATACGTAACAAACAACAAAACAAATTCTATCCAACTTGAGGCTGATACTCTGGCACAACATACTGTTCATGGCTAACGATCCGGCAGGGAATGGATGTCAGGTCCGGGCTTATGAAGAGGAGAGATGATGATCAGGACCAGGTGTGCAGATAGCTGATGGGATACAGGTGCGGGTAATCAGAAACCCCAACTGGCTACATTGCCCGGCAACCAGACAGGGTGCGTTCCAGGACGCCGGAAAAAACTCTCCAGGACAGAACATAGGCAAAAAACAGACTCAGGAAACGGGATTCGTGACGTGATCATCCACATACCTGACGATAACTGACAACTGCAAGCAGACTGGTGGCACCATAGGTCTGGTGGGGCAATTTTTACACCCTTTGGCCTGGAGATTTTCCTTATACTGTATGTTACCCTAACAAGAAAAACTTTGGACCCTATAAGGTATGACCGTGATTAATCAGTTGTTAAAAGGTTTTATATGGGCTATGATAGGGACAGTTTTTCCTAATCAGGTCACGTGGTTTTAAAAAACTCCTGGCCCTGGGGGGGATGAAACCCATGTCAACCCGAAGCTACCTTATATTTGTTCATATAAATTATATTTAGACTAGATTAGGAGGTGGATTTCCTCTACCCAGACACATAGACAACAACTGATAGACAATATAACTCACAGGGCTGAGCTTGCTTTATGCATGTTTGCATCATGCAGGCCTATGCAACTGTACAGTAGGCCTTATAAAACATTTACTCACATCTGTCATCACTATTATGTTGACTGATTAAATCCAGTAAATCATTTTTGATTAAAAACGTATCGGCAGCCTAGCCAGCCCAATATAGAATATAAACCAAATTTGATCACATTCATATTTTCTTCTGACACACAAATTGACTATAAATACATAACATGACCAATTAGTTTACCTTGACCAGATGGACAGGGCGCATAGGATGTAACGTTATGCAACAGCTCTTATTAGTAGCCTACAGTTGATCAGACTGAAAAAATGTCTCGTTTTCATCCCATACAGCATGTCCCATTTCTAATGCTTAGGTGTAGCCTAGGCTGCTGCTACATTTATGTCATGAGTTTTTGCTTGTGTCTGTCCGAGTGATTATGTGTTATCATCTTTGCTAAATAGATACCGGAGGAAAGTGGAAAGCCTACATGTGCGGATTTGAAAAAAAAATGCGCTGCGTCAAACTCTCTCTTTAATCTACATTTTAATGGATGATGCAATGGAAGCTATCAAATCATTCCGACTTGTTTACGATATCCTAGACAACACAGTCGAAACTTCGATATGTTCAGCAAGTAAAGCGTCGTAGCGTGCAATTACCTCTGCAAGCTCCTTGTAGTTTGAGCCTTGTTGGTGGAACTTTCCTTCTTGTTGTGTCCTCTATCGCTTTTCACAGAAGCTTGAATCTGATGTGGGTATTTATATGCTCCCTCCTTGTTTTTTGCCGTTCAGCTGAACGATCAATGTTCTTCAAGTCACTGTACCTACCTTTCGACCAAGGCCTAGGCTCAACCAATCAGGTCTTTATGATGGTGGCCAGATGGAAGCAACTCCTCAGTAAAAGGCTCATGACAGCCCCCTTGGAATTTGCCAAAAGGCACCTAAAGACTTTCAGACCATGAGAAATAACATTCTCTGTTCTGATGAAACCAAGATGGAACTCTTTGGCCTGAATGCCAATTGTCTCATCTGGAGGAAAACTGGCACCATCCCTACGGTGAAGCATGGTGGTGGCAGTATCATGCTGTGGGGATGTTTTTCAGCGGCAGGGACTGGGAGACTAGTCAGGATCGAGGGAAAGATGAACAGAGAAAAGTACAAAGAAATCCTTAATGAAAACCTGCTCCATAGTACTCAGGACCTCAGACTGGGGCGAAGGTTCACCTTCCAACAGGACAATGACCCTAAGCACACAGCCAAGACAACATAGGAGTGGCTTCGGGACAAGTCTATGAATGTCCCTTAGTGGCCCAGCCAGAGACTTGAACCTGAACAAACATCTCTGGAGAGACCTGAAAATAGATATGCAGCAACACTCCCCATCCAACCTAACAGAGCTTGAGAGGATCTGCAGAGAAGAATGGGAGAAACTCCCCCAAATACAGATGTGCCAAGCTTGTAGCGTCATACCGAAGAACACTGAAGGCTGTAATCGCAGCCAAAGCTGCTTCAACAAAGTACTGAGTAATGGGTCTTCCTCCTATGCTGAGTCTCCTCCTTACACATCTGAACAGCCAATACATATCTGTTGCTAGACAGAACTTTAGTGATATCTGTTCTACCTCACTTCATCTGACCTGACCTCGTCCCAAATTCCTCACTCCTCCCCAACTCACGGCTGTCCTGTTGACTTGTACCAGACTGTGGCCCTTCTCCTTCCCATAGGATTCCTGATGTCGTAACAATAACATGTTCTGACAGAATGTACACGTTCTCCATTCCCCTCTCTCCCTCAGTGACATGAATAAGGATATTTCAAATGTTCAAGTTTAGAAGTCAGAACCCAGCAGTCCCCCCTTTTGAACATTATCTCCATACTGTTCTACATTATATAAACTTGGAAATGACTTATAAATGCACTAAAAATACAACTTTAACAAAAAACAAAACATGTCCACTGTCCTTCCTCCAATCATTAATCGTTTGTTATAATCCACCCCAACTTTTATGTACTTTTATTTAGAATGTACTACCCTTAGACACGGCAACATTTATCTCGTCACCGAATCTAAAGATTTATTCTCGTATATGACTGGTCTCTCTTTTCCCCATGATTTTCCGTAACCACCACACCACAATGCCCTTCTTGTTCATGAACAAACATTTTAAAAGGCAATTTTAGGTTTGGTAAACCCAATGTTGTCACTTGACAGAATTGGTCCTTTAAAACTCTACTAACACTTACTCACAAATTTAACTTAATCTAATTTCTCGTGACCACTCCTCTCTTTCGTCAATTCTCTAAATCTATTTCAGATGAGATAAAATGAAAGTCTATTTCAGAATAAGACTAAATAAAATGTCTCATGAGATCATTTTTTTTTTTTTATGAGTTTGCAAGTAGTGTTTGGCCATTCCACTTCTTACTTGTTACCTTTTAGACTTCATTGTCTTTTTTCCCTGTCGTAAATTTAGCATTTTTCTCATTGTTAGGAATCAGTGATATTTAATCCCAGGCATCTATTAAAAAATTGTGTGAGATGTGGCATCCTACGTCTCCCTTCACATAGAAACTGTCATCTCTATGAACATTCCCGAAGCCTCTCCCGACGGTGTCCAGAGTATTTCGATTTCCTCACTCCCAGCTCTAATACACACCTTCTATTAACTATTTTCCAAGGTAGCGATACCCACTTCCCCGGAGAGTAGTTATGGTATTTGTGCCTATTAATTGGTCACGGCACTTGATACCTTGTATTAGAACCAATACTTAAGCGTCTGCAAATGTATTACTGGAGAATACGGGTGACCTAATGTCTTATTCCTGTGTTACGCCTCAAATATCACTGTTGTTGACAACTCACATTACCAAAATTATTCACAGTTATCTTCCTATTTCCACATAATCAGTCACGGTACCCCGCCCCAATAGGGCATAAACCAACCTCTGTCCTTATCGCTTTTGAATATCTTTTTTATTTTCTAACCATGGATGAGGCGCTCCTCCAGAACTTATAGGCAACCTTTTATCACTATCCAAATACACTCTACTGCCTCACTGGCACTGCGGCTGGGACTTTCGTCCCTCTTATAGATCTCGCAGAGGAATACCCCCACTAGTGCCCTATCCTACACGAAACCTACCCTTCCGATGTCACTCATGGATCTCTGCACCTATCCTTATGGAACCTAAACTACAACATAATGTCACTCCTGAATCTCGGGACCTATCCTTATGGAACCTACCTGACACCATAATGTCACTCCTGGATCTCGGGACCTATCCTTATGGAACCTACCTGACACCATAATGTCACTCCTGGATCTCGGGACCTATCCTTATGGAACCTACCCGACACCATAATGTCATTCCTGGATCTCGGGACCTATCCTTATGGAACCTACCCGACACCATAATGTCACTCCTGGATCTCGGGACCTATCCTTATGGAACCTACCCGACACCATAATGTCACTCCTGGATCTCGGGACCTATCCTTATGGAACCTACCCGACACCATAATGTCACTCCTGGATCTCGGGACCTATCCTTATAGAACCTACCTTACACCATATATATTTACATGGATCTCACAGAGGAAAACCTCCACTCGGGTCCTATCCTTAAAAGAACCTATCCTACACCATATATTTACAACGTTACACAATGAGCTTACTGAATAGACTCAGGCTTTCTATGTCCGTATCCTATAATTGTTCTTCCTACGATTCTCATCTCCCCAAGATGTCAGAATGAGTGGTAACAGGTGTAGGAATTGCGCCTACCGTATTTCTGGTTCAGGTTCCTGTTTCACTGATTCGAACTCTGTAGTTCGACTGAACGTTGCTCGCAGCACCAACTGTTAGGTTCTAAATGAACCGAGTAGAAACTCACAGACAATTATTAAAGCTCAAACCAAGTTTATTCACCCAATGGGTCAGACAGCTGAACAGACAAAGACATCTTCACACAAGCACTGGTATTTAACTCTTCCTCCTAAGCTGAGTCTCCTCCTTACACATCTGAACAGCCAATACATATCTGTTGCTAGACAGAACTTTAGTGATATCTGTTCTTCCTCACTTAAGCTGACCTGACCTCGGCCCAAATTCCTCACTCCTCCCCAACTCACAGCTGTCCTGTTGACTTGTACCAGACTTCTCCTTCCCATAGGATTCCTGATGTCGTAACAATAACATGTTCTGACGGAATGTAAATGTTCTCCATTCCCCTCTCTCCCTCAGTGACATGAATAAGGATTTTTCATATTTTCAAGTTTAGAAGTCAGAACCCATCATTAGTTAGGAGAGGATGGTGTGGGTGGCTGACTGGTGTCTGTTGGGGCTGGGTATTGTGTGTGAAGGTTAGTCAGCATGATCTATTGACACAAGGGGGATGGGTGGATCTAGTACCATGTTTGAGTGTGTATTGTTGGGGACAAAGTAGTAAAATGTTGTCCTACAGACTAAATCTGCTGCTGCGGACCTTGACACCAGCCTTAGTAGTGCAGACTAAATCTGCTGCTGCGGACCTTGACACCAGCCTTAGTAGTGCAGACTAAATCTGCTGCTGCGGACCTTGACACCAGCCTTAGTAGTGCAGACTAAATCTGCTGCTGCGGACCTTGACACCAGCCTTAGTAGTGCAGACTAAATCTGCTGCTGCGGACCTTGACACCAGCCTTAGTAGTGCAGACTAAATCTGCTGCTGCGGACCTTGACACCAGCCTTAGTAGTGCAGACTAAATCTGCTGCTGCGGACCTTGACACCAGCCTTAGTAGTGCAGACTAAATCTGCTGCTGCGGACCTTGACACCAGCCTTAGTAGTGCAGACGGGGTTGGGGAGTTACATGTTTGACACTTCTCTGTTTTCTCAATGACATTCAAATCAGCATTGAAAAAAAGTGCAAGTTTAATGACCCACTTTCTGTACAATTGTATTTTTCTGGATGAATTTAAAAATGTCCTCTTAACACGGTCATCCAATTCATTATAATACACATCACAGAATGTCATACCAGGAGTAAATGCCATCTAGATTTTTCGGGTGTATTTCAAGTTGATCAATGAGCTCCAGCAGAGCATTATAACACATACTGGAGGAATGGAAATTATCTGGTAGGTTTCTGAGTCTTCGCTTGATACATACATTAGACTAGCCTTCAGACATATCATTACAAACATCCTGATTGAACCCCAGCCTGAAATGTCAGACTCAACTCAGTGGTCAGGTATTCTACAGCGATCCCCAATTAAAGACATACAGTCAACTCCCACACTTTCCGATAGCTCATTAGGGGTAAAGACATTATACTCAAAACATGTATTTAAACAGTCATGGGGGGAAATGATGTTATCAACAACGTTTTTCCCTTTTGTAGAGATTGATGTGAAATTATCTTTCTCAGGGGATATTCTTCCATTTAGAATACAGCATTTTGAATCCTT
Organism: Oncorhynchus clarkii lewisi; assembly: GCF_045791955.1. Taxonomy (NCBI): domain Eukaryota; kingdom Metazoa; phylum Chordata; class Actinopteri; order Salmoniformes; family Salmonidae; genus Oncorhynchus; species Oncorhynchus clarkii. The sequence goes on along the minus strand of NC_092163.1, from coordinate 46,192,010 downwards.
TAGGTATTCCAGTAAGGTTTCACCATGCTTATTTAACACAGTGTCTAAGTTGGACCTAGGTGCAACATTATCACCATCCTGTATACAGTCTTCCAAACCAGCAATACAACTATTTAAATCTCCACCGAAAAAGTATACATTTGAGCCAACAAGTGGCTAAAGAAAGTTTGAGAATCACATTCTGATGTAGCGCCCACAGGAGGCAAATAATAGGAGACAATAGCAAAACAATATTCCGATAGTGAATGCTCAAATCTCAAATCAAGAACATTAGTGAGGTCAGGCACTGATGTTGGGCGATTAGGCCTGGCTCACAGTCGGCGTTCCAATTCATCCCAAAGGTGTCCGATGGGGTTGAGGTCAGGGCTCTGTGCAGGCCAGTCAAGTTCTTCCACACCGATCTTAACAAACCATTTCTGTATGGACCTCGCTTTGTGCACAGGGGCATTCTTATGCTGAAACAGGAAAGGGCCAACCCCAACTGTTGCCACAAAGTTGGAAGCACAGAATTGTCTAGAATGTCATTGTACGCTGTAGCATTAAGATTTCCCTTCACTGGAACTAAGGGGCCTAGCCCGAACCATGAAAAACAGCTCCAGAACATTATTCCTTCTCCACCAAACTAGGCACTACAGTTGGCACTATGCATTTGCACAGGTAGCATTTTGCTGGCATCCGCCAAACCCAGATTCGTCAGTCAGACTACCAGATGGTGAAGCGTGATTCACTGCTCCAGAGTCCAATGGCGGCGAGCTTTACACCACTCCAGCAGACGCTTGGCATTGCGCATGGCGATCTTAGGCTTGTGTGCGGCTGCTCGGCCATGAAAACTAATTTCATGAAGCTCCAGACGAAAAGTTATTGTACGGATGTTGCTTCCAGAGGAAGTTTGGAACTCGGTAGTGAGTGTTGCAACCAAGGACAGACAATTTTCACGCATTACACGCTTCAGCACTCAGCGGTCCCGATCTGTGAGCTTGTGTGGCCTACCACTTCACGGCTGAGCCGTTGTTGCTCCTAGACATTTCCACAGATATTTGACGAACTGACTTGATGGAAAGGTGGCATCATATGACGGCGCCACGTTGAAAGTCACTGAGCTCTTCAGTAAGGCCATTCTACTGCCAATGTTCGTCTATGGAGATTGCATGGCTGCGTGCTCTATTTCATACACCTGTCAGCAAAGGGTGAGGCTGAAAGAGCCGAATCCACTAATTTGAAGAGGTGTACACACTTTTGTAAATATAGTGTATGTACAAGAGCTAGAAATATCTTTACCACAATGCACAATGCAGAGCATACTAAGCCTTCTATATTAAACTACAACATCAACATCAATGTAATCCATTACAGTTCCTAGTTACTTGTCCAAAATTGTAATCAGTAATGTAACTTTTGGAATACCTAAACTCAGTAACGTAATCTGATTACATTCAGTTACTTAGATTACTTTCCTCTTAAGAGACATTAGAAGAAGACAAAAATGTATGTTACCAATTGAACAACATCTATTGCAGGACAAATCGATGTTAAAGTTAAAGTTTACATAGCTGGCCATATGGATGTTACATTTTACTTTATGGGTTGGTTATGTAGGCTTCTTCTAACCCACCGCTTTCTACAACATATAATAATATGATTTAATTATATCTTTACATTAATAGATATCATTTATAAGTCCAAAAATGGATGTAGCAACTACAGATTACCCCTTTAAATCTATCAAAACTGTGCGAGTTTGAGCATGTATTTTTTTATCAGCATGAATTAGATTGAGCAATAAAATCCCCACTTTTATTCCATAGGCTGGGATCCGCACTATGCAGCTGTTGCAAGAGCGCATTTTTCACTGGCTGTCCACTGGTTTCATAAACAACGATTGATAGGAAGCTTAAACTTATTGTATTCAACCATTGCTGGGTTCAAATACACAGGTTTTCTGAACAGCCATCCACAACAACCACAATCCGTATGTCGCTAATAGATAAATGAGAGAGCAACAGTGTGATTCACATCAATGCGCTATGTAGATATCAATAATAAGTGATATCCGTATTTCCGTAGACTATACCACTGCTCTCTTCTTTACCTCCAAGCGTGTATTCAAGTTGGATAATCTTTGGATCCCGACAGCAGTCACACCATTGGAAGACATAGCTTGGACTGTAGCCTACAAAAGCCTATTGCTGATCTTCTCCTGCAATCCATCAAACACATTTGGTGTGTCATCATAGCGGTCTCTGACTTGTGGTCAGATACGCTCAGTTGGAACAAACTCTTAAAGATCAGACCCTTTTTTTTTTTACAATTTTCGCCTAAAATGACATATCCAAATCCAACTGCCTGTAGCTCAGGACCTGAAGCAAGGATATGCATATTCTTCATACCATTTGAAAGGAAACACTTTGAAGTTTGTCGAAATGTGAAATTAATGTAGGAGAATTTAACACATTAGATCTGGTAAAACACATCAGGGGTTCAAGCTGTAGAACCCAGGTCCTGCATTTTAATATAAAAAATGTATTTTATCCAACAAAACTATGCTACATTTTATCTCTGGGACCCTTAGGATGACAAATCCGAGCAAGATTACTGGATGTAAGTACATTATTTACCTTCAGAGGTGAATGTCTCAAACCAGTTGCCATGATAAAAGTTTTTTGTTGTTGTGCACTATCCTCAAACAATAGCACGGTATTTTTTCCCTGTAAATTGGACAGTGCAGTTAGATTAACAATAATTTAAGCCTTCTGCCCATATAAGACATGTCTATGTCCTGGGAAAGTTTCTTGTTCCTTACAACGTCATGCTAATCACAGTAGGGCACATTAGCTCAATCGTCCCGCGAGGGGGACACCGATCCAGTAGAGGATTTTATTACACCCTTCTGGACTAAGGAATTAGATACATTATGGTCTTACACGGAACCCAAACCGGCTGCACGCGTGCACCATCGTGTATAAATGTATTTCTTCCCTCTACACCAAACGCGATCACGATACACAGGTTAAAATATCAAAACAAACTCTGAACCAATTACATTAATTTGGGGACATGTTGAAAAGCATTAAACATTTATGGCAATTTAGCTAGTTAGCTTGCTAATTTGTCCTATTTAGCTAGCTTGCTGTTGCTAGCTAATTTGTCCTGGGATATAAACATTGAGTTGTTATTTTACCTGAAATGCACAAAGTCCTCTTCTCCGACAATTAATCTACACATACAACGGTCAACCGAATCATTTCTAGTCATCTCTCTTCCTTCCAGGCTTTTTCATCTTTGAACTTATATGGTGATTGGTATCTAAACTTTCAAAGTATTACTACGACGACCGGCAACACAATTCGTCTTTCAATCACCCACGTGCCATCTCATTGGTTATGCCCACGTGGGTGATTGAAAGATGAATTGTGGGTACCTGCTTCTATTAACCAATGAGGAGATGGGAGAGGCAGGACTTGCAGTGCGATCTGCATCAGAAATAGAAAGGACTTCTATTTTAGCCCTTGGCAATGCAGATGCTCGTTGACGCACGCGAGCAGTGTGGGTGCAATAATTGAATAACATAGATTTCAAAATTTATTTTGCAACGCTCACGCAAGCGACAAGAGCGGTGTGGTCAGCCTGTCAGATGAGATTGTCTGAAAAAATCATTCTAAAAGGTAAAGGAAATAAAAAGCACAAGGATTACCAAAATAATTAATTTGAAGCTTGTCAATATAAATGTGATAAAATATTATGATCTATAAAGCATCCTGCAGAGGCAGGAATTACAGTTGGAACAGTTTACAGACCAACATCCCACAACAGTTTTGGAGTGAGATTAACAAGTTAGGTCCCAAAAGTAAGGCAATTCCCATGAAAATTGAATTAGAAACCTGACAGGTTGAGGTGGAGTTGGAGAAAGAAAAGAAGATGGATTCTTACACCCATAGCCACTCTTAGATTAGAGGTCAGAAAGGTGATTTAGCGTATTAAACCAAAGAAAGCCACAGGAATTGATGACTTATCTAATTAAGTTTTGAAGTAACCTAAATTGTTACAAATGCTATCAGACTCTTCCAGGCTTGTTTTGAGAATGGTATCATTCCATCTGTCTGGTTAAAATCCAAAATCAAGCCTCTTCCAAAATCCTCCCAAAATTACCCTGAAATCGCATTGAACTATAGAGGGATTAGTCTCATTAGCACTGTATGTAAGTTGTATTCATGCATTCTAAATAACAGGATCTCCCACTATCTAGAACTGTCTGGTCAGCTTGCTGATGAACAGAATGGCTTTAGGAAAGCCAGAGCTTGTACAGACCACATATATACTGTATATACAGTGATTTAAGCTAGAATTCAAGAGAGAAACCAACTTTTGCCTGTTTTATTGATTTTTAAAAGGCTTTCGATTGGGTGAATAGAGACCTCGCTTTTAGACTAATTAAAATGGAAATTGATGGAAGATTTTATGATGCAATTAAAGCCCTGTATAGATCTCCAGTCACCTGTGTACAGGTAAATGATCTGAGGACTGAATGGCTTCCCACTCTGTTTGGGGTCAAACAAGGTGATGTGCTTTCTCCAACATTATTTGCCCATTTTGTAAACGACTTGGCCCAGCAAATCAAACATGCTAATTTAGGAGTTAAACTAGATGACACGGCTCTGGGAATACTGCTGTGTGCAGACGATATTGATTTGGAATGTACGGTATGTTGAAGACTCTCAATCTTTGGTGTACAAAGTGGAGAATAATGATTAACCAAGATAAAACCCAGATAATGCACTTCAGAAAAAAGCATACAGTAAGAAGTGTTTATGACTTTTCTTTTGGAGCTATGCCCCTAAAGTACACTTGCTCAAATAAATACATTGGTTTCCTTTTTGATGAATATATAACCCTTGAGAAGGGTATAAAGTCCCTATCTGATTCTGCATGTAGCGGGTCCGTTGGTAGTACATTTTAAATCTGTAAAGACCTTGGCTATAATTCATCTGTGTGTCCTATATTGAACTATGCTGCTGGAATCTGGGGTTGTAAAGAAGCCAAAACAGCAAACTCTATTCAAAACAGAGCCAAACTATGTTTCCTTGGAGTGCATAAGCTTGCTCCAAACTTTGCTATTCAAGGAGACATGGGATGGGAGCCCAGTGTAATAAGACATAGGGGGGAAATTATTAGGCTATGGAACCTTATCGATATGCCAGAGGACAGAATAACAAAAAAGTTTTAATTTGGGATAAAACATACAATTACCCTTGGACAAAGGAACAAAGAAACTCAATATTTAAGGAAGCTGATCTACAACACATATTTGGAAACAAGTTACGATGCAATGTCAACATGATCAAACACAAGTTAACCTTGAGCTCCAAAGAAAAACGGTCACCTGATATATGGCTAAAACCAAAACTCAGAACATATAACCAGATTAAAAACACATGATGCAGAACCATATGACTCTTGTCAACTAACAAGAAGTCAAAGATCCTTGTGTGCCCAGTTGAGAACCGGTATATTGCCTCTGGTAATTGATGTAGGTAGGTTCATTGCTCTAAATGAAGAAGAATGGCTATGTACAGCCTGAGATTTGGGGGAGATTGAGAATGAACTGCACTTTTTTTTATTGTACTTTATATGATGATTTTAGAGTAACCGTGTTTGAAAGAATGCAAGAACAGAAACCAGAACTATTCTAGAGTAGTGATGAAGAAAACGTTTTATTTCCAAAGTGTGGAAGACACAACAAGATAAGTTGTATAACTGAAAGGTTGTAGTTTTTTTGTGTTTCAATTGTATTCATTTTAGTAGGAATGCAAATGTGTATGTATAATTAATAAAATTATAAACGCAACATGTAAAGTGTTGGTCCCATGTTTCATGAGCTGAAATAAAATATATCAGAAATGTTCCATACGCACAAAACCTTATTTCTTTCAAATGTTGTGCACAATTTTTTTATATCCCTGTTAGTGAACATTTCTCCTTTGCCAAGATAATCCATCCACCTGGCAGTGTCACGCCCTGACCTTAGAGACGTTTTATTTCTCTATTTGGTTAGGTCAGGGTGTGATTTGGGGTGGGCATTCTATGTTTTCTATTTCTTTGTTTTGGCCGAGTATGGTTCCCAATCAGAGGCAGCTGTCTATCGTTGTCTCTGATTGGGAATCATACTTAGGCAGCCTTTTTCCCACCTGTGTTTGTGGGTAGTTATTTTCTGTTTAGTCTCTGTTACCTGACAGAACTGGAACTGTTCGCTTTCATTTTGTTACTTTGTTTGAGTATTTCTTTGATAATAAAAGAAATCATGAACACTTTTCACTCCTTCCGACAACAGGCATTACAGGCAGGTGTGGCATATCAAGAAGCTGATTAAACAGCATGATCATTACAAGGTGCACCTAGTGCTGGTAAAAATAAAAGACCACTCTAAAATGTGCAGTTTTGTCACACAACACAACAGTGTGCAATTGGCATGCTGACTGCAGGAATGTCCACCAGAGCAGCCGCCTCCAACGTTGTTTTAAATTATTTGTCAGTAGGTCCAACAGGCCTCACAACCGCAGACCACGTGTAATCACCCCTGCCCAGGACCTCCACATCTGGCTTCTTCACCTGCGGGATCATCTGAGACCAGCCACCCGGACAGCTGATGAAACTGAGGAATATTTTGGTCTGTAATAAAGCCCTTTTGTGGGGAAAAACTCATTCTGAGTGGCTGGGCCTCTTAGGCCCTCTCATGGCTGCGCCCCAGCCCAGTCATGTGAAATTCATTGATATAGCGTCTATTGAATTCATTTCAATTGACTGATTTCCTTATATGAACTGTAACTCAGTAGAATCGTTGAAATTGTTGCATGTTGCGTTTATATTTTGCTAGTATACGTAATATGTATGTAGGTATGTATGTATGTACTGTAAGTGTGTGCATATACACTGAGTGTACAAAACATTAGGAACACTTGCTCTTTCCATGACAGGTGAATCCAGGTGAAAGCAATGATCCCTTATTGATGTCACCTGTTAAATCAACTTCAATCAGTGTAGACGAAGGAGAGGATACAGGTTAAATAATAATTTTTATGGTAGTAGGTAGTAGGTACCAGGCACACCGGTTTGAATGTGACAAGAACTGCAACGGTGCTGGGTTTCCCGTGTGTATCAAGAATGTTCCACCACACAAAGGACATCCAGCCAACTTGACACAACTGTGGGAAGCATGGGCCAGCCTCCCTGTGGAACGCTTTCAACGTCTTGTAGTCCATGCCCGACAAATTGAGGCTGTTTTGATGGCAAGAGGGGGTGCATCTCAATATTAGGAAGGTGTTTTGTACACTCAGTGTATAAGTATGATCATTATATTTGTATACAACAAATACAGTGTCTTAGAAGCCCATGTGGGAAGATGCATGACACTACAATAAATGATGCAGGGAGTTGGTATATCATTTCAACTTTAATTTGTTGGCAAGTGAAAATGTTTCAATAAAACAGATTAGTCTGTCAATGTAGCAAATAAGTAGACATGGCTTGTATTCAAGACTAAATGTATTTGCTCTGGAGACCGAGGTGAGTTTACACAGCAGTATGCAGAACCAGTTATGACAATGTATGACATAGATGAAACATATAGTACAAACGCCTATAACAAATACTACAGTTCTACAAAGGGAATAGTTGCATATTATATGGTGAGTTTGGGGGGTGCAGTGAGGTGTTCAGAGTCACTTTGAAACGAGAGGAGATTGTTGTTATGGACCGTTCACATCTCCTCTTGAATTGCTGGAAGGGCTCGAATGGCCCCATCAACACATGCAAGCAAAGCGGATTTGGTGTCCTAGCTTCTCCCCATGTACAACAAACTCCATCTGTAGGCCACCAAGCGGTACTATCTGTAAGAGAATGACAAATATGCTTTTAGACTTTCATGGGCAAGCATTGTGTACTGTCTGTATTCCTACTGTACAGCACGATGCAGAATATTACACATCTCACAGACACAACACACAGGTATAGTTACTCAAAGACTAATATGAGTAATAAAGGCAAAATCATTCCTTTACTCTTCGTCATCGTCGTTAAAACATTTCTCCAGTTTTGTTCCTAGTCCTCCTAATGAGATGCACTGAGGCTAGGTAGGCTACAGTACATTTTTGGTATAGCAAACAAAGCTAGCTAGCTCAACTTGGCTAACTTGGCTTGCATTGGTATTGCAAGCCCTGTAATGGCCGAATCGATCATGAAATTATACTGTACTGAACAACACTGCCTCGTGTGAAAAGAGATCTTAGCTATATTACCAACAGCAAAAACAACTTACTTGTTTGTCATTTGCCCTCCTGGCCTAATTGGTCTATGCTGCCACCGCCAGTTGATCTTGGAGGTCGTCTCCAGTACACCTCTATCCCTATGTGTGTCAACATTTCGATGGTCACACACACACATTCCATGGGGTCGGCAGTGACCCTCTCTAGTAAAAACTCAAATGAATAGGGCATTATGTTACATAGTATGTTAGTGTGTATAAGAACGTCAAAAACTGTTTAGTCGTCCAGCTCTCCTTGGAAAGAAGAATAACTAAAAGCAGTAATTGTAATGATTTAGCTAGCCCTCAGATAGACAGTGCATGGTATCATAGCTCACGTGAACCTGTAGTAACAAGTAACACCCCCGTTTTGAAAAGCCTGCCTTCAAGGGAGGGAACACAATTGGACAAGGAAGTAGGACTCCTGTCAGGCTGTAGTCTTTACAAAGCCAGGGAAAATGAGTAGGAACATCGTTGAGACAAGTCCAATGGCTCTATTGAACAAGGACAACCATATCTACATATCTACACAAGGGCCACAATAACTGCTACAAAACATGACTCCATTAATTTTTTGATCAGACAGCAGGCTCAATCAACCAACGATGTCATTGGTTGAACTTTCCCAGCGCAATTATTATTTATTTTTTTAAACAATTATGTCTGAAACACCTCTCATCACTCATAATTAAGTAGGGAGACTGGAAAAACACCCTAAATAGTGTCTAACGGTGAAGTTTCCCTTTAACACATTAAACACACCTTCAATGACCTTGCTAACACCCATGAATTAGTGTAGTCCTGCTGCCATAGAGATGACCTACCAACTGTAAATAACTCCTACATGTCTAATGTATTGTGTATAGGCATTGAATGGGTCAGTCCAATAATTATGTTATTTTAATCTGTCTGGTAGAAATGTTACATTTCTCCCATTACTCCATCAGACTTTACAGCCTTTAGATTTAACTAATTGTATTCGCTGTACGCTGTATTTATAGCTCAATATCATATAGGATATTGTTATTGTTATATAACTGTGCTATAACCTTATATACTGTATATCTTTCATATCCAATGAGGTAACCATAGTACTAAAACAAAAAAGTTAAATATCGCTGATAGGTAGTTTGGCTGTCTGGGCTTTTCACACCTGTTAGGGCGGCACTCGTCCATCCATCCACTGATACAGCATTTACCTTTGATCATATAGGCGTTTGTCCAAAATGGCACCCTATTCTTTACATAGTGTGCTACTTTTGGCCAGAGCCCATAGCACTCTGATCAAAAGTAGTGCACTATATAGGGAATGGGTTCCACTTGGGTCGCATCCTGGTGTAGCAGCCATCTGGTCAAAAACATTCATAGACGACACTGACACAATCAATGGCAAACCTCAGAGTTAAAATCTATGGACTTACTGTAGCTTTTCTATTAGGAGCTGTGTCAGTGCTGAGGTTAACAGGCTTTAGCCTTAACGGTCCACCTAGCATCAGCTCTGTCTCACTCTCCCTTTTCGATGTATGAATATTTTGTTAACATTAATATAATTGATTTTCATCAGGGGCCCTGGCAGGATGGGAGGGAATATTAGCCACAGTGGAGGCCTGCCTCCAGAGTTAATGAGGCTGCAAATAAGACTGACTCCCACAGAAATCTCCCTTGATCTGAGTGGAAGAGTCGCTGCTGGGTTTGATTTTCCTGGGGGTGATAGAAGACGAGAGGAGAGGGGGGGAGTGGTGGTTTCAACGGAGCTTGGCAAAAGTTTCTATCTGTAAGGCTAGATGAGATGGTTAGTAGTTGTACGTGAGAATGTGTGTGTATGGGGCTGAGATGTGCGTAGGAAGAGGTTTATGGGGGTTGGGTTGCTCTACGTGTTTCAATGTACTGTAGCCTATAGAGAGTGTGTGTGTGTGTGTGTGTGTGTGTGTGTGTGTGTGTGTGTGTGTGTGTGTGTGTGTGTGTGTGTGTGTGTGTGTGTGTGTGTGTGTGTGTGTGTGTGTGTGTGTGTGTAGTATGTGTCTGTACACAGAAGTAAATAATTGACATGGCTGTGAATCAGTGCCTCACAGCATGCGGAGGAAAGCTATCAGCTGCAATGATCCAGCTTAATGCCTTCTTCCTTTTTTGGACCTACTGTATAATATACTTTGGATGCGTCCCACATGGAACCCTATTCCCTATATAGTGCACTACTTTTGATCAGGGCCTGGTCAAAAGTAGTGTTCTATGTAGGAAATAGGGTGCCATTTGGGACGTGTCCTATATACGGCCCATGAAGTCAGGACAGCAATACCAAGAGCTGCATTAAACAGTTTTGCCAAAGTCTGCTTTAACAAACCGGCGTAGTAATTACTCTCCTCTTTCTCATCATTTCCCCATCTCATCCAGGCTGAAATAATATACTGTAACCCCCGTTGGGAATGTTTGGGAAGACAGCGTGCGTCTGCTGAAATTGCTGATCAGCGGGGTGCATCCACAGCCAGGCATGATATTGGACGAATGTTTGCAAGCTGATGGGGATTTTTTCTTTTTCACAGCATTTGCGTTTGCGGCTGGGAACATTCCAGTCAAAGTCGAGGTCGCAGATAGAGAATGCAATAGGTGAGGTGGAGGTGAGAGCTTGGCTATTTGTTTCTGAGCTTGTCTAATCTCATTAAGGCTTGTAAGACATGCTGGAGGAGGACAAGGAGATCTATTATGTTTCTGTGGGTGAACTCACTTGTAGGCCTACACACAATTGCTTGTGTACTCGAGGGCACTCCACTCACTCTACGCTTTGAGTGAAACTATCTGATAGCTCACTACCAACACTACAACAACAACAAACCCTCTCTGTAGTGCACCGTTACTTAACCGTGAGGCGAGAAAATAAAACGACTGTCCACTGATGCTTTTACAATAATTTTCTGATGAGGTAAAAAAAAGTAATTGATTGATAGGCATAAATGTTTTCTGGGTTAGGGGGTAGCTTGACTGCCATGCTGCAGCTGTAAAATACCTGTTATTGACCACCATAAATAGTCATTTGCTAACAGCTATTAAGCCTGGTCAAAACCTTCAAGGCCAGGCAACAAAAATAAAGGTGTCTTCTCCATTTCTTCCGTTATAGCCAGTGACGGAGTCTCTCTGTAATTACGACTGTAAATCAAACATATTACTTTTCAGGTACCCTTGAAGGGGAATCTGCCATAGTGGACAAATTAAATATGTTTGTCATTACTTTTTAAATACTGTGTGTGTGACATACTGTATTTCATATGAGGAATCCATATCTAGAGTGCATTGGAAGGATGTTCTTTGACAATGTGGGTTGTTTTAGAATATGGAATTCTAATGCAGCTACATTTACCTTCATGAAACAGCACGACAAAAGGAACTTGTCATAGGAACATAGGAATTTCAAATCATCCTCTAAAACGCATTACACTGGCACTAGACCACAATATGGCTGAAAGGTCAAACACAAAATCTATCGATCAGTATCGACCTGACTTTGAGCAGATTGGGTACAAATCATTCCGCCTCTTGGCCACTCTGAAAGCCAAAATAACATGACGTGAATGACTCCCTATTGAACAGCATACAAATGCAGTGCCACCCCTCCCACAACTCCAACCAATATGATGAGTGCTGGGGACAGCCGGGGTTTTGGGTAACCTCATTAGTAAGCTGTCACGGGGCTTTTTTCATTGTTTGTGTGACTATGGACACAAAAAGAGGTTATTAACCATTAATTTGTGGGACACTGCTTCAGTGACAGTTATGTACTGTTTTGTGTCACATGTATGTGCATGCGTGTCTGGCATGAGGACACGCTACAGTAGCTAGAGTGGGCGAAGGAAGGGCTCTAAGGAGAGGACTATGTATCTGGGGAGGGTTAACGAGCTCTGAAATATTTCTCTAATTAACACATTCATCTGAAGAATAAATGCGACTCAGACATCCCTCCACAGTATGCCGAAGTGCATGGATGATGACACAGAGCTCCAATTATCAATCAGCCGTGCCAGACTTTCCACTGGAGCAAAGGATTCTGGGAAAAGTTTTGATAAATTGTATTTAACCTTTGAGATTGGACGATGTCATTAACTGACACACAGAGATATTTCTTCCTTGTTTTGGTTGAATGAATTCTTATAGCCGCGATTAGAAGTGATCCCACTTATGACACCAATATCAGCTCATCAAATACAGTCTGCTTGTATTTCCCTCCCTGCCTAACCCTAGTGAGTCAGTGTGTAGTCTTATATACTGTAACAGTGCATTCAGAGGATATACAGTGCATTCGGAAAGTATTCACACCCCTTCCCTTTTTCCACATTTTGTTAGGTTACAGCCTTATTCTAAAATGGATTAAATACATTTTCCCTCATCAATCTAAACACAATACCCCATAATGACAAAGTGAAAAACATTTTTTTTTACAAATGTTTGCACATTTATATAAAAAAACAAACAGAAATACCTTATTTACATAAGTATTCAGACCCTTTGCTATGAGAAAATTGAGCTCAGGAGCATCCTGTTTCCATTGATCATCCTTGAGATGTTCCTTGGAGTCCATCTGTGGTAAATTCAATTGATTGGACATGATTTGGAAAGGCACACACCTGTTTATATCAGATCCCACAGTTGACAGTGCATGTCAGAGATGGGAGAACCATCCAGAAGGACAACCATCTCTGCAGCACTCCACCAATCAGGCCTTTATGGTAGAGTGGCCAGACGGAAGCCACTCCTAAGTAAAAGGCACATGACAGCCTGCTTGGAGTTTGTCAAAAGGCCCCTAAAGGACTCTCAGACCACGAGAAATAAGATTCTCTGTTCTGATGAAACCAAGATTGAACCCTTTGGCCTGAATGCCAAGGGTCATGTCTGGAGGAAACCTGACACCATCTCTACGGTGAAGCATGGTGGTGGCAGCATCATACCCTGGGGAAGTTTTTCAGTGGCAGGTACTGAGAGACTAGTCAGGATCGAGGGAAAGATTAACAGAGAAAAGTACAGAGAGATCCTTGATGTAAACCTGCTCCAGAGCACTCAGGACCTCAGACTCGGGTGAAGGTTCACCTTTCAACAGGACAACAACCCTAGGCACACATTCAAGACAGCGCAGGAGTGGCTTTGGGACAAGTCTCTGAATGTCCTTGAGTGGCCGAGCCAGAGCCCGGACTTGAACCCGATCTAACATCTCTGGAGAGACCTGAAAATAGCTGTGCAGCAACACTCTCCATCAAACCTGACAGAGCTTGACAGGATCTACAGAGAAGAATAGGAGAAACTCCCTAAATACAGGTGTGCCAAGCTTGTAGCATCATACCCAAGAAGACTCAAAGCTGTAATCGCTGCCAAAGTTGTTTCAACAAAGTACTGAGTAAAGGGTCTGAATACTTATGTAAAACATTTTTTTTTACATGTTTGATTTAAAAAGAAATCTAAACCTGTTTTTGCTTTGTCATTATGGGGTATTGTGTGTAGATTGACGAGGGACATAAAAAAAAAATATATATTTTAGAATAAGGCTGAATACTTTCCAAATGCACTGTACTTATCACAGTTTACAGCTTTCGCATCTCGTCATGCAACTTAATCCTCAGGGAGGAAACTATGTAGATTGTGTTAAACCAAGCTAATGCAGGGAAAGCCCCAATGGAGAACCCAAGTGAAGCAGTGCAGAAATCCCATTATGTCAACCTTTTCCTCTAGTCTGTCCATTTGGCAACCAAATATCACTGCAAAGGTCCATCAATCCCAATCAGTGGAGCAATCTGTCAGGTCCAGCCAGTGACATTGTTTATGACTGCCTGGCGACTGATTATTCAATCTGATTCTAAGTACATATTACCTTAATCCTTAAGATGGATGAGGTTTAGCCTTTTAATGCTCCTAAGAATGTAGTCCATGGCAGGATTTTGAGCCCCACAAAAGCACCCATATGTCCCCTACTCTCCACAATTCAATTTAATATTATGGACATGATCTGGCGCTAGAGATTAGCAGTTGACGGATTAGCATATTGTTTCTTTAGTGGCATGGCGCCACGTAGACAGACACACAGGCTTTAACAGACCGGGGTTCATATCCTATTTGAAATCATTGGAAATACTATAGCTGGGCTTGATTGAGCTTGCCTGGCTTAATGGACCAATAGAAAAGTCCCAAAACTGCAAGCCCCACCCATCTGGCAGTGGCACTCCAGGCAGGTTAGAGCGCAATGCTGAAAGTATTGGAACGATTTCAAATTCTATTTGAACCCAAGTCTGGGCTTTACAGTCCACACACTACACTGGCGTATTACAGGGAAAACAGTTGAGTCATGATCTAGATACTGTGCTTAAGCAAGGACCCTAAACATTATGCTTGTTGCCTAGAGACTGCATTTATCCTGAAGCTAAACTCATACTGTCGTTAACCTGAGCCCATTATACATGACGTTTGACTGTGTGTGACTTTACTTACTGTAGGCATAGCAGTTACTAGAGCTTGGATTCAAACATGATGCATATTCAACCTGGACATGAACGCTCTATCTAGCCTACTGAACCTGTACTGTATACGTTTGTGCTTTAGAGAAACATTTGATTATCCAACTGTGATGTACCTTGTTATGCCTAAATCATGAGGTGTTGGCAGTTAGTTTACCATTAACAGTTTGACATTTTAGATTTATGGTCCAAGTCTTTTCTTTAGATTAAAGGTTTAGAATGAAATGGCGATAATCGGTTTGACAGATTTGACAAATGTCAAAAAATGCAGTCAGAGGCTACCTGCCCGCGTGATCATACTGAAATATCCAACAATTGTTTACAACCAAACTCACAAAGTTGCATGTTTGAATTTTATAGGGAAGATTCATATTTATTGGTGTACAGGGATGTTAGCCTACAGCATGTTCTGCTCAGTTAAGTTCAGTTCTATGTAGATGTGTGTGTCAGGAGAGTGAGGGGTTTTGGACGTATCCATCTGTGTCTTAGAAAGCAAGACGGCCTGACATGTGAAATTGTCATTGGCCATGTCCTCTTGTACCATCAAGCTTAATCACCCATCCTCACTGCAGTTATGTTTTAATGTTTCCTCCGAGGCACTGACTACACTACCGGTGACAGAGGCAAAGTGTACCGAATGTCATCGGGAGAAGGAGAAGAGGACCAAGGTGCAGCGTGGTAAGTATCCATTCATTTAATAACTACGACCACTTGAACAAAAAAGAACAAACCGTTCTGCAAGGTACAAAACAGAAAACAACTACCCACAAACACAGGTGGGAACAGGCTACCTAAGTATGGTTCTCAATCAGAGACAACGATTGACAGCTGCCTCTGATTGGGAACCATACCAGGCCAAACACATAGAAATACAACAAACAGAACAAAACATAGAATGAAAAACATAGAATGAAAAACATAGAATGCCCACCCCAACTCACACCCTGACCAAACCAAAATAGAGACATAAAAAAGGAACTAAGGTCAGGACGTGACACAAAGAGACAAATTAAAAATGCTTTAACCACTGTGACATTACAATATATTTATCCTCACATTAGAATTACAGCTTATAAAGGTTAGGAGAAAACATCTCAAATTACAAAAATGTCTCTACAGCTGAAATAAATTCAAAATACTTCCAGTACACTTCCACTCAATAAAATGTATCAATGTTATGAGCGTTATTTTTGAAGAAGGTTTTCATTTCAGTAATGAGCTGAACTGGCAGACTTGACAGCCTAGTGGCAAGACCCCCATTGGATCTTCTTTGAGTTTACCACATCCACCTTTCTTTCCCTGCTTTCCCCCACTCATTCCTTTCAACCAGGATTATTTTCTTTACTTTTCTTTTTTTTTGTCTTGCCACAGCGACTCTGAAAGCGGACCGCTTCAAATCACATGCCATTTGCTTATCCCTGAGCAAATATCACTTCCATGCAGCACGGTAATTACAATGCATTTCCATGTAAAGAGGCCGATCCCGGCAGCAGTGGGACGTGGCAGCGTGCGTCTGTGCACAGTGATAGGCACCCTCATCAAAAGGATAAATGTCACATTTATTGCAGAGCAGCAGAGCCAACTGATCCTGGCCAGTTTAGCCATCCATAGAGAGGAGCTGGAGTCTATACCTGAGGGCTAAAGGTGGGGGTGGTGTGTGTACTGTATGTGTGTGTATGCAGGGGGAAGCGAAGGGGGTTCGGGGGTTATATGCCACCCCCAATTAATCAATTTATTAACATTTATAGCTGGCAGGAGAGGACAAGCCCCAATCCCCCAAAGAGCCCCAGCAACCTCCCTCCTCCCCCAGCCCCCTGTGGCAATGTTGAATTCATCCTATGAAATCTCAGTAAATACAGATTGAGTCTGATGGTGTACTGTATGCTGTGGGTTTGTTGAGCTCTAATGAAGTGCAGTTAACTACATTTCTTCTGCTGTTTTGGTGTTGTTGCCATTTGCCATGCAGTAGAAACAGGAGAGGCTGGTGGAGGGAAAAAGGGGAGAATGGAGCTCCCTTGTAAATTTGACAAATTAGAAATAATGAAACACATTTTAATTACTCCCTATAACACTATAGAAGTAGAAGTGACTTTGGAGAAGTACTGTATGCACGTAATACATGGCCACCCCCAACTAACTCTTTGTTTACAACTCAGATGTTCTGATTGTTGTCAATGGAAGATTTTGCCTAATACTCAATCGTCAATGAAAGGACCAATGATCCTTGCAAGTTCTTAAACTGAATTGCTGCTGAACAGTAGCAGCCATTATTAATTGTGGCACAGAACACATACGCCTACTGTACATTAGGCTGAGTACCAAACTTCTCCCTGAATACATCTTCTTCAGTTGCGTTCAAATAATGAAGCTATCAAAATGGTTAATACCTAACCTCCTGAAAAGCTTATCAGGCTGAGCCTGAAGTATACGATGCCATAGATATACTCTGTTGAGTCACCGAACACTAAAATGGAACCCGACCAATTCCTGCTGCACACCTTGCTCGTTACTGCATCTAATTCAGATAGCCACGAAACATCAGTTGTGACATCCCATCCTTCCTCTCCTTCTGACCACTTCTCCTCCTCTCCTCCTCCCAGGGCCTGTAGATTATTCTGAATTGGAACCACTGTCCCTCTCCTCCTCATATCCTCTTCTCTTCATCTTTTCCTTTCATCCAGGGCCTGTGCATGTTATTCTAACCCAGCCCTCCCTCCATTTCAGGTGTCTCTGTTATTTTCAATGTGTGTCTTAGTCAGGTGTGCATAATTGGCCCGGCATTCATCTCTAAGCTGATTTGGTAGCAGGGTGGTGGGATGGTGGCAGCGGCTAGTGGCTAAGCTGTGGGGCGTGGAGCAGAGAGGGAGAGATAAGGAAGCAGCCTGCTCTGATCCATCCACTCCCAGGGTGCATCCCAAATGGCACCCTCTTCCCTTTTATAGTGCAATACTTTTGAACAGGGTTCATAGGGCTCTGGTAAAAAGTAGCGCACTATGTAGGGAATAGGGTGCCAATTGGAACACAGACACAGTCTACGGATGACTCATCCTGTTGGAAAATAAAATGTTCTGCTTGCGATGGGAGGCTGAGAGAGAGGAGAGAAAATGAACGCTAGCCATTAAAAGAGCAGCAATCCCTCCCTGACTGGATGTCTGTCTGGTGTGTGTTAAGTATTAGACATTGACTCTGCGCCAAATATGTGCCCAAGAGAAAAAAATGTGTATTACTGCTGCCTGTCATATTCATTGAAAGAGAGTGATAGGCTGACCTGAGACGGTCAGCCTAGGGACAGGGTATCTTTGATTTGATGTCTCTGAACCTAACCTCCTCTCCTATATGTTTGCCCAGGCAGAAGACATTAAGCACATAACCACCAAATATCTCCCCGTTTGATAAACCGCCTCATTGTCAATCACATGTTGCTATGGAGGGCATGACTGCTCATAATAGGAGGTCAAAGTCTCCCTGTGCCTCTCTGTATTAAATAATGGATAAGAGGTGGGGGCCCATGTGTGATGGCACAGCCAACCGCGTCTCAATAATGCATTAAGATCACCACATCCATCCAATCCACTGGGACTGGATTAACATAGCGTCTATTTGATTTCATTGCTGTATGTGGCGACGATCAAGGTTTACCTACAGCTGCATCGCTGATAGCTGTTAACCAGGGGTGTTTCTAGGATTTTAAGACATTCAGGGCTTAGCCAAAAGCCAGTACGGGGTCCGGGGGCATCCCCCCCGTAAAAAAATAAGGAATTTCAACAACTAAGAGCAAGAATTTGGTGCACTTTGAGATGAACATTGAGAGATTAGAACATTGAGAAATTAGATATTTTTCAGGTACTGTCACGACTTCCGCCGAAGTCGGCTCCTCTCCTTGTTCGGGCGGCATTCGGCGATCGACGTCACCGGCTTTCTAGCCATTGCCGCTCCATTTTTTATATGTCCATTTGTTTTGTCTTGTTCCATACACACCTGGTTTTCATTCCCTAATATATCTACATGTATTTAGTCCTCTGTTCCCCATCATGTCTTTGTGTGTAATTGTTCATTGTTTATCAAATCAAATCAAATCAAATTTATTTATATAGCCCTTCGTACATCAGCTGATATCTCAAAGTGCTGTACAGAAACCCAGCCTAAAACCCCAAACAGCAAGCAATGCAGGTGTAGAAGCACGGTGGCTAGGAAAAACTCCCTAGAAAGGCCAAAACCTAGGAAGAAACCTAGAGAGGAACCAGGCTATGTGGGGTGGCCAGTCCTCTTCTGGCTGTGCCGGGTGGAGATTATAACAGAACATGGTCAAGATGTTCATAAATTCATCAAATGTTCATAAATGACCAGCATGGTCGAATAATAATAAGGCAGAACAGTTGAAACTGGAGCAGCAGCACAGTCAGGTGGACTGGGGACAGCAAGGAGTCATCATGTCAGGTATTCCTGGGGCATGGTCCTAGGGCTCAGGTCCTCCGAGAGAGAGAAAGAAAGAGAGAATTAGAGAGAGCATATGTGGGATGGCCAGTCTTCTTCTGGCTGTGCCGGGTGGAGATTATAACAGAACATGGCCAAGATGTTCAAATGTTCATAAATGACCAGTCATTTGCTTACCTGGGGCCTCCCGGGTGGCGCAGTGGTTAAGGGCGCTGTACTGCAGCGCCAGCTGTGCCATCAGAGTTCCTGGGTTCGCGCCCAGGCTCTGTCGTAACCGGCCGCGACCGGGAGGTCCGTGGGGCGACGCACAATTGGCCTAGCGTCGCCCAGGTTAGGGAGGGCTTGGTCGGTAGGGGTGTCCTTGTCTCATCGCGCACCAGCGACTCCTGTGGCGGGCTGGGCGCAGTGTGCGCTAGCCAAGGTGGCCAGGTGCACAGTGTTTCCTCCGGCGCATTGGTGCGCCGGAAGCAGTGCGGCTTGGTTGGGTTGTGTATCGGAGGACGCATGACTTTCAACCTTCGTCTCTCCCGAGCCCGTACGAGAGTTGTAGCGATGAGACAAGATAGTAGCTACTACAACAATTGGATACCACGAAATTGGGGAGAAAAAGGGGTAAAAATTAAAATAAAAAAATAAATAAAAACTGTTCAGAGGAGACTGCATGAATCAGGCATTCATGGTCGAATTACTGCAAAGAAACCACTACTAAAGGACACCAATAAGAAGAGACTTGCTTGGGCCAGGAAACACAAGCAATGGACATTAGACCGGTGGAAATCTGCGATTTTTGGTTCCAACCAATCATGACTTATATCAACATCCTTAGCTTGCAGATTCACAAAAAAAACGGTTAAATAACTCGCTTATTTATTAACTCGCCTTTATTTAACTAGGCAAGTCAGTTAAGAACAAATTCTTATTTACAAAGACAGCCAACACCGGCCAAACCTGGACGACACTGGGCCAATTCGACTCCCAATGCTGAGTGCCAATGCTAGCTTATTAGAATTAGCCAACCCTTATGCTAAGGGAGATAAGCTGCTTAGCTACCACCAACACTGCACAAACCTGTGGCTAACTTTGCTTCCGCTGCACTTTGACTATATGGCTGTTCTGCCCTCTCCACCTCATTCACTGCTGCCTGCTCCTGCTCATACTGCTCGATTCTTTTTGCCTCTCTTTCGGAAGAAGTTCTGAATATCCCTATTTTCTCTGTGTTATTCTGCATTTTGCTGAGTGATGACATTGACATCTAACCGGTGCTGTAGGGGTGGGGGACGGGTCAAGGGACCACTGCACTGTGAAATCTCAACCAATCACAGCAGGCACGCATCACTCCAAGGATTCTTGCAGTGCCTGCTACTGCCTTGTGCAGTATATTGTATTGTTTATTTTTGTCCCAAAAAATTGCCAGTAAAACCTTTTTTATACTGCATAGTGCAAGTGATGCATGATTACGGAAACCGAATTGCTGTCCTAGTGATGCCATGCTGTCCTAACCACCAGGGTCATCAACAGAGGACAATTCATACTGCCAATGGTCATGCAGAATGTTGATTAAATACTGTTCTTCTCACCTTGTATTTTACATTATTTCCACATATTACAGCAGAATGACAGTATACAAGTATACAACTATAGGCCCTACACTTTTTGGGAGCATCTACAAAGTGATCCACCCTCAACTTTGAATCCGGCACTGTTGAAAGCTTTAGCGGTGATAATGAATTATTCTGAAGCTAAACTGCGTTAATATATAATACAACAAAGAAGCCACCGTCCTCCTGTCATCTGCACCTAGTTTCCTTTGAAAACGGTATTATTTCAGGAAAGCGGAGAGAGGAGAGCCAATGTGTTGTCTACTGTCTGCAGCACATGGCATTTGAGTCCAAGTAACAGAGAGAGGAGAGACAGAGGGAAGCGTTTTTTCAACTCCTGTTTTTCAAAGTTCTCCCTCTCTGTCTGTGTGTCGTCGAATCCTCTGGCAGCCTCCCAATCTTTCATCCTGATTTCAGATGTCACATTCACGCAGCACTTTGAATCCAAGTGTGTCCCAGACTTCAGCACTTCACTGTTCTCATTCCAACACTTAATTGGGATGCCTTCGCAACAATGGGCCTGCCTCTCCTTCCTGTGCCTTTCTCCAAAGTGAATATCTTTGCCAACTTTTAAAAAAACAAAGTGAACTCCAATCTCCATCTCCATCCATATGAAGGTGCTTCCAAACAATCTGAAATCTTTTTTTTATTTTTTATGTTATAATCAAAAGTTGACTTCTCAAGAAGGCCATGAATATGGACAGAGTACATCAAAACGACAAGGCCCTTTTGTTCCACTACTGTAGAAGCTAAAATGAGTAAGTCACATCCAACTTACAGTATGTCAACTTCATCTTTAGTCATTCAAGAATGGTAGGAGACAACATTACTGTCACAAACCTCTGACAGTTAAAAGCCTTTTTGGTGGAACTGCCTCAGGTTCAAAATACTGTAGCCACTACACCTGACCAGTGAAATATGCAGGTGCTTCCTGTTTCCTTCATGTAATCAAAAAGCTATTATTATGGGAATATTTCACATGTTGTCCATTATCTTTGTTAACTATATAATTTCAGCGTTTTAATCCTTGAACAACGTCAAAATACTGGTTTTGCAATGATTGTAAATAGACAAAGTGTTAAGTGTTATTCTTGTCTATATATTAAATGTAGTGTTAAATCGTACTAGGAGTGAATCCGATAGCCACATTTTTATTTCAGTTTGTGTTTTATCTTAGTAAAAACAACTTTTCAGCGCTATTATCATCCCTGGCTCTATCACACGGTATACACTCCAATAAGAATGTCTCCTTTACCAACAGTAGCTACAACCCTGTAGAGATTTCAAAAAAGGGAGGAAAAAAAGCAAAATAATACTGCTTTACTAATTTATCCCTGAGAAACTTTGCCAATCCTCCCCTCTAATGAGTGAGCGGGGCCCAAATGACTGTGCCTCCCTGTAGCCCCTTTATCAGCCTAAATTTGACACCCTACAGCGTTCCATCTCCCGCTCCACACTCCCCGCTCATGGGACTGCATTATTCATGAGGTATCAAGGCAAGCAGACCTCAGTGCCACTGATGCTCGCTATCATTGAGCCTCGCGCCATGCACAAAATATAACCACCGCACAGGGAAAAAAAATACTAGAAGAACAACAAAAAAAAACTCGGTCTCCATCACATATCGTGCCAGCAAATTAAAACATACTCCATGGCTGAGACAAAAGACAGAATAATGGTGCTCCCTCCCTCCACAAAGGGGCCTGAGAACAGCATGGGAAGGGAAACGATCAAATTACTCTCCATCAGAGAGCTGTGGCACCGTGTGGTCACCGGAAAGCTTACTTTTGCCCATCAAAAACCAACAGTCCAAACGTGGCATCTGTTTATTACAATAACAACGTGAGTTATTTCAAATCAGGGAATTTGACCGAGAACTCTCCCATGAAGTCGACCCTGTCCTCGTCGTAATTCCTTGTGCGTTGCATTTGAGTTACGACCTTGCTCTGTCTTTGGAGTTGATGTGCCTGTTGTTTTAGCTTTAATATTCAGAGTGTGTGTGTGTGTATGTGTGTGTGTGTGTGAGTGTGTGCGCCGGTGTGCATTCGTGAGCGTGTGTGTGCACCGGGTGTGTGTGTGTGTGGAAACTACAAGCGCTAAGGGCTAACAGTAAAATAATAAGACAGGGGGGCGAGGAGGGAAGCGAGCATGTTTATTCGAAACCCTGCCTGAGGTAGAGTGCTGGTCACCTGCTGTGCTGCTAGGTCCTCTGCGAGGCCTCAAATCTCAGCCTGTTTAAAAAGGGAAAACCAAATAAACTACTGATGAGGGAAATGTGGCCTCGGAACCGTGCATTGGGAAGGGGGCGGGAGGCACAGTGTTCCGTCAATCATTAACCATCTAAACCAAACAGAGTGTCTTTGATATGGAGAGCTATCGGTATCAGTGACCGGCAGTGTATGACAACATATTACATCATTGAGGTCCATTGGCATCTTCCCTCTCTATAACTACCAAGTACTGTGTTTCTCTCCCTCACATGAGGTAAATACAGTAGATCTAAGAGGTACAATACAGTAGATCTACCGCTCTCTCAAGGGAAAGTACAACTTTGATGCCTGATTAAATTACCCAATGTGTATGATACAAGAGAGGAAGCTTGGACCAAAGACAGCAAGTCACCATTCAAAGCAACAAACCTTTTGGTCATTAGTTACATTTGTAGGTTTATTAAAAATGCAGGCATAAGTTTCCCCCTGTGTATATTATCAGTGTATGTGTGAGGTGCATAGCTGTTTTTGAATGTGTGATCATGTATAATATCCATAATGAAGTGTGTGTGTGTGTGCCTGTTATTTATACACCATATGAGTCACACTTATGAAACAGATGTGGGGCCTGTAAATTCTCCCACTGTCGCTTTCGCTCCCCTGTTGCCGTTGCCATGGTGTCACGGTTGGCTTTTCTCCCCAATTTAAGGAGTGTCTTCTGAAGCATCGCCGCGGCGACGACTGAAGCTCTGGACCGAGGATCAGTCAGCCAGAAACAGGAGAACAGACAGAATCAAGATGGCAGGGTTCCAGCGTAGAATTTTATCTTCAAAAAACGCCCCTACCCTCTTCCCCTATCCCCGTCTGGCCCCTTCCCACCCCCTCTCCCCTCCCTCCCTACCTCCCTCCCTCCCTCCTATCCCCATCCCTCAAGCCAAACACAGAGAACAAGGGGGATTTGGAGAGGAATTGGGGCAGATAGATTGTGAAAACCCTGACAGCTGGAGCTAACCCTGGGTGGTTCCATGTTGTTAATCTATGCAGTGTCTTTCTCTTTTAATTATTCTCAATTTCTACCATATCAGCAAAAGGGATTGTTGAGATATTGAATGCAGGGAGAAAACCTGGAGCACTGTTATTGGACAAGCTCCCACTACAGACGTGGCCAATATCTACAACAACTTTTGTTTCCAGCATGGATGGAGGAAGCCTGCTGTGTTCTGTTCTGCCTCGCTCCGTCCTAGACCTCAGTTTGGATACAGACCACGCCAGAAACATTTGTATGATGAGTTGTTGTTCTTTATTTCCCCGTTGAATATAATGCAAATTATTCATAAAAATGATGGAGAAAAAGAAAAAGATAACACCAAAAAAGAGTAAATAGTATGATACCCCAGAACTATACTCTTAGATAAAAAGGTGCCATCTAGAACCTAAAAGGGTTCTTCGGCTGTACTCATAGGAGAACCCTTTGAAGAATCCTTGCTAGTTCCAGGTAGAACCCTTCCAGGTAGAACCCCAAGTAGAACCGTTTATGGTTCCATGTAGAACCCTTTCCACAGAGGGTTCTACATGGAACCCAAAATTATTATAATTGGAATCAAAAAAGATTTTTACCTGGGACCTTCTCCGAGGGGGACAGCTCAAGAACCCTTTTAGGTTTTAGATTGTACCATGGTGTGTCAGAGTTTTGTTTGATTAATTAATAACGCCAAATTATCCCCTCAACATTTATCAGTCAATTAATCAAAGGCTGTCATATTGCACACAAAACCCCCCAAAGTGTCATCAATGTGTGCGAGAGGAAATTAAGTATTTTTGCCAAGCTAAGGCAAATGACACAATTGATGGATGTTTCAAAAAACCTTATGCAACAGCCATCCATTGATACCTAACAGAAGTGGCACGCTCACATGACAAACGACGACATTATGTAGATGTGCAGAAGTTGTTGAGCTGAGTGGATTTGTGCTGGTAGTACTCCCCATTTTTCTACGCCCAATTGATTATTGGTTTATTTCAAACAGTTACCTGCCATGGACGTTTTGGAGAGGACACTGTGGCTGTAAAGATACACAGTGGATTTCATGCATGTTGTATTACATCATTCAGCTGTAGCCTATTGATAGGTCGCTCTTACTCACCTCCATCAATGTCAAATGGGAGATCTGTGGGATAACTGCTGTATATCAATAATGGCAGAATAGTTACACAAACCCATTACTTTTGCTTCACTGGGTTGCCTTCTGCTGCTCAAAGTAGAACTGGAGCAACAGCGCTCCTCACTCTCACAGTGCAGTCATAAAATATAAGCTCACTAGCTGGCAAGCACCAAGATCACAATCATTTAGTTTCAATCAGTGTTTTGACTGTTTGCTACTGATCTATACACTATCTATAAACAAATAACTAAGAATATAAACAATGTATTACTCTCGGAACTCATAACTGAATCTCGTGCAAGCTAGCTATGTGAATAGCTGTTATGAGAAACTATGCGTAAACCTTCTATAAACCCTTTATGAACCCTTTATGAGGGGTATCTTAATGTAAATTGTTACCCATCTTCCTACTACAACTCTGAACCTGAATCACATGTCCATCCCCAGCCAATCAAACTCAGATCCAGTTCTAGACACAGGTCCAAAGTCAAAGCCAAGCAACCCCAGATCCAGTCCTAGACACAGGTCCAAAGTCAAAGCCAATCAAACCCAGATCCAGTCCGAGACACAGGTCCAAAGTCAAAGCCAATCAAACCCAGATCCAGTCCTAGACACAGGTCCAAAGTCAAAGCCAATCAAACCCAGATCCAGTTCTAGACACAGGTCCAAAGTCAAAGCCAAGCAACTCCAGATCCAGTCCTAGACACAGGTCCAAAGTCAAAGCCAATCAAACCCAGATCCAGTCCTAGACACAGGTCCAAAGTCAAAGCCACAAACCCAGATCCAGTCCTAGACCCAGGTCCAAAGTCATCATCAGGGCCAGAGGGTCTCTGCAGAATCACAATAAATGATACCATCTCCCCATGTACAACAAAGGGTAGACACAGTAGATGAAGAGAGGAAGGTGAAATGAAAGAGTTCTTGAAGTGAAATTCTGTTAATCCACTCTCAGCTCGGGGTCCCTCTGACCCTAACATAGCTGAGGTGTCAGAAACGTGAGAGGTGACTGACCCCAGGCCTGTAAAAGCATCCCTCTCACCGACCTGACCCCCAGATTATGGAATTTGGCGAAGGGGGGCCAGTGATGGTGAGAGTTTAAGTGAAGGTGGGGGGGGGGGGGGGGGGGGTGGAAGAGGGGTACATCCCTCATCTAATCTGCTCTGCCCCGCAGGCCTGGCCCCTACAGCCTTAAACCACTGTGGACGGTGGAATGTTGGAGACCGGGTTGGGAAGTAGCGGGGAGTAGATGGCTGGGTGTAGGGGGTAGAAATCGAGGCCACTGCTCCATTACCGGGGCCCCAGACCCAGGGCAGATGTGACCCCAGCTCAGCAGAAGTGTCAGGGGTGAGAGAAGATTCCATTAACCTTGTGTTGCCACGTCCTTGGAGGAATGGCAGTGGACACAATGTCAACCTCACAGAGAGCTAGTTGTGTACAAAACACAACGATATATACACAGGGAACCCTGCTGCTGCAATCCTATTAGAGTATTATCACCACAAGATATACTGGTGACTGTGGTGACAGAGCATAGCACCCCTGCGATGTGGCATCTTGTTGACATGGGCTTATCTGACCACAGAGCCCTTTTTCATGACTGCCTCCATCCCAATACCAACACTGTGTAAAATGAGACTGATATCCTTCCGGAATCTGAAATCTATCACCCCCAGCTCAATTGCAGTAGCATTATCTGATGTGCAATTTATTTGATCCAAAATCAAGGATATCATCTGCACTGTTCAAACTACCCCTTGTTTGGGACATGCCCCACTGCTTTATATTGAGCCTCCCAGCTGCAGTTTTAACAAATTCTCATTGACAGCCCCAACATATGTCTCTGAAATTGTCAAAAATATGAAGTCAACTACTTGCCCCTTAAACCCTATTCCCTCTGTACTCATAAAATCAAGCCTCACTCTTCTCAGTCCAACTACAGTATAACCAAAATCCTAAATTACTTAATTCAGGCACTGCGCCTAATTCCCTGAAAACTGCCTCCCTTATACAAACTGTGAAAAAACCTGGAATGGGGGTTTCCCGAGTGGCGCAGCGGTCTAAGGCACTGCAGTGCTTGAGGCGTCACTACAGATCCTGGTTTGATCCTGGGCTTTATCGCAACCAGGAGACCAATGAGGCGACGCACAATTGGCCCAGCTTCGTCTGGATTAGGGGAGGGTTTGGCTGGCCGGGATGTCCTTGTCCCATCGCGCTCTAGCGACTCCTGTGGTGGGTGTGGAGCATGCACGCTGACACGGTCGGCAGTTGTACGGTGTTTCCTCTAACACATTGGTGCGGCTGGCTTCTGGGTTAAGCAAGCAGTGTGTCAAGAAGCAGTGCGGCTTGGCATGGTTGTGTTTCTGAGGACGCAGGAATCTCGACCTTCGCCTCTACCAATTCATTAGGGGAGTTGCAGTGATGGGACAGGACTGTAACTACTAATTGGATATCAGCAGATTTAAGAACTTGCTTAGATTTTCTAGCACAACACTCCAGTGGATTAGCTCCTATCTGACTAACAGACAATAATTTGTGTCACTCTTGGCAATTATATATCCAACCCAACCACAGTCACTCAAGGGGTCCCACAGGGCTCTGTTCTGGGGCCCCTCCTGTTCTCTATATACAGTACATGTTACTGTAATGCCCGGTGTGTAGTGGAGGAAGGAGTCAGACGCAGGAGACAGAGAGTTCAGAGTAGCGCTACTTCTTTATTCCCCAACCAGGTGAAAACAGACGCCACTCAAAACAAATGCCCCAAAACACAGGGGAACTAAACAGTCCCAAAAATAACTCACGTACACAAACAATCGTGACTTACAGGCGTGTACACGAGTACACATAAAACAATCCCGCACAATCCCGCACACCCAGCAGGCTGCCTAATAAAGCCCAACTAATAAACCTAATTAACAACAGGTGTAACTAATAAACAGAGGAGAGGAAAAGATCAGTGGCAGCTAGTAGGCCGGTGACGACGACCGCCGAGCGCCACCCGAACGGGAAGGGGAGCCACCTTCGGTAGGAGTTGTGACAGTTGCCACTTGGTATAGTAATCTGAAGATTTTAACTAAACTTAATTTTGATGCTGATGACACATAAATATGCGTGAGGACAAAAGGGGACACTGAGACTGTAACAACCGAACTAACAGACTGTCTAGATGTAATCAAGAGAAGAATGCAGTTAAACATCCTCAAACGTCCAAAGTATTTCAGCAAAACAGAGCTTGTGCTAAGAGTGCAAGATGACCACATTCTCCCATTCTCTGGATGATGACACCACCACAGCTTCCCCCACCACCAGAAGCCTCTGTGTAATGTTTTACTCTAGCCTCTCATTTTAAGCACACATCCGCAACATCAAAAGTGTCATTTTTACACCTGCGTAATATCGCTCAAGTCAGGTCGTTCTCGTCCACTGCGGATGCTGAGAAGTTTGTGCATGCTCTGGTAACATCTTGGCATGACTACTGTAATATACTGCTGACAGGAATGCCAGTAAGTCTCATGTCCAACTCGAGATGATCCAGAACGCAGCTGCCAGGATGCTCTCATAAGCTACACAAAACACTCATATCACCCCTGTTTAATTAACCTCCCTTGGCTTCCTGTTCAATACAGGATACAATGTAAGATTATGCTGCTCAACTTTAAGGCCCTCAAGGGTGATGCACCTAAATACACATGCCAACTTCTAGAGAACTATTCCCCAGCACGCACACTACAATCATCAGACTCTAACAGCCTGGTCAAACCAGCCACAAACCTGTGCAGCATGGGTGACAGGGCCTTCAGACATATGGCCCCTCAGCTCTGGAATGCTCTACCAGCAAGTCAAATCAAATCAAACTTTATTTGTTACATGCACCAATACAATAAGTGTAGACCTTACCATGACACTCTTACAATGTATAGTCCGGTGGCCATTTTATTAATTGTTCAGCAGTCTTATGGCTTGGGAGTACAAGCTGTTAAGGAACCTTTTGGTCCTAGACATGGAGCTCGGTACCGCTTGCCGTGTGGTAGCAGAGAAAACAGTCTATGACTTGGGGGACTAGAGTCTCTGACAATTTTATGGGCTTTCCTCTGACACTGCCTATTATATATAGTGGGGAGAACAAGTATTTGAAACACTGCCGATTTTGAAGGTTTTCCTATTTACAGAGCATGTAGAGGTCTGTAATTTTTATCATAGGTACACTTCAACTGTGAGAGACGGAATCTAAAACAAAAATCCAGAAAATCACATTGTATGATTTTTAAGTAATTCATTTGCATTTTATTGCATGACATAAGTATTTGATACATCAGAAAAGCAGAACTTAATATTTGGTACAGAAACCTTTGTTTTTTCAATTACAGAGATCATACGTTTCCTGTAGTTCTTGACCAGGTTTGCACACACTGCAGCAGGGATTTTGGCCCACTCCTCCATACAGACCTTTTCCAGATCCTTCACGTTTCGGGGCAGTCGCTGGGCAATACGGACTTTCAGCTCCCTCCAAAGATTTTCTATTGGGTTCAGGTCTGGAGACTGGCTAGGCCACTCCAGGACCTTGAGATGCTTCTTACGGAGCCACTCCTTAGTTGCCCTGGCTGTGTGTTTCGGGTCATTGTCATGCTGGAAGACCCAGCCATGACCCATCTTCAATGCTCTTACTGAGGGAAGGAGGTTGTTGGCCAAGATCTCGCGATACATGGCCCCATCCATCCTCCCCTCAATACGGTGCAGTCGTCCTGTCCCCTTTGCAGAAAAGCATCCCCAAAGAATGATGTTTCCACCTCCATGCTTCACAGTTGGGATGGTGTTCTTGGGGTTGTACTCATCCTTCTTCTTCCTCCAAGCACGGCGAGTGGGGTTTAGACCAAAAAGCTCTATTTTTGTCTCATCAGACCACATTACCTTCTCCCATTCCTCCTCTGGATCATCCAGATGGCCATTGGCAAACTTCAGATGGGCCTGGACATGCACTGGCTTGAGCAGGGGGACCTTGCGTGCGCTGCAGGATTTTAATCCATGACGGCGTAGTGTGTTACTAATGGTTTTCTTTGAGACTGTGGTCCCAGCTCTCTTCCGGTCATTGACCAGGTCCCGCCGTGTAGTTCTGGGCTGATCCCTCACCTTCCTCATGATCATTGATGCCCCACGAGGTGAGATCTTGCATGGAGCCCCAGACCGAAGGTGATTCACTGTCATCTTGAACTTCTTCTATTCTCTTATAATTGCGCCAACAGTTGTTGCCTTCTCACCAAGCTGCTTGCCTATTGTCCTGTAGCCCATCCCAGCCTTGTGCAGGTCTACAATTTTATCCCTGATGTCCTTACACAGCTCTCTGGTCTTGGCCATTGTGAAGAGGTTGGAGTCTGTTTGATTGCGTGTGTGGACAGGTGTCTTTTATACAGGTAACGAGTTCAAACAGGTGCAGTTAATACAGGTAATGAGTGGAGAACAGGAGGGCTTCTTAAAGAAAAACTAACAGGTCTGTGAGAGCCGGAATCTCTACTGGTTGGTAGGTGTTCAAATACTTATGTCATGCAATAAAATGCAAATTAATTACTAAAAAATCATACAATGTGATTTTCTGGATTTTTGTTTTAGATTCCGTCTCCCACAGTTGAAGTGTACCTATGATAAAAAATTACAGACCTCTACATGCTTTGTAAGTTGGAAATCCTGAAAAATCGGCAGTGTATCAAACACTTGTTCTCCCCACTGTATGTCCTGGATTGTAGGAAGCTTGGCCCCAGTGATGTACTGGGCCATATTCACTACCCTCTGTAGCGCCTTACGGTCTGATGCCAAGCTGTTGTCATACCAGTGATGCAGTGATGCAACCGGTCAGGATGCTCTCGATGGTGCAGCTGTAGAACTTTTTGTTGATCTGAGGACCCATGCCAAATATTTTCAGTCTCCTGAGGGGGAAAAGGTTTTGTTGTGCCCTCTTCACGACAGTCTTAGTGTGTTTGGACCATAATAGATCGTTGGTGATGTGGAAACCAAGGAACTTGAAACTCTCGACCCGCTCCACTACAACCCGTCGATAAGGATTGGTGTCCTGCTAGCGGGACACCTTCCTGTGAAACTGGAGGGCGCACAATTCAAATAAATAATCATAAATATTATTTTAAACATAATGCGCCCATAAGTGTCTTATATCGGCTGAAAGCTTAAATTCTTGTTAATTAATCTAACTGCACTGTCCGATTTACAGTAGCTGTTACAGTGAAAACATGCCATGCAATTGTTTGAGGACGGCGCCGCACATCAAAATATTTTTCAACGGCACAGATTTCATACATTCACATATAACTATTAAATATTCACTTACTTTTTGAAAATCTTCCTCTGGTTTGCCATCCAAAGGGTCCCAGCTATAACATGTAGTGTCATTTTGTTAAATAAAATCCTTCTTTATATCCCAAAAAGTCAGTTTAGTTGGCACCATCGATTTGAGTAATCCACTCGTTCAACTTGCAGAGAAAGGAATCCAAAACTCTACCCCTAAACTTCAAGTCAAAATAAGTTTCTATTTACTCCTCAGATACACTAAAATGTAATCAAATTATAATATTTATCTCGGAAAGTAGTATGTTCAATAGGAAACCGATTTTAGCAGGTGCGTAGTGTCTTCATGGTGCACGCAAACACAAATTTCCAATTTCCAAGCCAAAGGAATTGCATCCAGGGAGCTAATTCAAAATGACCTTTCCCTTGCATTTCTAAGAGGATGCTCTCTCAAAAAAAATGTTTTTTGTGTTATATTCCCCTACATTATTTTAACATTTCTACAAACTTCGAAGTCTTTTCTTTCCAATGGTACCAATGATATGCACATCCTGGCTTCAGGGCCTGAGCTACAGGTAATTTACTTTGGGCACGTCATTCAAGCAGGAAGTGGAGAAAAAAGGGGCCTAGCCCTAAGAAGTTTTTATGGGGGCCTATTCGGCCCACTTTGTCCTGTAGTCCACGATCAGCTCCTTTGTCTTGCTCACATTGAGGGGGAGGTTGTTGTCCTGGCACCACACTGCCAGTTCCCTGATTTTCACCCTATAGGCTGTCCCATCATTGTCGGTGATCAGACCTACCACTGTTGTGTCATCAGCAAACTTAATGATGGTGTTGGAATCGTGTTTGGCCACGCAGTTGTGGGTGAACAGGGAGTACAGGAGGGGACTAAGTACACACCCCTGAGGGGCCCCAGTGTTGAGGATCAGTGTGGCAGACGTGTTGTTGCCTACCCTTACCACCTGAGGGCGGCCCATCAGGAAGTCCAGGATCCAGTTGCAGAGGGAGGTGTTTAGTCCCAGAGTCATGAGCTTAGTGATGAGCTTCGTTGGCACTATGGTGTTGAACACTGAGCTGTAGTCAATGAACAGCATTCTCACATAGGTGTTCCTTTTGTTCAGGTGGGAAAGGGCAGTCTGGAGTGCGATTAGGCAGCATACATTTCCTTGTTTAAAACATCTGAAGTCTTGCCTATTTAAGTTAAATTTGAATGTTTGATCGCTGTATTATTTTGTATTAGTAGGTATGAGGTATTGTAATTGTTTTTTCTACTTTTTGATGTATTTTTTCTGAATTTAGTTTGTATTTTGGTTTCATACTTTATGCGCATTGAGTGTGGGAAATGTGCTTTCCAAATTAAATATGATTATTCTTATTTTTATAGTCTACAGTGGGGGACTGTGGGAGAGAGTCACCACAAGAGAGAATAGACATAAATAACACACCATCAACGTTGATCAGTGATCACGGAGCAGACAGACGTCTAGAGAGGTTTTAGGTCAGCTGGATTGGGAGCCAGATTAGGCTTTTAGCACTTATATTATTATATTCCGTGTCATGAAATACTGGTAAAAGCCTCATGGACATGCCATTCCTTTATGTTTTTTATTTACACTCTATACTAATTTGAAGAATTTTCGACTCACACCGAAGCTGTTACAAAAACAAATATGACTCCACAAACAAAAGCAATCTGTCATGAGAAGAAAAAAAGTTGGAATGCTAATACAAACATAAAAGCATTTCATCCAACTTGAATCACAAAGGAATATTAATGGTTGTGTGTTGCTTTTCAGCAGCCAAACTAAATAATATATTTTGCTACTTCCGATTTAGACAACAGTGAAAGCCTTCCAGTGAATAAAAACGACTGGGTGTCATTGCTCTTTGAAAGACGATATTCTTAAGTTATTATATTTCTCTTACCTTAAATCATTTATGAAAATGCCATGAATGCTTTAGCTCAGGTTAGAGTATCTACCTGCCACAAGAAAAATAAAAAAATAAAAATAACATAACTATATAGGAACTGCAGGTGCAACATTGTAAAACTCGGTCTGCTGATGCAAAGGCTAATTCATGTTCATTAAAATTAAACTCATTTCTGAATCTTGAGGAAAGGCTGTGCTTTTCCTTTTGATAAAGATAAGTATACATTTCATTTGACACTAGTGTGCAATATTCTGTGTGGTAGAAATGTGACTGACTCCTGCATAACAAAAACTAAAACTCCACCCAAGCCATCTCGGCAGACCATTAATTCTGATGTATTTTGTGTTTTCTTTTAATCATTGGATGGTGTGGTCCTGAGCTTCTTGACAATATGAATTATTAAAAACACAGAATAATGCGCCCATTTGCTGGTTAATAATTAATGTGTGCATAAAGTATTCTGTGTTTGATCAATTGTGATTTCATTTTGTCAGCCAACTGGGTTTCTATGAAGACAGTTTCATGGAGAGTCAATATGATGAAAGTTGTGGAGGGTAGCTTGTTTTAGATACTTTCTGTGAATATTTTGTTTCTAAATGGCTCTAATGAAGTTAGATTTTTATTGTGGTAAGAATATACAGTGTACACTGTTCCAGAATATTTGATTACTAAACAGAAACCCCTTAATGTCAAATAAGTGTAATTTATAGGGGGAAAAGATTATAGATTTATTTTAAACTTTCATTTTCGTAATTACATCACAAGCCTCTGTGGTCATAAACATTGATGTCTACAATTGCCTTACAAATACAGTATGATCTCTAATCTGGATTTACATCACAGGTATTATTGGTCTAAATTAAATGGCAGTATTTGCCGGCTCCAAACAACTGTTAAGGTCAAACCCATGTTTAATTTGAACTCTAATGGGCCCTGGGCTTCCTGCTCTACACTTGTGGCATTGGCGTCTGTGCACCATATGGAGCCATGTGCCAGGGGCTTTCTATCTAGTGACATCTACTGCCCACTGCCTAGAACTACTCCTCAGACGGCTGGGGAACTGGCAGGAGAAGCTACAGAGGCCGATACAGAGGCAGGCAGTACGCATGCGTGTTACGTCTAAGAGGTTCAAAGATACATAGTGGATACGCATGTCGTCTCTTTATAGGTCAAAAAAAGGTCAAGATTCCACAAACACGCTGAGAAGAGGTAAAAAATACTCTGAGATTCTGAGTGAGATCAACAGGGGCAAAAAGAGGCCTGCAAGAGATATGGTTGGGAAAAAGAGTGAAGCTATAGCCAGAACGAGAAATTGAGAAAATGGAAAGAGAGAAAAAGAAAAGAAAGCCTGACTAACAGAGAGAAACACACTCTAAAACCTGCTGAGAAGAAGTCTGGAGAAAAGTCACGTGTTATTTTATTTTTGCACCACTGTGGCCAGCTCATTATTTTAACCACAGGGGCATTACAGTAGCTCAGCCGTCATCAGAAAAGGAAGTGGCGAGGCTCGAACCTAGCTAGGGTCCTCCTCTATCTTAGGTTCCCCATGGGCTGTGGTGGTATTGTTGTCCCCAGGCACTGTGACAGCAGGATTAGAAACCACTTTGAATGGCTACTTTCCTCGGATCTCAGCCACTACCCACAACCCACCCGGCCACTGCCAAGGCCCCAGGAAGTTAAGCTGGAACATGGCTGTTTGAAGCTCTGTTTGTGTTGCTGTGAGAGATGCCTTGTGTTCATGTTTGATGATGCACTGTGTAAAAGAAGTGGAACGCCTCTTCCACTGCTTTCCCTCTGACTGGCCTGTTGGTGAACTCACTTTACAGATACGCGGCCAACTTCAATGCAGTGAGAAGAATAACGATATCATGCTGAAGTAGGTTTATGAGCTTTCTTCCCTCTTGAAGGGATCAACCTCAAAGGAGCAAACATGGGTTTTGAGGACACTAGGTGGAATATGTTTCCTTTCAACTCTTACAGTAGGTGGAGTGATTACTCTCTGTGGACCTCCACCTTCTCTCTCTCCTTTCCTTCTATACCCTCTGCTTCAGTGGATATGTTATATAAGCAAAGACGTGGGCAGACATACAACATTTAGCAGGTGGTGAAACAGTACAGTGTTGACAACTATACGAATGAGATGTCAGTGGTTTCATAACACACAAGAGAACTCTCAATATTTATTTGAATTTAATTCATGAAAATGAAGCTATATGAATGTCATAGTGTGGCTTAATGAGTGCACTCAGACACCAACACAGCTGAGGTAGTACAGTGCCTTGCGAAAGTATTCGGCCCCCTTGAACTTTGCGATCTTTTGCCACATTTCAGGCTTCAAACATAAAGATATAAAACTGTATTTTTTTGTGAAGAATCAACAACAAGTGGGACACAATCATGAAGTGGAACGACATTTATTGGATATTTCAAACTTTTTTAACAAATCAAAAACTGAAAAATTGGGCGTGCAAAATTATTCAGCCCCCTTAAGTTAATACTTTGTAGCGCCACCTTTTGCTGTGATTACAGCTGTAAGTCGCTTGGGGTATGTCTCTATAAGTTTTGCACATCGAGAGACTGACATTTTTTCCCATTCCTCCTTGCAAAACAGCTCGAGCTCAGTGAGGTTGGATGGAGAGCATTTGTGAACAGCAGTTTTCAGTTCTTTCCACAGATTCTCGATTGGATTCAGGTCTGGACTTTGACTTGGCCATTCTAACACCTGGATATGTTTATTTTTGAACCATTCCATTGTAGATTTTGCTTTATGTTTTGGATCATTGTCTTGTTGGAAGACAAATCTCCGTCCCAGTCTCAGGTCTTTTGCAGACTCCATCAGGTTTTCTTCCAGAATGGTCCTGTATTTGGCTCCATCCATCTTCCCATCAATTTTAACCATCTTCCCTGTCCCTGCTGAAGAAAAGCAGGCCCAAACCACGATGCTGCCACCACCATGTTTGACAGTGGGGATGGTGTGTTCAGCTGTGTTGCTTTTACGCCAAACATAACGTTTTGCATTGTTGCCAAAAAGTTCAATTTTGGTTTCATCTGACCAGAGCACCTTCTTCCACGTTTGGTGTGTCTCCCAGGTGGCTTGTGGCAAACTTTAAACGACACTTTTTATGGATATCTTTAAGAAATGGCTTTCTTCTTGCCACTCTTCCATAAAGGCCAGATTTGTGCAATATACGACTGATTATTGTCCTATGGACAGAGTCTCCCACCTCAGCTGTAGATCTCTGCAGTTCTTCCAGAGTGATCATGGGCCTCTTGGCTGCATCTCTGATCAGTCTTCTCCTTGTATGAGCTGAAAGTTTAGAGGGACGGCCAGGTCTTGGTAGATTTGCAGTGGTCTGATACTCCTTCCATTCCAATATTATCGCTTGCACAGTGCTCCTTGGGATGTTTAAAGCTTGGGAAATCTTTTTGTATCCAAATCTGGCTTTAAACTTCTTCACAACAGTATCTCGGACCTGCCTGGTGTGTTCCTTGTTCTTCATGATGCTCTCTGCGCTTTTAACGGACCTCTGAGACTATCACAGTGCAGGTGCATTTATACGGAGACTTGATTACACACAGGTGGATTGTATTTATCATCATTAGTCATTTAGGTCAACATTGGATCATTCAGAGATCCTCACTGAACTTCTGGATAGAGTTTGCTGCACTGAAAGTAAAAGGGCTGAATAATTTTGCACGCCCAATTTTTCAGTTTTTGATTTGTTAAAAAAGTTTGAAATATCCAATAAATGTCGTTCCACTTCATGATTGTGTCCCACTTGTTGTTGATTCTTCACAAAAAAATACAGTTTTATATCTTTATGTTTGAAGCCTGAAATGTGGCAAAAGGTCACAAAGTTCAAGGGGGCCGAATACTTTCGCAAGGCACTGTATGTTAACAGACCGTATGTCTTCCTACTCACAGGCTGTGAGACCGACTTGGATCTGTTCTCAACTTCTCACTAGACAGTGAATAGCAAATGACATTGGTTTGAGACGTTTAAAATGTACTTCAATTAAAGTTTGATTTGACAATCCTTAGTCATCGTATAAACAGCTCATTCAGAAGCTCCCAGAGACCCAAATGACACATCCAGGGCCAATCCAGCAATACTAGCAGGTTTTATTTATCATTTACTAGGCAAGTCAGTTCAGAAAAAAATCTTATTTACAATGACGGCCTAGGAACAGTGGGTTAACTGCCTTGTTCAGGGGCTGAATGACAGATCTTTACCTTGTTAGCTCGGAGATTCCATCTAGCAATTTTTCAGTTACTGGCCCAACGCTCTAAGCACTAGGCTACCTGCCGCCCCAGGTACTAGGTTAACATTACCTCTAACATTACAGGAACATTATAGGAACCAAAATCGTCCGCAGGGAATCACAATGCACATCCCTTGTTTTGTTGATGTTGTCATCAGTCCGTCATGACACCACCTCACACATCAGGTACCCATGCCTCAACGGGTCCCCATGCTCCCTCTACATCCCTTCCTATCGACCTAAGAGAGTGGTTTTGTGTGTCCACTTTACGTTAAAGCAGCATTCGACCTCCTCTCTCCTTCCCCGTGAACCTGCACTCCTGCTCTCTGGCCCAGGGCTCCACATGAATAAATGGAGAAATGTCTCCATATCTCAGAGTGACAGCATGCCGACCCCCACTGCGAGGGAAGCCGAGCGTGACCCTCTAGCCCCAGCCCGGGCCCCAGCAGGGCGCCCATTATCAAACGCAGGCAGCAGGCCCTCACTACGGCTGCCCTAATCCTGCCTGACATTTTTTGAGACAAATGTTACACAACACAGCCAAGAGGAGAGGGGGGAAAACAACAAATTCATCTTTCAGAAGGACCCTATCGGGGAAAAAACTAAACGTCATTATATCAATGTGGTTTTGGGTGACTTTTCTGAAGGACATAATGGTTGATTTGGAAAGGGCATCTATTTTTCTAGATTGGCAGGAAGGCTGTAGTATGTGGCACCAATAGATCATGGTGTGGTTATAGCATAGAAAGATACACTAGGCCAGGGTCCCCAACTGAGCATTTTTTACAAATATTCTTATTATTTTGTTTCATAGTTGGACATAAAAGACTGTAAAAACAGCAGGAAATCAACACCAAGTGATTTGAATTTTGGAAATCTGTTCCCAAGTATTTCCATGGGTAATAAAGAGATGTGATCATATACAAATGTAAGCAAGGTTTGAAATGATTGTGTTTTTGTCAAATATTACATCTGTTTGGGCTTCTTGCGGTCAATTTGCAGTCTACAAATTATTGTAGTTATGTTCCGACCCCATAACCACCCTCTCAAGAAGAAATTGGCCCGCGGCTGAATTTGGTTGATGATCCTCGCACTAGGGGTTTAATGCAAATTCTGGGCATTAGTTCCTGTCTGAATTTAAGCATCAACATTTAGTAGTACATTTGGATGCTTGTTCATTTACAGTAGCTGATTACAGTAACTACAACTTCACATAGCTGTTGATGTGTAAAAACAAATCTTCCTCCTCTTCAGATTTTCATTATCGCCACCACCACCACTTTAAATTGAATTCAACATGTAAAGAAAAAATGTAATATAGAGAAAGAAAAGAGAGACAAATTCCAGGAAAGTGGAGAGATTTGTGTAGGTGTGTACAGGTGTGTGGCATTCAAGAAGAGCCTGTGTCTGCTCTGGGGCTCAATCGTTAACCTGGCTAAGTGTTTTAGCTCCGATCAAAGGAAGGGGAGGTGGGAGGTGTGAGGAGGTGGGCGGGGATGAATGTGTCAGACAGGGATTTCCCCTGAGAGAACACACCACTCGCTGCAGTCAGAGAAGCAGCCCTGTCGAACATAGCAGTGGATGAGTTGAGATGGGGTGAATCTAGGGGGTTATGTGAAAGACACTGCGGCTCACCCTTGCATCTCGAAAGCCCTGCCTGAATTTAATGGTGTTTTATTCGGATCAGAGCTGGATCAGAGTTGGTGTCTGGGCCTGTCTCCTGGTTAAGAAGAGTATAGTTGGATATTGAAAGCCCCATCGACTGAGGAGGGGTCACCATTATGTAGGAGGATGGAAATTATTCAACCATTATGTAGAAATGATATTGAATATAATAATAAACTCAATTTATCAAACTGACTCCAATATCATGTGAATAAATGCAACAGAACCTGTACGTCTCTGGATGATCTAGTCAAGGTAGCGAGCCTTACATCACCTCTCAGTATGACAATAATGTTATGCAATTATTAAGAGACTAGTTACAAATAGCTAATCCTGCCGACCAATGTTATAGCATTCATTTATTGAGGCAAGGAGATCAGAGATGTAAAGGTGGTACCCAGGCAATTGTATACGTTTATATAACAACTACCAATAGACCTACTAAATTATGAACACATAGTCAATCAAATAATTACTTTATAAAACGAGGCATGCATTTACTCAATTCAACTAACACTCAAATAATTGCAGGGTACCTGATACATTACAGAATAACACAGAGTAATTGACTATCACCAAATAGGTTAGGATTTCATGTGGTTGCACGTGTCTTCAGTTCAGAATAATCTCTAAGATAAAAAAATATGTGTGTCTGATACACACAGGAGCTTGGAAGCCAGTATAACTATATTCACTGCCATGTTAACCAAATTCAAGCAGGAACTCACCCTCAACCTGAATGAATATTTTCTTGCACTTTGCTATGAAATACTGACTTGCCTAGTTAAATAAAGGTTCAATGAATAAAATCTAAAAACAAAAGACAGGAACAACACACCCGGATCGTAATCTAATCAACTAAATTTAAATGATAGGAGTGCACCCCTGTGTTGCTCCTCTTTGAACTATCTGCCGCCTGACGAACAAAATAACAGTTTCCCTGTAAACAATAAATCCATAGCACTTACAGTGCAATAAAATAGTAAAATTCGTATCTCTTTATGAACTCTTGAAACAATTCAAACATGACAATTTAATTCACACAGTAACATTAATTGTGTCGATTTCAAGTTCAGACCACTCCTGGCGTCAGTAACCCCAGGACATTTGTGGGAACATCGCTTCCTCAAAATTACCACAGATTAGGTCTGCTTGACCCTTGTGATTGCCCACAAATGGTCAGCCATCCAAACAATTTCATAAATCGTGATTTAGTCATAACGCTAGGCCTCGGCGTCTGCAAGTCACCAGTCACGAGTATCACCTTCTCACCTTCCACTACAAGAGCATGGCATGGTTACCATGCCAATGAGGTCGGCTTGGTGTGCTGCTAGCTCTGCAAACCCAAGGACAGGGCAGGGAGAAGGTGCCAGGCCAGCCTACTGTAGCTTTGCCCAACCCATCCCAGCTGTGCCGCCCAGACGCCTGTGCCCTCCAGTCTGCTCCCTGTCTGTCTGTCTGTGTCATCCAGCGTACAGAGAGGGATTACCCTCAGGGTGTCCGACAGCAGTGCTAATCTGGAATAATCTGCAGACTAGGCCGGGCTGGACAACACACAGGGAATGAACAAGAGCTGAGGGACTTAGTGTTACACACCGCTGAGTGATACCATAACAGAGCATCAGGGCGTAATCAGCCCAGACAAATACCAATAAACTAAATCCCTATACAGTGCCTTGCAAAAGTATTCATCCCCCTTGGTGTTTTTCCTATTTTGATGCATTACAACCTGTAATTTAAATGGATTTTTATTTGGATTTCATGAAATGGACATACACAAAATAGTCCATATTGATTATTTTTACAAAATAAAAAACAGAGAAGTGGTGTGTGCATATGTATTCACCCCTTTGCTATGAAGCCTCTAAATAATATCTGGTGAAACCAATTACCATCAGAAATCACATAATTATTTAAATAAAGTCCACCTGTGTGCAATATAAGTGTCACATGATCTGTCACATGATCTCAGGAAATATACACCTGTTATGAAAGGCCCTAGAGTCTGCAACACCACTAAGCAAGAGGCACCACCAAGCAAGTGGCACCATGAAGACCAAGGATCTCTCCAAACAGGTCAGGGACAAAGTTGTGGAGAAATACAGATCAGGGTTGGGTTATAAAAAAATATCAGAAACTTTGAACATCCCACAGAGCACCATCAAATCCATTATTAAAAAATTTAAATAATATGGCACCACAACAAACCTGCCAAGAGAGGGCCACCCACCAAAACTCAAAGGCTAGGCAAGGAGGGCATTAATCAGAGAGGCAACAAAGAGACCAAAGACAACCCTGAAGGAAATGCAAAGCTCCACAGCGGAGATTGGAGTATCTGTCCATAGGACCACTTTAAGACGTACACTCCACGGAGCTGGCCTTTACAGAAGAGTGACCAGAAAAAAGACATTGCTTGAAGACAAAAATAAGCAAACGTGTTTGGTGTTCGCCAAAAGGCATGTGGGAGACTCCCCAAACATATGGAAGAACATACTCAGATGAGATGAGACAAAATGTAGCTTTTTGGCCATCAAGGAAAACACTATGTCTGGCACAAAGCCAACACTTCTCATCACCCAGAGAACACCATCCCCACAGTGAAGCATGGTGGTGGCAGCATCATGCTGTTGGGATGTTTTTCATCGGCAGGGACTGGGAAACTGGTCAGAATTGAAGGAATGATGGATGGAGCTAAATACAGGGAAATTCTTGAAGGAAACCTGTTTCAGTCTTCCAGAGATTTGAGACTGGGATGGAGGTTCCCCTTCCAGCAGGACAATGACCCTAAGCATAATTCTAAAACAACACTCGAGTGGTTTAAGGGGAAACATTCAAATGTCTTGGAATGGCCTAGTCAAATCTCAGACCTCAATCCAATTGAGAATCTGTGGTATGACTTAAAGTTTGCTGTACACCAGCGAAACCCATCCAACTTGAAGGAGCTGGAGCAGTTTTGCCTTGAAGAATGGGCAAAAATCCCAGTGGCTAGATGTGCCAAGCTTATAGAGACTTACCCCAAGAGACTTGCAGCTGTAATTGCTGCAAAAGGTGGCTCTACAAAGTATTGACTTTGGGGGGGGTGAATAGTTATACACGCTCAAGTTTTCGTTTTTTTGTTTTATTTCTTGTTTGTTTCACAATAAAGCATATTTTTCCTCTTCAAAGCGGTAGGCATGTTGTGTAAATCAAATGATACAAACCCCCCAAAATACATTTTATTTCCAGGTTGTAAGGCAACAAAATAGGAAAAATGCCAAAGGGGGTGAATACTTTCGCAAGCTACTGTATGTCCCTGTGGTGGCCGACCGTGAATACACCCTAGACTTAGTCTAGATTCGTGAGGATCTCAAGTCAGCACATCCCGGTTCAACTGATACATTTTAGTTTTATGTTGTTCGGTTAGGTTACTCCATGTGGAAACACTGCAAAGTGCAATATGGGTCACATATGGCTAGGGAACAGGAGCACAGTGCTTTTGATAGAGGAGGTAACCAATCTGTCTGAAAGCCTGTGCTTGCGTGTGTTTGTGTGTGTGTGAGTGTTAACGTCTGTATGGACAGGTCATTTGTGTGTGTCAGTGTGTGTATGTGAGCGTGCGTGCATCTGTGTGTGTGTGTCAGCATCTGTGTGGACAGGACAGGACATACATACATAAGCATGTGCAAATGGGTTCTCCACCGTCATTCTCCCCTCTATTCATCTGGACCCCCAGTGGAGAGACTGGCAGGCAAGCTACCAATTAGTGCCAATTGTCATTCAGGCAGCTTGGTGAGGCTGCCTACTGACTAGGCCAACAACTGGCCTCCGACAGACTGGTGTGCCTTCTGTCTACTGCTCACCGAGCCAACTCCCTGGCCCTCCCTTCTACCTGGGTTGGAAGGTTGCGTCATTTCAGTCATTTGAATAGCATGTCCCTTTATAACAATGTTAGAACACTTTTCAACATTTTCAACAACCCTGTCGATTCTATTTGGTAGGCGTTCAGGGTCTTTCAAACGCAAGTCAGACCACTAATTGTCAACATCCAACAAGATTTGTCGTTCATTCCAATTTCATGGACGTGTCATGAATGTTTGGACGGTGTGGACGCTGCCTGTGATAGTTAGTGATCTGGGCTCTTGAGTGGTGCAACGGTCTAAGGCACTGTATCTCTTGAGGCATCACTACAGACACCCTGGTTTGAATCCAGACTGTATCATAACTGGCTGTGATTGGAAGTCCCAAGCATTTCGCTACACTCGCATTAACATCTGCTAACCATGTGTATGTGACAAATAAAATTTGATTTGATTTGATTTGGGTGGCGCACATTTGGCCCAGCGTCGTGCTGGTGTAGGCTGTAATTTTAAATAAAAATGTGTTCTTAACTGACTTGCCTAGTTTAATAAAGGTTAAATAAAAAAAATAAAAAAACATCTAAAATACAATCACTCCTCCATCCCCCATTTAAACATAAACTGTGCAGCCAGCGAGCACTGTTTCAATTCTATAAGTCACATGAACTACAATAGTGAAAATCCATTCTTATGGTGCTCGACTTCCTACCCTTCATAGTCCACTAGCTTTGACCAGAATCCTATGGGCCCTAAATAGAGAATGGGGTGCCATTTGGGATGAAGCCCATATGTACTCTACTCTCTCTTAGAATGTCCATAAATGCAGATCCCACTTTTCTACACTGAAGATCTCCTGTCTCACACAGGGTGATTATTGCTGCACCATTCATATTAATGTGATTCATTTACATAAAAAGTGTGTGAACTCTGCTGGCTCCCACTCATTATACGGCACTTTCTCCACTAACCATCTCCTTGAATTACCTCGATCTGCTTAATTGTGTGTGTGTGTGTGTGTGTGTGTGTGAGTGTGTGATATCAGGCACGTACTGTATGCCATGTCCTCACTTCCTTCCTATGACAAATGCTATATTTGCTGCTGGAATTTTCTATTTGTATTCAGAATTTCACTCTGACCATGCATTTCTAGTCAGTGTCATAATGTCACATGTATTTCCCAATATGGCAGTTTTAGGTCACTGGGGATTCTCAGAGGAGTAACCCCCCCACCCACCCCCCTCCACCACAGGGCTTTTAGCATTTTGGCTTCCCAAGTATTGGCTCCCGAGTGGAGCAGTGGTCTAAGGCACCACATCTCAGTGCATGAAACGTCACTACAAACACCTTGGTTCGAATCCAGGCTGTATCACAACCAGCTGTGGTTGGGAGTCCCACAGGGCAGTGCACGTTTGGCTGGTGTAGGCCATCATTGTAAATAAGAATTTGATCTTAACCTAGTTAAATTAAATATACAAAAATAATCACTCCTCCATACCCCAATTAAACGTTAACTATGCATCAGTGCAGCCAGCGATCACTGTTGT
Source organism: Oncorhynchus clarkii lewisi (assembly GCF_045791955.1). NCBI lineage: Eukaryota > Metazoa > Chordata > Actinopteri > Salmoniformes > Salmonidae > Oncorhynchus > Oncorhynchus clarkii. The sequence goes on along the minus strand of NC_092163.1, from coordinate 46,147,297 downwards.
AATTCTATAAGTCACACGAATTGCAATAGTGGAAATCCATTTTTACGTCCCAAATGGCACTCGACTTCCTACCCTACATAAACTCAGCAAAAAAATAAACGTCCATTTTTCAGGACCCTGTCTTTCAAAGATATTTTGATTTTTACGAATTAACTTCACAGATCTGCATTGTAAAGGGTATAAACACTGTTTTCCATGCTTGTTCAATGAACCATAAACTATTAATGAACATGCACCTGTGGAACTGTCATTAAGACACTAACAGTTTACAGACAGTAGGCAATTAAGGTCACAGTTATGAAAACTTAGGACACTAAAGAGGTCTTTCTACTGACTCTGAAAAACACCAAAAGAGAGATGCCCAGGGTCTCTGATCATCTGCGTGAACATGCCTTAGGCATGCTGCAAGGAGGCAAGAGGACAACGGATGTGGCCAGGGTAATACATTTCAATGTCCGTACTGTGAGACGCCTAAGAGAGCGCTACAGGGAGAGAGGACGGACAGCTGATCGTCCTCGCAGTGGCAGACCACGTGTAACAACACCTGCACAGGATCAGTACATCCGAAAATCACACCTGCGGGACAGGTACAGGATGACAACAACAACTGCCCGAGTTACACCAGGAACGCACAATCCCTCCATCAGTGCTCAGACTGTCCGCAATAGGCTGAGAGAGGCTGGACTGAGGGCTTGTAGGCCTGTTGTTTGGTTTGGACCTGCCTTACATCACCGGCAACAACGTCTCCTATGGGCACAAACCCACCATCGCTGGACAAGACAGGACTGGCAAAAAGTGCTCTTCACCGAAGCCTGTACTCTGGAGCGGGATCGATTTGGAGGTGGAGGGTCCATCATGGTCTGGGGCGGTGTTTCACAGCATCATCGGACTGAGCTTGTTGTCAATGCAGGCAATCTCAATGCTGTGCGTTGCATGGAAGACATCCTCCTCCCACATGTGGTACCCTTCCTGCAGGCTCATCCTGACATGACCCTCCAGCATGACAATGCCACCAGCCATACTGCTTGTTCTGTGCGTAATTTCCTGCAAGACAGGAATGTCAGTGTTCTGCCATGGCCAGCGAAGAGCCCAGATCTCAATAGCATTGAGCACGTCTGGGACCTGTTGGATTTGAGGGTGAGGGCTAGGGCCATTCCCCCCAGAAATGTCTGGAAACTTGCAGGTGCCTTGGTGGAAGAGTGGGGTAACATCTCACAGCAAGAACTTGCAAATCTGGTGCAGTTCTTCCTCCATGAGGAGGAGATCCACTGCAGTACTTAATGCAGCTGGTGGCCACACCAGATACTGACTGTTACTTTTGTGTCCCTGCTCTTTGTTCAGGGACACATTATTCCATTTCTGTTAGTCACATATCTGTGGAACTTGTTCAGTTTATGTCTCAGTTGTTGAGTCTTGTTATGTTCATACAAATATATACACATGTTAAGTTTGCTGAAAATAAACGCAGTTGACAGTGAGAGGATGTTTCTTTTTTTGCTGAGTTTAGTTTGACCAGAATCCTATGGGCCCTAAATAGAGAAAAGGGTGCCATTTGGGATGAAGCCCATTTGTGTGTTACTCTCCTCTCTCTTAGAATGTCCATAAATGCAGACCCTCTTATCTACACTGAAGATCTCCTGTCTCACACAGGGTGATTATTGCTGCACCATTCATATTAATGTGATTCATTTACATAAAAAGTGTGTGAACTCTGCCGGCCCCCACTCATTATATAGCACTTTCTCCACTAACCATCTCCTTGAATTTCCTCGATCTGCTTAATCGTATGTGTGAGTGTGTGAGTGTGTAAGTGTGTTTGTATGATATCAGGCACGTACCGAATGCCATGTCCTCACTTCCTTCCTATGCTATGTTGTCTGCTGGGATTTTCCAATTGTATTCAGAATTTCACCCTGACCATGCATTTCTAGTTAGTGTCATAATGTTACATACTGTATGTTTCCCACTATGGTAGTTTTAGGTCACTGGTGTTTCTCAGAGTAGTAACCCCCCCCCCCCCCCTCCACCACAGGGTTTATATCATTTTGAGTTCCCGAGTGGCGCAGCGGTCTAAGGCACTGCATCTGTGCTAGAGGTGTCACAAAAGACCCTGTTTCGATCCTGGGCTGTATCACAAACGGCCGTGATTGGGAGTTCCACAGGGCGGCACACATCTGCCCCAGCGTCGTCCGGGTTAGGGGAGGGTTTGTTCTTAACTGACCTAGTTAAATAAAGGTAAAATAAAAAACTGTGCCTTCTGTCTGTGTAATGGACCAATACAGAGATGAGGAGAGGGGTGGTTGGCCCTTGCTCTAGTCCCAGATGTCTGTCTTATGTTAACCCTGAGCCTGGCTGCCTGCCCTTCACAGTCAGTGGCAGTGTCTATGCTTTACCTTGGCTGTCCTTGCCTCTCCGCATCCAGCCGTGTGGCCAGATCCACATGGCTGCTCTTCTTAGGGTCAGGTGGTTAAGACACAGACAGACACAGACAGACAATACTACAGAAAGACCCTCACACACCCTACAGAGCCAAGACTTGTTTGTGGGAACAACAAAATTCAGTAAGTCAATAAGATGATAACATCATAACATGAGCTAGAAGGATACAATAACAAATATATAATTATTATGTATAAGTGGTAGTTACACAACCCTTTCAAATTAGTGGATCCAGCTGTTTTCAGCCACACCCGTTGTTTAAATTGAGCACACAGCCATGCAATCCAAACTGCTTCAGGAAGCAAAGTCTGCACAATAACTGTTCATCGGGAGCTTAATGAAATGGGTTTCCATGGGGGAGCAACCACACACAAGCCTAAGATTACCATGCACAATGCAAAGCATCGGTTGGAGTGGTGTAAAGCTCACCGCCATTGGACTCTGGAGCAGTGGAAACGCGTTCTCTGGCAGTCCGATCAACTAATTTGGGTTTGGCGGATGCCAGAAAAATGCTACCTGTGTCCCGCGGGACTAGGTGGGTGAAGGAATCAGACGCAGAGAGTTCCACTGGGGAAAAGTGCTCTTTACTTTGGCACACAAAATGATAAGCCCAACAATACAGGACGCGGACAACAATGTGACAACCCAAAAAACACAGGGTGCCAAGTTAAGAAAGTCCACCGATAAGTGTGTACACTGCCATTGTGGAACGGGGAGGGGCTGTAACTACCCTCTAGGCAAGTGCCGAGGAGCCTTGCTCTGAGCGCGCACCGAGCAGGAGGAGACATAAAATCTCACGTCCTTAGCCAACGTGGGCCACCAGTATCTCCCTCTAAGACGCCGCACTGTCCTCTCGATGCCAGGATGAGCCGAGGAGGGGAGAGTATGAGCCCAACGGATTAGCTTATACCGGACCCCCTCGGAACGTACTGAGCCCCCGCTGGACAGTTAGGGGAGGCCGGCTCTAACCATGAGGACCGCTCTAGCTCTGCGTCCACCTCCCATACTACCGGTGCCACGGGACATGAAGGTGGAATGATGGGAGTTGGCTCAACGGATCGCTCCTCGGTATCACAGAGGTGAGACAGCGCGTCGGCTTTGGTGTTTTGGGAGCCTGGCCGGTACGAGATGGTGAACCGAAACCGGGAGAAAAACATGGCCCATCTAGATTTAGTCTCCTTGCTGCCCGGATATACTCAAGATTACGATGGTCAGTCCAAATGAGAAAAGGGTGTTTCGCCCCCTCAAGCCAATGTCTCCACACCTTTAGAGCCTTGACTACAGCTAACAACTCCCGGCCCCCCAAGTCATAGTTCCGCTTCGCCGGACCGAGCTTCCTCGAAAAGAAGGCACAAGGGCGGAGCTTGGGTGGCACGGCCCGAGTGCTGGAACAGCACGGCCCCGACCCCCGCCTCGGACGCGTCCACCTCCACTATGAACGCTAAAGAGGGGTCCGGATGCGCCAACACGGGCACATTGGTGAACAGCTCCTTCAGACGACTGAAAGCTCTGCCCGCCTCTGCTGACCAACGCAAGCGCACAGGTCCTCCCTTCAGCAGTGAGGTAATGGGAGCAGCCACCTGACCAAAACCCAGGATAAATCTCCGGTAGTAATTGGCAAACACTAAAAAACGCTGCACCTCTTTCACCGTGGTCGGAGTCGTACAATTAAGCACTGCTGTAACACGGTCACCCTCCATCACCACCCCGGAGGTGGAAATACGATAACCCAGGAAGGAAACGGCCTGTTTGAAGAACAGACATTTCTCCACCTTGCAATACAGGTCATGCTCCAGCAGTCACCCAAGTACCTTACGCACCAGAGACACATGCGCCGCGTGTGTGACAGAATAGATCAAGATGTTATCGATGTACACTACCACACCCTGCCCGAGCAGGTCTCGGAGAATCTCATCTACGAGGGATTGGAAGACGGCTGGAGCATTTTTCAACCCATATGGCATGACGCGGTACTCATAATGGCCAGATGTAGTACTAACTCCCCGGATACGCACCAGTTTTGTAAAGAAGTGCGCCCCGTGAAATGAGTCCACCGCCGTAGCGATGAGAGGTAGTGGGTAACTAAACCCCACTGTGATGGAATTTAGACCTCGATAATCAATGCACGGACGCAGACCTCCCTCCTTCTTCTTCACAAAAAAGAAGCTAGAGGAGACGGGTGATGCGGAGGGCTGAATGTACCCCTGTTCCAGCGCTTCAGCGACATACAGTGCCTTGCGAAAGTATTCGGCCCCCTTGAACTTTGCGACCTTTTGCCACATTTCAGGCTTCAAACATAAAGATATAAAACTGTATTTTTTTGTGAAGAATCAACAACAAGTGGGACACAATCATGAAGTGGAACGACATTTATTGGAAATTTCAAACTTTTTTAACAAATCAAAAACTGAAAAATTGGGCGTGCAAAATTATTCAGCCCCCTTAAAGTTAATACTTTGTAGCGCCACCTTTTGCTGCGATTACAGCTGTAAGTCGCTTGGGGTATGTCTCTATCAGTTTTGCACATCGAGAGACTGAATTTTTTTCCCATTCCTCCTTGCAAAACAGCTTGAGCTCAGTGAGGTTGGATGGAGAGCATTTGTGAACAGCAGTTTTCAGTTCTTTCCACAGATTCTCGATTGGATTCAGGTCTGGACTTTGACTTGGCCATTCTAACACCTGGATATGTTTATTTTTGAACCATTCCATTGTAGATTTTGCTTTATGTTTTGGATCATTGTCTTGTTGGAAGACAAATCTCCGTCCCAGTCTCAGGTCTTTTGCAGACTCCATCAGGTTTTCTTCCAGAATGGTCCTGTATTTGGCTCCATCCATCTTCCCATCAATTTTAACCATCTTCCCTGTCCCTGCTGAAGAAAAGCAGGCCCAAACCATGATGCTGCCACCACCATGTTTGACAGTGGGGATGGTGTATTCAGCTGTGTTGCTTTTACGCCAAACATAACGTTTTGCATTGTTGCCAAAAAGTTCAATTTTGGTTTCATCTGACCAGAGCACCTTCTTCCACATGTTTGGTGTGTCTCCCAGGTGGCTTGTGGCAAACTTTAAACAACACTTTTTATGGATATCTTTAAGAAATGGCTTTCTTCTTGCCACTCTTCCATAAAGGCCAGATTTGTGCAATATACGACTGATTGTTGTCCTATGGACAGAGTCTCCCATATCAGCTGTAGATCTCTGCAGTTCATCCAGAGTGATCATGGGCCTCTTGGCTGCATCTCTGATCAGTCTTCTCCTTGTATGAGCTGAAAGTTTAGAGGGACGGCCAGGTCTTGGTAGATTTGCAGTGGTCTGATACTCCTTCCATTTCAATATTATCGCTTGCACAGTGCTCCTTGGGATGTTTAAAGCTTGGGAAGTCTTTTTGTATCCAAATCCAGCTTTAAACTTCTTCACAACAGTATCTCGGACCTGCCTGGTGTGTTCCTTGTTCTTCATGATGCTCTCTGCGCTTTTAACGGACCTCTGAGACTATCACAGTGCAGGTGCATTTATACGGAGAATTGATTACACACAGGTGGATTGTATTTATCATCATTAGTCATTTAGGTCAACATTGGATCATTCAGAGATCCTCACTGAACTACTGGAGAGAGTTTGCTGCACTGAAAGTAAAGGGGCTGAATAATTTTGCACGCCCAATTTTTCTGTTTTTGATTTGTTAAAAAAGTTTGAAATATCCAATAAATGTCGTTCCACTTCGTGATTGTGTCCCACTTGTTGTTGATTCTTCACAAAAAAATACAGTTTTATATCTTTATGTTTGAAGCCTGAAATATGGCAAAAGGTCGCAAAGTTCAAGGGGGCCGAATACTTTCGCAAGGCACTGTATGTCTCCATAGCTACCGTCTCCTCCTGGGACAATGGATACACGTGACTCCTAGGAAGTGCAGCGTTCTCCAGGGGTTCTATTGCGCAGTCCCCTCGACGATGGGGTGGTAATTGGGTCGCCGTCTTTTTACTGGCAATAGCCAAATCGGCATATTCAGAGGGAATGCGCATGGTGGAAACCTGGTCTGGACTCTCCACCGTAGTCACACCAACGGCAACACCTATACACTTGCCTGAACACTCCTCTGACCACCCCTGTCGCCAGGAAATCATTGGGTTGTGCTGAGCTAGCCAGGGAATTCCCAACACCACTGGAAACGCAGGTGAATCGATAAGGAACAGACTAATCTGCTCCTTATGACTCCCCTGCGTTACCATGTCCAGCGGCACCGTGGCCTCCCTGACCACTCCTGACCCTAATGGTCGTCTATTTAAGGAGTGCACAGGGAAAGGTAGGTCTAACGACACAAGGGGAATCCCTAGCCTTAACACGAGCCCCCGATCCATGAAATTCCCAGCTGCGCCTGAATCGACTAGCGCCTTATGCTGTAGAGAGGGAGAAAAACCAGGGAAAGAGGTTAACGCATACATATGACCGACAGGAAGCTCTGGGTGAGTCTGGCGCTGACTCACCTGGGGTGATCGAGTAGTGCTCCGCCTGCCATCCCGACTCCCAGACGAGGTCCTCCAGCACCGGTCGGCCGTGTGTCCTTGCTGACCACAACTGGTGCAGGAGGACACTCCTCCTCCGGTCCCCCTCGAAGCCCCCCCCCCCCCCCCTATAATTATCTCCATAGGGATAGGAGCAGGAGGGCTGGGAGGTAGAAATTACAGGACCTGTTCCGAACGCCCGCGGGCAGCCAGCAGGTTGTCGAGACATGCCGTTACACCCCGCTCCTGCGGCCAAGATCCTGAACTCCAGGGTAAAGTCCTGCGCGCTCCTCATCTCCTGACGCAGGTGGAACAGCCGTTCTACCCGCCGCACGACCCTCTGGTGGGTGGTCAAATACAGCTCGGAATCGGCAGGTGAACTCGGGGGTAATGATCCCTCGCCGAGTCTGGACCATTCCACACTGCGCTCACGCTCTCCTCTCCAGAGGGAGTAGGACAAACGGTCACCAGGTAAAGTTCCAGTTGTAGGGGGAAACCCTGAAACCCCGCCGCCGTTCCATCATAGTCCCGTGGGAGCGCCAGCCGAAGAGCCCCGGAGCCGGATGCGGTAGCAGGAACAGGAGGTGCTGGGGATGAGGTGGGAAGGCCACTCCTCTCCCATCGATCCATCCTCTCCATCATTAGATCCATTACAGAACCAATCCTGTGGAGAACAATGGTATGATGGAGGACCCTTTCCTCCATCGATGAGAGAGAAGGTGCGGCTGCTCCAGCTGATTCCATGAAAGGTGCGGGATTCTGTCACGTGGGACTAGGTGGGTGAAGGAATCAGACGCAGAGAGTTCCACTGGGGAAAAGTGCTCTTTACTTCAGCACACAAAATGATAGTCCCAACAATACAGGGCGCGGACAACAACGTGACAACCCAAAAAACACAGGGTGCCAAGTTAAGAAAATAAATCCACCTCTCCCTAAAACGCACACACGTAACATAAAGACAATCCCGCACAAAACAAGGGTGGGTCCACCTACTAAAAATAGGGAAGCTCATTAAACCAAACAACAGAAACACAGGTGAAACTAATAAGACAAAACAAACAGACAAACGAAAAAGGGATCGGTGGCGGCTAGTAGGACGGTGACGACGACCGCCGAGCACCGCCCGAACAGGCAGGGGAGCCCCCCCCCCCCCCCTCGAGGACGACCCGGAGGGTGAGGCGCCGGGCGATCCGGGTGGAGGCGGTGGAAGTCTCTCAGGAGAGAAGGATCCAAAATGTCCCCCACCGGAACCCAGCATCTCTCCTCCGGACCGTACCCCTCCCAGTCCACGAGGTACTATAATGCCACTCACCCTCGATGTCCAGAGGGGGCGGAGGGACCTCAGGCACCTCACCTTCCTGCAGGGGACCAGCCACCACCGGCCTGAGGAGAGACACATGAAACGAGGGGTTAATACGGTAATACCTAGGAAGTTGTAACCTGTAACACATCTCGTTTATTCTCCTCAGGACTTTAAACGGCTCCACACACTGCGAACACGGGGGCCTCACTGCGGTGCTGGTCAGCTCTCATCTTCTGCCGTTCTCCCGCTAGTCTTAGCGATTCCTGGACGGCTTTCCAGGTGTCCTTGGAGCGCTGTACCCATTCCTCTACCGCAGGAGCCTCGGTCTGGCTCTGATGCCGTGGGGCCAGGACCGGCTGGTAACCCAACACACACTCAAAAGGGGACATGTTCGTTGAGGAGTGGCGGAGGGAGTTCTGAGCGAGCTCAGCCCAAGGAACATACCTCGCCCACTCACCAGGCCGGTCCCGGAAATATGACTGCAGAAACCTGCCCACATCCTGGTTTATGCGCTCCACCTGCCCATTACTTTCGGGGTGAAAACCCGAGCTCAAGCTGACCGAGACCCCCAGTCTCTCCATAAACGCCCTCCAAACTCTGGACGTGAATTGGGGGCCCCGATCAGAAACGATGTCCTCAGGCACCCCATAGTGCCGGAAGACATTGATAAACAAGGCCTCCGCAGTCTGCAGGGCCATAGGGAGACCGGGCAACGGGATGAGACGGCAGGACTTAGAAAACCGATCCACAACGACCAGGATCGTAGTACTTCCCAGGGACGGGGGAACGTCGGTAAGAAAGTCCACCGATAAGTGTGTCCACGGCAGTTGTGGAACGGGGAGGGGCTGTAACTTCCCTCTAGGCAAGTGCCGAGGAGCCTTGCTCTGAGCGCGCACCGAGCAGGAGGAGACATAAAATCTCACGTCCTTAGCCAACGTGGGCCACCAGTATCTCCCTCTAAGACTCCTCACGGTCCTCTCGATGCCAGGATGACCCGAGGAGGGGAGAGTATGAGCGCAACGGATTAGCTTATCCCGGACCCCCCTCGACATGTACTGAGCCCCCGCTGGACAGTTGGTGGGGGCCGGCTCTAACCGTGAGGCCCTCTCTATCTCCGCGTCCACCTCCCATACTACCGGTGCCACGAGACATGAAGGTGGAATGATGGGAGTTGGCTTAACGGACCGCTCCTCGGTATTACAAAGGTGAGACAGCGCGTCGGCTTTGGTGTTTTGGGAGCCTGGCCGGTACGAGATGGTGAACCGAAACCGGGTGAAAAACATGGCCCATCTAGCTTGATACGATTTAGTCTCCTCGCTGCCCGGATATACTCGAGATTACGATGGTCAGTTCAGATGCGAAAAGGGTGTTTCGCCCCCACAAGCCAATGTCTCCACACCTTCAGAGCCTTGACTACAGCTAACATCTCCCGGTCCCCCACGTCATAGTTCCGCTCCGCCGGACCGAGCTTCCTCGAAAAGAAGGCACAAGGGCGGAGCTTGGGTGGCACGCCCGAGCGCTGGGACAACACGGACGCGTCCACCTCCACTATGAACGCTAAAGAGGGGTCCGGATGCGCCAACACGGGCGCATTGGTGAACAGCTCCTTCAGACGACTGAGAGCTCTGCTGACCGGTCCTCCCTTCAGCAGTGAGGTAATGGGAGCAGCCACCTGACCAAAACCCCGGATAAACCTCCGGTAGTAATTGGCAAACCCTAAACCTCTGCACCTCTTTCACCGTCTGCACGGTCACCCTCCATCACCACCCCGGAGGTGGAAATACGATAACGACGACCACCGAGCACCGCCCGAACAGGCAGGGGAGCCAACTTCGGTGGAAGTCGTGACAACCTGGCTGAATGCATAGTGCTGACTGTAAAGTCTCGTGGAGGAGGAGTAATGGTCTGAGGCTGTTTTTCTTTGTTCAGGCTAGGCCCCTTAGTTCCAGCATACAATGAAATTCTAGACGATTCTGTGCTTCCAACTTTGTGGCAACAGTTTGGGAAGGCCCATGCAATGCAATGCCAGGTCTATACAGAAATGGTTTGTTGAGATCAGTGTGGAAGAACTTGACTGACCTGCACAGAGCCCTGACCTCAACCCCATCAAACACCTTTGGGATTTATTTATTTTTACCTTTATTTAACTAGGCAAGTCAGTTAAGACCAAATTTGTATTTTCAATGACGGCCTAGGACCAGCGGGTTAACTGCCTGCGAGCCAGATCTAATCACTCAACATCAGTGCCCTACCTCGCTAATGCTCTTGTGGCTTAATGGAAGCAAGTCCCCGCAGCAATGTTCCAACATCTAGTGGAAAGCCTTCCCAGAAGAGTGGAGGCTGTTATAGCAGCAAAGGAGGGACCAAGGGGGGTGTCCACATGCTTTTGGCCATGAACAGACTATGGCGCCTACAGAGAGGGCTGCCTCGCTTCGAGTCCTTAGGAAACCTTGCACAACTTTGTTTTTGTAATGTTTTATTTCTTGCATTGTTAGCCCAGAAAATCTTAATATATTGTGTGTATTAGGCATTTGTTGTAGAATTGTTAGATGATTGTTACTTGATACTTGTTAGTTGCTGCACTTGGAACTAGAAGCGCAAGCATTTCGCTACACTCTTAATAACATCTACTAACCATGTGTATGTGACCAATAACATTTTATATGATTTGATTTGATGTAGTGCATAGTCACAGTACCACTTGTGTTAGCTTGGTTTTATCCTCAAGGCTACCAATAGAGGGTGCTCATAACATGACTTCCTCTGTTCGTCCAAAATGATTATTGTCCCAGAACAGGAATAGTCTGTTGCATGTTACTACACGATGATGACACATTATAATTTCATACACAGATTTTTGAGGTTAAACAGTGGAAGCTAATGGAAACAGACAAGACAGACAGACAGTGTTGTAGGAGTCAGTCATACGCTGCTCAGCAGCACTTACAGCAACTCTCCAATTACCCCTCTGACCACATGACTACATTCACTCTCCCATACAGCCGGTATTGTTTGGCATGTGAAATACCTTGCCAGCTGCTTATCTTTAGACATATAGCCAGTAGCCAGCTAAACTAGGCCTATCTGAAATGTAAATAATCTATTAAATCTCCATGTAGCCTATTGTTCTGGAAAAGATGCGTCAGCAGTAGATTGCTAAACTGTATTTTATATGGATGACAAATGCAGGCCTACTCTGTTTTTGCCAGGCAAAACTGGAGGAAATGAAACAACATATTTTTGGTCACTAATCTGGATATGCCCGCCCGCCTCTGCTCGGCAATGCTGTTGGTCAACAATGAAGACTCGTAACTTTTTGGTTCGGAAGCAAAATAAATGAACGACTTCCAAATTAAATCAAATTGTATTTGTCACATGTGCTGAATACAACAGGTGTAGTAGACCTTACAGTGAAATGCTTACTTACAAGCCCATAACTAACAATGCAGTTTTAAGTGTTAAGAAAGTAGTAACTAAAATAAATTGAAGTAAAAAATAAATAAATACAAAATAAACTTTTTGGAAAAATAACAAATAATTAAGGTGCCTTGCGGTCGGAGGCCGAGCAGTTGCCATACCAGGCGATGATGCAACCATGCTCTCGATGGTGCAAATGTAGATTTTTTTGAGGATCTGAGGACCCATGCCAAATCTTTTCAATCTCCTGAGGGGGAATAGGCATTGTCGTGTCCTCTTCACGACTGTCTTGGTGTGTTTGGACCATGATAGTTTGTTGGTGATGTGGACACCAAGGAACTTGAAACTCTCAACCTGCTCCACTACAGGCCCATCGATGAGAATGGGGAAGTGCTCGGTCTTCCTTTTCCTGTAGTCCACAGTCATCTCCTTTGTCTTGATCACGTTAAGGGGCAAGTTGTTATCCTGGCACCACACTGCCATGTCTCTGACCTCCCCCCTATAGGCTGTTTCATTGTTGTTGGTGATCAGGCCTACCACTGTTGTGTCATCTGCAAACTTAATGATGGTGTTGGAGTCGTGTTTGGCCACGCAGTTGTGGTTGAACAGGGAGTACAGGAGGGGACTAAGTACACACCCCTGAGGGGCCCCAGTGTTGAGGATCAGCGTGGCAGACGTGTTGTTACCTACCCTTACCACCTAGGGGCCAGGAAGTCCAGAATCCAGATGTAAAGGGCGATGTTTAGAGCGAGGTCCTTAGCTTAGTGATGAGCTTTGAGGGCACAATGGTGTTGAAAGTTGAGCTGTAGTCAATGAATAGCATTCTCACGTAGGTGTTCTTTTTGTCCAGGTGGGGAAGGGCAGTGTGGGGTGCAATAGAGATTGCATCATCTGTGGATCTGTTGGGGCGGTATGCAAATTGGAGTAGGTCTAGGGTTTCTGGGATAATGGTGTTGATGTGAGCCATGACCAGCCTTTCAAAGTACTTCATGGCTACAGACATGAGTGCTACGGGTCGGTAGTCATTTAGGCAGGTTATCTTAGTGGTCTTGGGCACAGGGACTATGGTGGTCTGCTTGAAACGTTGGTATTACAGACTCAGTCAGGGACAGGTTGAAAATGTCAGTGAAGACACTTGCCAGTTGGTCAGCGCATGCTCGGGGGACATATCCTGGTAATCCGTCTGGCCCTGCGGCCTTGTGAATGTTGACCTGTTTAAAAGTGACCAGGTCTTCCACACTGGTATCAGTCCCACATAGAAAACTATTAGAAAATTAATTCTGACAGTCTGCCGGGAGTGAAGATTTCTTCTCCCGTTCCACTGGTTGATAGGGGTTTCTCTAATGAACACTTCACCGGTGATCTTGTATCATTTCAGGTACAGTCCTTGGTGCAAGGGATATTGCTGCAGCTTCAGACGATAGCTTCTCATAACCTGTAATGAAAGAAACACAAAAGTGAAAGCAACATGTCCTGGTTTCAAGAGAAATTGATAAAAAGTTGGACATTGCACCTAGATATCCCTGACTGCGGTGAACAACATAGAAGCTTATCAGATTCTGATAATCTTACTATGCTTCTTCACCCGAGATTGACAATCAATCAGGGGTCAATCAGTTATTTATTCTCCAGGCTCCACTTTGTCATCAACATGGACAACCTTGCAATGAGTGACATGTGCACTATCCATTGGGATTATCCCGGGACTTTTATGACTTTTAAAACTTGATAAGGACCTTATAAGGACCTTCCCATTTTGGCCCACTTGTCTCTGTTACATACTTTTTTACCATCACCCACTGTCCTGGTACTATGTCATGTCCCCCCCTCGGGAGTTATTCCCCAGGCCTCTTCTACTTGTCTGTCTGCTTCCCCTACTGCATTGGAGAGTTGTATGCCATAGTTAAGCATTGTGTCACTCATAAAGTGAACGTCTGCTTTTCTCAAATCTAACGTGCCGGGTAGCGACATGAGTCGACCTGTGACAACCCCAAACAGACTCAACCCTGTGGTTTTGTTATGTATTGCCCGTATACTACATAATACCATAGGCAATGCATCCGGCCATGCTATCCCTTCTTGATGCATCTTTGAAAGTCTCTCTTTCAAAACTCGATTTGTGCATTCTACCTGTCCACTCGATTGAGGCTGGGAAGGGCAGTGTAGTTGCCAGTCTATGTTCAGAAGACGAGCTACCCCCTGACACACTTGTGCCTTGGTCGGAATCTAATTGTTCTGGAAATCCCATCTGGGAATGATTTCTCGAATCAGAATTTTAGCTGTGTGTTGTGCAGTTCCCTACTTAGTAGGGAAGGCTTCAACCCATCGTGAGAAACGATCAACAACGACCAGCACATCTTCCAGTCCTTTACATTTGGGTAGCGTGATATAATCAATCTGTAGATGTCTGAAGGCTCCTGGTGAGGCAGGCGCTCATCGTGTCTGTACTTTCACTCATCCCTTGGTGTTATTTTCAATACAACAGCCTCAGCCACTTTCCGCACACCAGGATTCCACCGTTTGCCCACAAAACGATAAACTATCTTGTCCACACCAATGTGGCCCAAAGAGTGGATCTGTGTCACCAAGTAGGGTAAGAGTGCATTTGGTGCTACACATCTCCGGTTGGATTTCCACACACCTTTTTGATTGAGTTTGCATCCTGCAGCCATCCATTCCCACACTTCAAATTTTTGTGCACTGCGTGGCATGTCTCCAATGTGTTGCAATGTATCCAAGGTGCAACTCCTAATCAGTTTGGGTGACAGAGGCGTTCTCTTGGCAGCCTCCTGGTACCTTTACTCTCTCCTGTAAATATTTTTCCATGAGCTTTCATTTTCAAAATTGCAACTTGTCCTTGTAACTGAATAGCATTCAGTAGAGCCATCACCTCTGATCCATTCTTCACAGGAGCTCCCAGTGATGTCATGAATCCTCCGTTTTTCCATATTTTTCCAAAATCACCAGAAGCTTGAGTCTGTGTCGATATTAGTTGTTTTTCCTTCAGCATGTTTGCATGTTTCTGTCAAAGCCACTATTTCCGTACACCTGTGCTGATGTTCCTGCAGTTAACGTGCCTGTCACTATCACATTGTCCACTGTAGTTACTGCCCAGCCTGCCTTCCTCGCACCCCCTCCACAATGCTTGAACCGTCTGTCTGTGTATAAGATAAACTCAGGGTTTTCCAACGGATGACTCTTAATAAACCCATCAGAGAGCTGATCCAAAACCAACTCACAACAGTCGTGTTCAAGTTATGTGGTATCTGGAGGAAGGATCAGAGTAGCTGGATTACATGGTGTGTCACGTTGTATGATGATGTTAGGAGCCTCCAACACAGTTGACCACTTGTTTCAATGAGCAGCTATGACCTGTGCAGCTTGATTCATTGTTAAAAGAGTATGAACAACATGTGGACACTTGATAGTAAGATGTTGGTCAAGAACAAGCGATGCCACCATCGACACGTAAGTAGCCTGCATAGCTCTGAGACAGGGACCCCATCCCAACCCCACATCATCCAGTTTATTCAAATAGTTGCCTACAGCTTTCTAACAATCTTGTATCAGCACTGAGGTCATGTAGCCATCTTTTTCCAGCCACAAAGAGGGTGAACGTTTGGCCTGAGTCCGGAATGCCCAAATCCGGCACTGATGACAGAGCAAGTTTAAACGCTCTACAACTAAGCTTTCTTATTGTCCAACAAGCTTTCTCTACCCTTAACCTTGTTCTGAACACCTCTAAAACAAAGGTCATGTGGTTTGGTAAGAAGAACACCCCTCTCCCCACAGGTGTGATTACTACCACTGAGGGTTTAGAGCTTGAGGTAGTCACCTCATACAAGTACTTGGGAGTATGGCTAGACGGTACACTGTCCTTCTCTCAGCACATATCAAAGCTGCAGGCTAAGGTTAAATATAGACTTGGTTTCCTCTATCGTACTCACTCCTCTTTCACCCCAGCTGCCAAACTAACCCTGATTCAGATGACCATCCTACCCATGCTAGATCACGGAGATGTAATTTATAGATCGGCGGGTATGGGTATGCTCTCGAGTAGCTAGATGTTCTTCACCATTCGGCCATCCGATTTGCCACCAACGCTCCTTATAGGACACATCATTGCGTTCTATACTCCTCTGTAAGCTGGTCATCTCTGTATACCTGTTGCAAGACCCACTGGTTGATGCTTATTTATAAAACCCTCTTAGGCCTCACTCCCCCCTATCTGAGACATCTACTGCAGCCCTTATCCTCCACATACAACACCCGTTCTGCCAGTCACATTCTGTTAAAGGTCCCCAAAGCACACACATCCCTGAATCGCTCTTCTTTTCAGTTCGCTGCAGATAGCGACTGGAAGGAGCTGCAACAAATACTCAAACTGGACAGTTTTATCTCAATCTCTTCATTCAAAGACTCAATCATGGACACTCTTACTGACAGTTGTTGCTGCTTTGTGTATTGTTGTCTCCACCTTCTTGACCTTTGTGCTGTTGCCTGTGTCCAATAATGTTTGTACCATGTTTTGTGTTGCTACCATGTTGTTGTTATGTTGTGTTACTACCATGCTGTGTTGTCATGTGTTGCTGCCTTGCTATGTTGCTGTCTTAGATAACTCTTTATGTAGTGTTGTGTTGTCTCTCTTGTTGTGATGTGTGCTTTGTCCTATATTTATATTGTATTTCAAAAAAAAATTTTATCCCAGTCCCCGCAGGAGGACTTTTGATATTTGGCAGGCCGTCATTGTAAATAAGAATTTCTTCTTAACTGACTTGCCTAGTAAACCTCTTGAAGCAAGAGGGCACTATTTTTATGTTCAGAAAAATAACGTTCCCAAAGTAAACGGCCTATTTCTCAGGACCAGATGCTAGAATATGCTTATAATTGACAGATTAGGATAGAAAACACTCTAAAGTTTCCAAAACTGTCAAAAGGAAGTGCCCCTGTTTTTGAAACCTCTGTTGTTATGCATCCCTATTGCCCATTTAAAGGGATATCAACCATATTCCTTTTTCTATGGCTTCCCTAAGGTGTCAACAGCCTTTAGACATAGTTTCAGGCTTTTATTTTGAAGAATGAGCGTGAACGACCACATTGCGTAAGTGGATAGGTTTGGGCTCTCAGAGTGAGTTGTGCGCAAAAGAGAAAGGCGGCCATTGTTACTCCCGGTCCTAGTGAAAAGCCAACTGTCCCGGTTGATATATTATCGAATAGATATTTGAAAAACACCCTGAGGTTGGATTATAAAAAACGTTTGACATTTTTCTATGGACATTATGAATATAATTTGGAATTTTTGTCTGCATTGTCGTGACCGCTCTTTCCAGTGGATTCCTTTGCATAACGCACCAAAGTGACGGAGGTATTTGGATATAAAAAATATCTTTATGGAACAAAAGGAACATTTGTTGTTTAAACTGGGAGTCTTGTGAGTGAAAAAATCCGAAGATCATCAAAGGTAAACTAATAATTTGATTGCTTTTCTGATTTTCGCGAACAAGTTACCTGATGCTATGTGTACTTATTGTTTTGTCGAGCGGACGATAAACTTACAAATGCTTGTATTGCTTTTGCTGTAAAGCATAATTTCAAAATCTGAGATGACAGGTGGATTAACAAAAGGCTAAACTGTGTTTTGCAATATTGCACTTGTGATTTCATGAATATGAATATTTTCTAGTAATATTATTTGACTGTGGTGCTATGCTATTCAGCGCTGCTGATGACAATTATACCGGATCCGGGATGGGTGGTTCAGAGAGGTTAAATGTCTTACTCACATCGGCTACTGAGAGAGTGATCACAGTCATCCGGAACAGCTGATGCTCTCATGCCTGCTTCAGTGTTGCTTGTCTTGAAGAGAGCATAGAAGTTATTTAGCTCGTCTGGTAGGCTCATGTCACTGGGCAGCTCCCAGCTGTGCTTCCCTTTGTAGTCTGTAATGGTTTGCAAGCCCTGCAACATCTGACGAACGTCGGAGCCGGTCTTAGTCCTGTACCATCTGTCTCACAGCAGATTTGAGCTTTTTGTTCTCATAGTTTTGACGCTTTGCCTGTTTGATGGTTCATCAGAGGGCATAGCGGGATTTCTTATAAGCGTCCAGGTTAGAGTCCTGCTCCTTGAAAGTGGCAGCTCTACCATTTAGCTCAGTGCGGACGTTGTCTGTAATCCATGGCTTCTGGTTGGGGTATGTACGTATGGTCACTGTGGGGACGACGTCATCGATGCACTTATGGATGAAGCCAATGACTGATGTGGTGTACTCCTCAATGCCATCAGAAGAATATCGATGCCATCGGAAAAATCCCAATGCCGTCGGAAGAACCCCAATGCCATTGGAAACAGGCTTTGCCCGTTTGATGGTTCATCAGAGGGCATAGCGGAATTTGTGTACTCCTCAATGCCATCGGAAGAACCCCGGAACATGTTCCAGTCTGTGCTAGCAAAACAATCCTGTAGCTTAGCATCTGCGTCATCTGACCACTTCCTTGTCGAGTGAGTCACTGGTACTTCCTGCTTTAGTTTATGCTTGTAAGCATGAATCAGGAGGATAGAATTATGATCAGATTTGCCAAATGGAGGGCGAGGGAGAGCTTTGTATGCGTCTCTGTGTGTGGAGTAAAGGTGGTCTAGAGTTTTTTCCCTCTGGTTTTCCCTCCACATTTAACATGCTGGTAGAAATTAGGTAAAACAGATTAAAGTTTCCTGCATTAAAGTCCCCGGCCACTAGGAGCGCCGACTCTGGATGAACATTTTCTTGTTTGCTTATGGCCTTATACAGCTCATTGAGTGCGGTCTTTGTGCCAGCAACGGTTTGTGGTGGTAAATAGACAGCTACAAAAGATATAGATGAAAACTCTCTTGGTAAACATTGTGGTCTACAGCTTATCATAAGATATTCTACCTCAGGAGAGCAAAACCTGTTGACCTCCTTAATATTACATTTTGTGCACCAGCTGCTATTTACAAACAGACACAGACCACCACCCCTTGTTTTACCAGAGGCAGCTGTTCTGTCTTACCGATGGTATGAAAACCCAGACTCTGTGAAACATAAGATATTACAATATTTAATGTCCCGTTGGTAGGATAGTCTTGATCCGAGCTCATCCATTTTGTTATCCAATGATTGCACGTTGGCTAATAGGACTGATGGTAGAGGGGGAATACTCACTCACTGTTGGATCCTCACTCACCGTCAGACAAGGCACTCTGATCTACATCCCCGATATCTCAATTTCTTCTGTATGAGAATCACAGGGATTTGGGCCTTGTCAGGTGTCTGAAGTAAATCCTTTGAGTCCGAAAAAATCTTTGTCCAGTACGAGGTGAGTAATCACTGTCCTGATATCCAGAAGCTCTTTCGGTCATAAGAGACGGTGGCAGAAACATTATGTACAAAATAAGTTACAAATAATTTGAAAAAACACACCCAATAGCACAATTGGTTAGAAGCCTGTAAAACGGCACCCATCTTGTCCGTAGACATCATAACTGTGTGCAGTGGGTCTAGAACAAACACAACAAATAAATTATACAAAAAAAAACATTTTTTGGGGAAATTATACCACCACTGAAAAGGGCATGTGCTCTTCAAAGGTAGAGCCCTATCTGTGCACGTGCCTGATCCCCTATCTGTGCACGTGCCTGATCCCCTATCTGTGCACGTGCCTGATCCCCTATCTGCCTTGTAAAACTACTTGTCGACTTCCTCTTTTGTATTTCTTCCAATTGACATTTCAGATGGCATCACATGGCTAGACTGGTCAAATCACATTTTATTGGTCGCATACACATATTTAGCAGATGCTATCAGGCATGTGCACAAATTGTCAAAGACTCCAGTCACCCAAATTATAGACTGTTCTCTGTTCTCTTCTGCACGGCAAGCGGTACCAAGGGTGCCAAGTCTAGGTCCAAAAGGCTCCTTAACAGCTTCTACCCACAAGCCATAAGACTCCTGAACAATTAATCCCCCCCACCCCTTTGCTTTTACACTGCTGCTACTTGCTGTTTATTATCTTATGCATAGTCATTTTACCCCTACCTACATGTACAAATGACCTCGACTAACCTGTACCCCTACACATTGTCTCGGTACCGGTACCCCCTGTATATAGCCTTGTTATTGTTATTTTTTTACTTGAGTTTATTTAGTAAAGCTTTTCTTAACTCTTTCTTGAACTACATTCTTGGTTAAAGGCTTGTAAGTAAGTATTTCACAGTAAGATTGTATTCTGCATATGTTACAAATACAATTATATTTTATTTGATTTATTGTGGGTGTAGCGAAATGCTTGTGTTCCTAGCTCCAACAGTGCAGTAGTATCTAAAAATTAACAATACACACAAATCTGATGAGTGAGTGAGTGGGTTGGTGGTCAGCAAACCACTGCCTCCCAGTGAGTGATCAGCAACCCCAGTCACATGGGCCTCATATGCTGCAGATTACTCCCAAGCCAGAGACCAATGGAGAAAGGAAGACAGACCAGCTACCCTACCAGCTGCTGTTTCATAACCAGATTAGAGCTCCTCAAGTCCCAGGCATGCCCTGTTCATTAGAACCCTTGACTCGTTGCCTTTCCTTCACATGACCTTGGTTAAGGTTGACCCAGCCCGTGTGGAGTGTGTTTCTGCTCACACACTTACATTCTCACACACACACACACACACGGCCGTGTACAGACTCCTGTGAGGACAAGGTCCTCCTTCCTGGTGACACTGTATATCACGCTGGACTGTTTAGTCTGAGAGAGAAAGAGAAAGAGCGAGAGAGAGAGAGAGAGAAAGAGAAAGAGCGAGAGAGAGAGAGAGAAAGAGAAAGAGCAAGAGAGTATGTGTGTGTTCATGCATGCGAGTGTGTAAATAATGAGAAAGTTTTCCCAGCCTGTAATGTTTGGATTCAGAGTAGAGAGTTTCTCAAGGAAAGTTCTCAGTGAGTGGTGGAACTGATATGGTATAGTAGATATGGTGTGGAGCACAGGAGGCTGCTGAGGGGTGGACGGATCATTATAATGTCTGGAACTGAGCAAATGGAGTGACATCAACCACATGGAAACCATGTGTTTGATGTATTTGCATGCTCTCTGTGGGTAAGGTTTGAACTGGGATGTGGACATTAAGTTAGGGGTATGACCTTAAGGCTTAAGCCAAGGTTAGGGTTGTGGTTGAGGCTAGGTTAAGAGTTGAACCGGGATGAGGACATTAAGCTTCCCGAGTGGCACAGCGGTCTAAGACACTGCATCGCAGTGCTAGAGGTGTCACTACAGTCCCGGGTTTGATCCGGGCTGTATCACACTACAGTCCCATGATCAGGAGTCCCATAGGGCGGGGCACAATTGGCCCAGCGTTGTCTGGGTTAGGGGAGGGTTTGGCCGAGGGGGCTTTACAAGTAGGCCTTCATTGTAAATAATAATTTGTTCTTAATTGATTTGCCTAGTTAAATAAATAAAGGATAAAAAAAAAAGAAACAGGGTTAGGATTGTGGTTGAGGTTTAGGGTTGAACCAGGATGTGGACATTAAGCTAGGGTTAGCAACCTATTTCCAAGTAATCTATTTTTGGTTCCAAGCATACTTTAATTTGTTTATGCAAGAGGATGAGAGTCGAGAACGTTGTCTCACTGTATCCGAGACACCTGTACGCAAAAAGCTCTTCTTCCCAAGGTCAATAAAATAGTTTTGGGTATCAGGTTGACTGCCTTCACAGACAGATTTAGATTAACTCTCTTGGACAATTCTGGTTCGGTTCTTCACGTGCATCACTCACCTCTTCTATTACCATTTGGGTGTGTGCCCGCTTTAAAGACAAACTGCAGCGCATCGTCCGGTCTGCGGAGAAGGCCGTCAGCTGTCACCTGCCCTCCATCAAGGACCTGCACAGATCCAGGACAAGGAAGCATGCAGGTAAGATCATTGCAGACGCTGCCCACCCCGGACACCTCACCCTGCCCACCCAGGACACCCCATATTTCAAAGACTCAGCTCTGGCAGACAGTTCAGGTGAATTATGACCAAAACCGCCCATCACCTGAACAGTTTCTTCCCCTCTTCTGTGGCCCCCATCAACCGGCCATCAAGCTCATAGGGATTAAGTGACATTGAATTGAGCCAATTACTGCACTTTTTCATCAATGACCTCAAATACTAATCTGCACTATACTGCATTTTCACTATATGTCAGCATAGAACACAACTGACATGAACGACTCCTAGGGCAATTTCTTGATATGTGGGCCCACAACAAGGGTTTTGACTAGATGGTATACAGCTACAGACGATGACTTTTCGTAGCAGGTTAGGCAACTTACGCAGCAGCTTAGGAGAATTAGGTTAAGGTTAGGAAAAAGGGTAGGGTTCGCTAAAATGCTGTCCTAACCTGCTAAAGAAAGTCACACCCTTCTAGGTGCGCCACCCGGCATCCCACCTGGGCGAGCCTGACGGACCGGCAGAGGTACAGTTGCTGGGCAAGCCAGCTGGGCGTGAAACCCAGACGAACCGGCTGAGGCGTGACAGCCTGACGAGCTGGCTTAGACACCCCTGGTTCTGTCAGTGTCAGGCCCCGGACCCGACGTCCCCACCAACCGGAACGTCAGCACTTCCCGATGCTTCGTATGATGGCTTCTGCATTCTGTAAGGACCAATGGCGGAGATGAGAAGCAGGTACAGGGAGATGGACATTTAATTGGGAACGTGTGCGTAATGATGGCAAAAGTGCGCAATGCTGGGGAGCCTGGCGCCCTCGAGCAGGCGTGACGATACATGTATCTACATCTGTGCCAAATGGTGATTGTATCACAAACTGAACAATTATTATGCTTAGCTGCCAAACTATTATTAGGGTGGCTATTACAAAACAGCCTTACTGTCATCATGTAATATTACAACTATTTTTACATAGTGAGGTACATAATCATGCAATGTGATTCAGATCTATTATTTAATCCCCATTTTCAAATGTTAGACGCTCCCTTGAGCCTAGACGCTCTCCATCGTACCAGTTTTGTAACGGCAGATTTCCGTCAGGATCGGACCAAAAGCAGCGTGGTAAGTGTCCATGTTTTAATAGAAAAGACTGAACACTATGAAATACAAAAACAATAAAGTGAATATAAACGAACCGAAACAGTCCCGTGTGGCACTGACACAGGAAACAAACACCCACAAACCAACAGTGAAAGCCAGGCTACCTAAATAAAGTTCTCAATCAGGGCCAATGATAAACAGCTGCCTCTGATTGAGAACCATATCAGGCCAAACACAGAAATAGAAAAAACCTAGAAACACAAACATAGACTGCCCACCCAACTCACGCCCTGACCATACTAAATAAAGAAAAAACAAAGGAAATAAAGGTCAGAACGTGACAAGTTTCAACCAAACAGAGATTACAAGCAAGCATTGGAACTTCCCCATTCATCATTTCACGAATGGAACTCACTCAATGTCACCCGAATCAATCTTGGGGGTCTGCTCCTGGCTGACCTGTATGTATTCATCTGATATCTCACACAAGGCTACAGTTGTGCATCTAAAAGGGGAAAATGGACAGTAATTTTATGGATCTTGTGAGGTGCTCAAATTCAATTGCTGCGGTCCCATGCTTTAGATTTGGGGATAAGTCCAGCGTGTGGAGGAGTAATGGGCCTCACATGCTGACCTGCCTGGTCGTCCTCAGTGTCTGTCAGTACTCATCTGGACCCGGCCGGCTGGCCTTGTCAACCCGGTGGCAGCATCAATTGGAGACCTCATGGTGCAGCGAAATGGGCTCTCTACTGACGGGCCAACGTCCGGCTCCAATTTACACTGGGATCAAAAGTTCTACATGACAGAAGCCATTGGCCTATCCATGTACACTACATGACCAAAAGTATGTGGACACCTGCACATCAAACATCTAATTCCAAGGTCATAGACATTAATATGAAGATGGTCCCCCCTTTGCTGCTATAACAGCCTCCACTCTTCTGGAAAGACTTTCCACTAGATGTTGGAACATTTCTGCGGGAACTTGCTTCAACTGAGCCACAAGAGCATTAGTGAGGCCGGGCACTGATGTTTGGCAATTCATCCCAAAGGTGTTCGATGGGGTTGAGGTCAGGGCTCTGTGCAGGCCAGTCAAGTTCTTCCACACCGATCTCAACAAACCATTTCTGTATGGACCTCGCTTTGTGCACAGGGGCATTCTTATGCTGAAACAGGAATGGGCCTTCCCCAAACTGTTGCATAAAGTTGGAAGCACAGAATCGTCTAGAATGTCATTGTATGCTATAGCGTTAAGATTTCCTTTCACTGGAACTAAGGGGCATAGCCCGAACTATGAAAAACATCTCCAGACCATTATTCCTCCTCCACCAAACTTTAGTCGGCACCTAGACCTTTCCACTTCAAAATAAGAGCACTTGCAGGTGACCAGGGCAGCTCTAACAGGGCAGAAATGTGAGGAACTGGCTTGTTGGAAGGTGGCATCCTATGACGGTGCCACATTGAGTAAGGCCATTCTACTGCCAATGTTTGTCTATGGAGATTGCATGGCTGTGTGATCGATTAAAACACCTGTCAGCAACGGGTGTGGCTGAAATAATCGAATCCACGAATTTGAAGGGGTGTCCACATACTTTTGTATATATAGTGTAACTACCACTTATACATATGAATCATACATTTATTACTGTATAGTTTAATCTCATGTGATGATGTTATTGTATTATTGACTTACAGTATGCTGTTGTGCCCATAAACAAGTATTGGCTCTATAGAGGGTTTGAGGGTCTTTCTGTAGTATTGTCTGTCTGTGTCTGTCTGCGTCTTAACCACCCGTCCCTAAGAGGAGCAGCTGTGTGCATCTGGCCACGTGGCTGGATGCAGAGAGGCAAGGACAGCAAAAGTAATGCACAGACACTGTCACCGTCAAGGGCAGGCAGCCAGGCTCAGAGCTAACATAGGACAGACATCTGGGACTAGAGCAAGCCCCCCCACCCCCCCCCACCCCCATCTCTGTATTGGTCCATCCCACAGACAGAAGGCACAGGGGTTAATGATAAAAGCCCTGTGGTGGAGGAGGGGCTACTCCTCTGAGAATCCCCAGTGACCTAAAACTGCCATATTGGGAAAAATATGTAACATCTTGACACTAACTAGAAATTCACGGTCAGGGTGATATTCTGAATGCAAATGGAACATTCCTGCAGCAAACATAGCATTTGTCATAGGAAGGAAGTGAGGACAGGGCATACAGTACGTGCCTGATATCACACACGCACACACGCACACACACGCACACACACACACACACACACACACACACACACACTGGACATACAATTAAGCAGATTGAGGTAATTCAAGGAGATGGTTCGTGGAGAAAATGCTGTATAATGAGTGGGAGCCGGCAGAGTTCAGACACATTTTATGTAAATTAATCACATGAATATGAATGGTGCAGCAATAATCACCCTGCGTGAGACAGGAGATTTTCAGTGTAGATACGAGGGATCTGCATTTATAGACATTCTAAGAGAGAGGAGAGTAACACACATATGGGCTTCATCCCAAATGGCACCCTATTCTCTATTTAGGGCCCATAGGATTCTGGTCAAAGCTAGTGGACTATGTAGGGTAGGAATTCGAGCAAGTTCCAGATTCTCACAGGGTAGAGTGCTGCACACAGAGATCCTATAATTGTTTCATATTATATATATAGGTACTATATGTAATTATACGGTGCTGTGTTCTGTATTGATTCTAACAGGGTAGAGTGCTGTGTTCAGTATTGATTCTAACAGGGTAAAGTGCTGTGTTCTGTATTGATTCTAACAGGGTAGAGTGCTGTGTTCTGTATTGATTCTAACAGGGTAGTGCTGTGTTCAGTATTGATTCTAACGGGGTAAAGTGCTGTGTTCTGTATTGATTCTAACAGGGTAGTGCTGTGTTCAGTATTGATTCTAACAGGGTAGAGTGCTGTGTTCTGTCTTGATTCTAACAGGGTAGAGTGCTGTGTTCTGTATTGATTCTAACAGGGTAGAGTGCTGTGTTTTGTATTGATTCCAATAGGTAGAGTGCTGTATCTTTTGTTAATTGACATGCTATTGTATTGACATTTTATTTTGACCGTCACAGAGTCACAGTCATCCGTCATGCCCCCTCGCTTACACACTGGAACATTGGAGTGCTTGGATTGTCTTGTCCAGAAAAATGCCCACATTGATTTCTACTTGCGTTGTATAAATATCATATAATGAGCTATACAACATCTACTTAGCTGGGGCAGTTTTATGATGGGGGTGTGCACCATCCTAGAATCTGTTATTAACTAACCTTGTCCACAGGCTAATTGCTACACAGCCAGCTGGAGGGCGAACAATACCTTCAAATATATTTCCCAACTTTGGTAGCCTGGCTGACACGACCCACGTGACTCACAGCGCAGGGAGACTGTGAGAGTTAGGTATTAGTCAGACTATAACTTTAGCAGGTCCACTACAAAATCTGATTAGGAAGGGAACACAAAACGTGAACAGCATCACCATCTTAACTCAGAATTACACAGACAGGCTTGACACAAAACAGAGCCAAAGGAATTATACAGGAGCAAAGTGACTCAATGTGGAGCTTCAATATAATTTGGCCCTTACGCACACAACTCCTTGACACACCTCTCTACTAGAGAGCATTTTATTTGTTAATTCCATTGGCCATGGCAGGGTTATGACCAATCAGGGACCATGTGACTACTCTGGAACAGTCACAGAGTCTATTTAACTGCAGCCAAAGAGACTGTAACATTCACACAACACTGTGTCTATACAGCAGTGTCTATACGGCAGTGTCTATACCTAGTACTCTGTTATATCATCTAGGGGAAGATCCCACATCTTAACAAATATCACAGCATCAACATCGGGCTGTGTTTTAAGACCTACATCATTGTGCAAGACCTATTTCAACCACATAACCTTCAAAATGAAAGATCAGATCTGGTAAGTCATTGCTTTTCTCTTGACTTTTTCATTGCGTTTTCCGGTGTCCATATTTTGTTTTTTACAGGATTAAATCGATCTCTTATAAGTATATCTATCTCTTATGTGGTTATGGAGATCATTACCGCTTAGGTTAGACAAATTAATACCTCTTCGGCAGTTTTATGGCAATATGAATTTCTGTAAAGGCAACCCTTATGGTCTGACAGACAACAGAATATCTCACTCATACTGAAAGAAATGTATCTAAGTATATGATATATAATGACTTCTCAATAAAGTGAAAAGGAGAAGCATTTTTTTTAAGCTTTTACATTTTCTAATCATCAATTCAAACAATTTCCTGAATTGAATGACTTCTGTTCTAATTGACCCTCCCTAACCCTGTGTTATACACCATTAATTTGTTAAGTAAAATCACATGTGGTCTGGATTGCAAGACATTCCAGTATGTGAACATTCACAATGCAACATACAATACTTTTTGACTTAAAATATACCCCTTTTTGTACTGGAACTAAATTGTCAGATAGGGGACTGTTACAGGATAGTTATTTTACCCAGAGCTCCCTCTAAACAGGATAGTTATTTTACCCAGAGCTCCCTCTAAACAGGATAGTTATTTTACCCAGAGCTCCCTCTAAACAGGATAGTTATTTTACCCAGAGCTCCCTCTAAACAGGATAGTTATTTTTCCCAGAGCTCCCTCTAAACAGGATAGTTATTTTACCCAGAGCTCCCTCTAAACAGGATAGTTATTTTACCCAGAGCTCCCTCTAAACATGATAGTTATTGTCCCCAGAGCTCCCTCTAGACAGGATAGTTATTGTCCCCAGTGCTCCCTCTAAACAGGATAGTTATTGTCCCCAGAGCTCCCTCTAGACAGGATAGTTATTGTCCCCAGAGCTCCCTCTAGACAGGATAGTTATTGTCCCCAGTGCTCCCTCTAAACAGGATAGTTATTGTCCCCAGTGCTCCCTCTAGACAGGATAGTTATTGTCCCTAGAGCTCCCTCTAGACAGGATAGTTATTTTTCCCAGAGCTCCCTCTAGACAGGATAGTTATTGTCCCCAGAGCTCCCTCTAGACAGGATAGTTATTTTTCCCAGAGCTCCCTCTAGACAGGATAGTTATTGTCCCCAGAGCTCCCTCTAGACAGGATAGTTATTGTCCCCAGAGCTCCCTCTAGACAGTGTGAGTCACAATGTTCTCCACTTCCTCCCTCAGTTATGATGACTATCAGAAGACAGCCAGCTGGCTCCTGTCTCAGACGCAGCACCGGCCAAAAGTGGCCATCATCTGTGGCTCCGGACTGGGCATGCTAGCTGATGCTCTCAAGTGCCAGGACTCCTTCCCCTACTCCGACATCCCTGGGTTCCCACAGAGCACAGGTGAGAGAAAGTGAAAGGTAAATAGATGGAGAGATGGTGAGATAGAGAGAGAAAGAAATGGAGAGATGTAGAAAGAGAGAGTTGGGGGCCGGGAATATTGACATTACCAGTGGCAGAAGTTTGTGTAACGTACAGTACATTGATTGGGAAGGGAATGCATTTAACCCAACCCACTGAATCAGAGAGGTGCGCGGTGCTGCCTTAATCGACATCATTGGCGCATGGGGAATAGTTGTTGTTGGGGGTAAAGGGCAGAATGGTAGAATATTCCACCATGGTAGAATTTTCCACCTTTCTGTTACTGGCCCAACTCTCTTAACCGCTAGGCTACCTGTTACAATAAGATTGTAGCATGCAGTATAATATTAACGATCAACACAATCATCCTAACACACCACAAATGGCTATGCTGACCACTTTGGCCATCCTGACAAATGGCCATCCTAACTTGGAACCTTTGTAATGTAAATAAACCAGCATTAAACTTTAAACATAGGGAACAAGTTTAACAGCGTTGTTAAAGGTGTGTTTTTGAACTGTTGTTTATGTAACAACTGACTTTGCTTGTGTGTGTGAGTGTGTGTATGTGTATGTGTGTGTGTGTGTGTGTGTGTGTGTGTGTGTGTGTGTGTGTGTGTGTGTGTGTGTGTGTGTGTGTGTGTGTGTGTGTGTGTGTGTGTGCGTGTGCGTGTGCGTGTGTGTGTGTGTGTGTGTGTGTGTGTGTGTGCGTGTGTGTGTGTGTGTGTGCATGGCTTC
Source organism: Oncorhynchus clarkii lewisi (assembly GCF_045791955.1). Lineage (NCBI taxonomy): Eukaryota > Metazoa > Chordata > Actinopteri > Salmoniformes > Salmonidae > Oncorhynchus > Oncorhynchus clarkii. Next base: position 46,118,510 of record NC_092163.1, on the reverse strand, counting down.
ACAGTGCAAGGACACGCTGGGAGACTGGTGTTTGGGGAGCTGAAAGGGAAGACGTGTGTTTGCATGCAGGGACGTTTCCACATGTATGAGGGACACTCACTCTGTAAGGTCAGTACCAGATCACAGTGGTAAGTATTGAGAAACAAGTGTTAATGCACATCCCACATCCCCTAAACAGACTGTCACTGTAACTCAGGGAGCAAATATTAGTACCAAGAAACACACCATTCTAATATCCTGCTCTCATTTGACCCAGGTTAAATACCATTAAAGGACATGATTCTAGAGAAACACTAGAGAAAGAACTAATACTATAATAGTTATTTCTTGCAGACATGTGTATTATTATTTTAAAATTAAAAGCATTAGTCCCACCAGGTCTTCATCAGGACCTTTGAAGACTATGAGAAACAGTGGGACTCAACACTCTCCCACAGCTCTGTATTTGTTCTAGTGTTTAGATGATTTTGACATGCTGTGTTGCATTTCAACATCATTTAGGATCCAAAGTGACGGAAAGGCAACGAGTCAAGGGTTCTAATGAACAGGGCATGCCTGGGACTTGAGGAACTCTAATCTGGTTAGGAAAGCAGCTGGAAGGCTAGCTGATCTGTCTTCCTTTCTCCATTTGGGCTCTGGCTTGGGAGTAATCTGCAGCATATGAGGCCCATGTGACTGGGGCTGCTGATCACTCACTGGGAGGCAGTGGTTGGCTGACCTCCAACCCACTCACTCACTAACTCACTCACTCACCAGATTTGTGTGTATTGTTGTGAATTCTTAGATATTACTGTACTGTTGGAGCTAACTGTTAGCACGAGAGAGTCTATGACTGTGCCCCAAATACACTACTATTGACCAGAGGCCATATGGTAGTGCACTATAAGCACCATTTGAGATGCACCCAATGAGTCACAGCATCTGACCTTGGGTGATCACGTTGACCTGCATCACATGGCTAATTCACTTGCACGCTAATTCAACATTACGCCATTCAATGCTGCTATTGTCTTTCTTGCATAACTCCAGGTTTTATGAAGTCGGCTCTAGGCTCAGGCAGTTACTCAAGGGGATATGTAGACCCACTTTAGGCTTACTGAAGCTGTGCTGTATTGCACCTTGTTTTGAGTTTAACTCTCTACCTTTATTCATCACATCATATCTCTCTATCTCTCAATTCAGTTCAGTTCAAAGGGCTTTATTGGCGCCAGTATGTGGACACCTGCTTGTCAAACATCTCATTCCAAAATCATGGGCATTAATATGGAGTTGGTCCCCCTTTGCTGCTATAACAACTTCCACTCTTCTGGGAAGGCTTTCCACTAGATGTTGAAACATTGCTGCGAGGAATTGCTTCCACTTGGTCCTTTCCCAAACTGTTGTCACAAAGTTGGAAGCATAGAATCATTTAGAATGTCATTGTAACCTGTAGCATTCACTGGAACTAAGGGGCCTAGCCCGAACCATGAAAAACAGCCCCAGACTATTATTCCTCCTCCACCAAACTTTACATTTGGCACTATGCATTCGGGCAGGTAGCATTCTCCTGGCATCCGCCAAACCCAGATTTGTATGTCGGACTGCCAGATGGTGAAGCGTGATTCATCACTCCAGAAAACACGTTTCCACTGCTCCAGAGTCCAATGGCGGCAAGCGTTACTCCACTTCAGCCGACGCTTGGCATTGCGCATGGTGATCTTAGGCTTGTGTGTGGCTTTTCGGCCATGGAAACCTATTTCATGAAGCTCCCGATGAACACTTCTTGTGCTGATGTTGCTTCCAGAATTTGGAACTCGGTAATGAGTTACAGAGGACAGATGACTTTTATGCGCTGTGCTCTTCAGTACACGGTGGTCACGTTCTGTGAGCTTGTGTGGCCTACCACTTCGCGGCTGAGCCGTTGTTGCTCCTAGAGGTTTCCACTTCACAATAACAGTACTTACAGTTGACCGGGACAGCTCTAGCAGGGCAGAAATTTGACGAACTGACTTGTTGGAAAGGTGGCATTCTATGACGGTGCCACGTTGAATGTCACTGAGTTCTTCAGTACGAGCCATTCTACTGCCAATGTTTGACTATGGAGATTGCATGGCTGTGTACTCGATGTTATACACCTGTTTGCAACGGGTGTGTCTGAATTAGCCGAATCCACTTATTTGAAGACTTGTCCACCTACTTTTGGCCATGTAGTGCTTACATTGCCAAAGCAAGTATAATAGATAATACACAAAAGTGAAATAAACAAAAAAATGAACAGTAAACATTTCACTGACAAAATTTTCAAAGGAATAGAGACATTTGAAATGTCATATTATGGTGTTATAACGATGTGCAAATATCAGTGCAAACATCTCTCTCTCTCTGTCTCTCTCCCACTGTCCCACAGACTACCTTTCCCGTGCGGGTATTTAAGCTCTTGGGGGTGGAGACCCTGATAGTAACCAATGCAGCAGGCTCGCTGGCAGACAGCTACCAGGTTGGGGACATCATGATCATCAAAGATCATATCAACTTCCCTGGTCTGGCTGGGCTCAATCCCCTCAACGGACCCAATGATGACAAGTGAGTGAGATCCTCTAGTCTAGTGTCAGTGGTTCTCACTAGGTCCTACTTACTAAATACCACAAACAATTCCGAAATACCAGAAACCACTCCAACGAGCCTTTGGTGCTTTGTGACCCTTCAGTGCTGTGGTTCAGTAGCCTACATGCTGCAATAGAGCCCATCATTGATTGGTGTATAGATGGACATTCACATTCATATTCATCACAATTCTTGAATTTGAACATTGTTGTCTTGTGTTGACCAGGTTTGGTCCCCGGTTCCCTCCCATGTCTGGTGTGTATGACAAGGACCTGCGGAAGATAGCCTTTGACCTCTGTAAAAGCATGGGCGTCTCTCAGTTCGTCCAGGAAGGGGTTTACTGTATGGTGGGAGGTCCCAATTTCGAGAGCATCGCAGAGGCCAGACTCCTTCACAGACTAGGGGTGGACGCTGTGGGTGAGAGAACTAGAGCTTGTTCACTCCCAGATAGATTCTAGCCTGGTCCCAGATCGGTTTTTGCTCTCTTGCCAATAATGCATTCTAGATAGATTTGTTTATTAAAGTGGTTGGTGATTGGTGCCATGATAAGATATAATTTTGGGGCAAAATCTGCTCAGACATCTAAGGTGTGCTTTGTACATAATAATATTGTCCGTCATAAAAATCTAGGTGTCCATTCTAATACATTATAATATTATGTGAGTAGCAGCAGGTG